>NC_025695.1:16166044-16219976 GCF_000633955.1 Camelina sativa | reverse complement strand
GTGCGACACATTATGCTTATAAAGGGAAGCCCCCAAGGATTGTTGCCTGTTGGTATCCATATGATTTTGTATCCGGTAGTTACTGAGGAAGCGGCTGCATAGGCAACGGTTGAAGCTGCGACTGTCGTGGTGACTGTTGAAGCTGTGATTTCGACTTCCTTGGTGAATATTGTTGGTATCCATGTGACTGATATGTTGGCGGCATATATATTGGTACTAGACCGTTGCTTGGCCCAGAATTAGCACCCGGTTGAACAGACACATAACTCGAGGTCACCTGAATCTGATCCGATGACGGGTATGACTGAGGCGAAACCGGTACATACATAATGTATGGTTGGCGTGGTGTGGATGGTGGTGGGATATTAACTTGCTCCGCAAGAAACCTATACGTGAAGCTCACGACACCTTTTTTGCCATAAGGACCCGTCAAAGCGTGCGTCTCCAACTTCATACCGTTAGCATCACCACTGTTGGTCAACGGATAAGGTGGATTTGAGCCCAATAACTGTTGCATGGGAAGTCTGAGAAATCCAATTTCCTTATCACCAAGGAAAGGCCGGTGACTCATCAATTCCACGAGGAGCGTCAAACGCCCTTCTTGAGCTAACTTCTCATCGACAGAAAACTTAATCATTTGATTCCACTTTGGGTTTGTATAAGCGGAGAAAGCGACAGGGGTATTGATCCTATCCTTAACTTTTCTGTCCTTAAGGATAGCAACCGAAGCGTATACGTCCATGGACGAGAAGGCGTTGACATCTTCGATGTTCTTGGCGTATTTGATTACGAGCTCTAGGATCATTTTCGTCGTGGTGGATTGAAACCGAGGGGAAAATACAAGAGGCTGACCTAATGTTCCTGGATCCAGGTTCCTGTAAACGGGTTTACCGATGGATGGCGAATAAACCGGTGATGGAGGATCACATTCCTCAACCGGCACAGGTTTAAACCGGTATGAAAGGCTTAGTGTTGCTTTGATATTTTCTTCTGTGGCTTTGATAGGGCAAGCCATTGACTTCATCTTGTTGATGTTGCCGTTAGTAAACGGTGGGATCGGATTTGAGGCAAGAAGCTCCTGAACCGAGAGGTTGACTTCTCCTAAATAAAGGTCATTATCACCTTGTAGCCAATAGCTAAATAGCTTGACCGTTATTGTCAATAGGCCTTCGGTGGCTTCTCTCTCGTTGACGGAGAACTTAACGGTGTGATTCCACGTAGGGTTGGAGCCACCGTCGTAATCAATGGGAGTTTTGGCCGCTCGTTTTTGATGAGTTGTGTCGCCGTTGATCGTAACGACGGCGTATACGTCCATTTTGTCGGGGGCATCGATATGGTTGATGTCACTAGCTGATACAATTTTGAGCTCAAGAGTTGGGTTCTCCATGGCTGTTTGCGACTGTGGGGATGAAGACATTTTCGTTTTGTTCTATCTTGGCAAATATCAACTAGACGAAGATATTTATATACAATTTATTTGTGGACATTTTCTTAAATTACAAAATTATTGAAAATAACATGGATGTCATTTCGTGAGTCACCTTTTGGTCTATATACATCATACTGACCATGTTGTAAAATAGATATTATATTAAAACACGCAAGAAAAAATCTTATCAAATACTTTTATAAACCAAATAGAAGAATTATAGTTTATTTAGTTCAAATTCTTGTAATTCGACATCATTTATAATTGGCCCTTTATAATTCTGTATCAAATTTTAGAATATATACTGAGTTTAATACTTTTCTCATTCACCTAACAACTTTGCTTCTCACGTCAAAACTATACTATTTCAAGTTACATATTTGATAATTTTTTTAAATAACATGGAAGACTCACGGCTAAAAGTCAAAAAAACAATAAAAATAGCTAAATCAACTTGGTCAAACAGGATTATGTACGGACAAAAATATCCGATTTAGCTAAGTCAATGCTTTTTTGATAATTCTCTAGTCAATGCTTACACGTATAGTGACATTGTTTATTTTGTAACTTGTGTTGGTCAAAACGATTTAGTGTTACTATTTACCAAAATTTGATGCAATAACACTTATGGTTCATGCTGCTCACGTAATAAACAGATCCATTTTATAAATCGACAATAGCTTGCACAATTTAATATAACTATGTATCAAATGGCTAGAGTGAAAGGGCAGATCGACAAAATAAATGGAAACAACGTTCAAAATACTCAAGCAGGCAAATCAGAGACCACAATTTTTTCTTGAAAAAGTGACGCTCCAAATAGACAACATATATATTTTCTTATACGTAAAAAAAAAAAAAGTATGAAGTTCAAAATCAACTGTGAAGTTCCAATGCTAGATATGTGAAATGGACATTGGTACATGGATACCTGTTGTCTATCATATCCAATCCAAGACGTGAGGAAAAGAAACATATAGTAGTAACTAAGTCTCTTGCCGAGTGGTTTCCCACTATCAAACACAACATCAGTTATAAGACAAGTTCCATAGAAACAAAAAGAAAGATTAATATTAAAATACATGCACATATGTAAGGTTTGGCATTCTAATATTTGCTGTCATTCGACAACTTAATTTTCGTTATATATAGTTTTTTTTTCTGTAGCTCCAACGGATGTATATACGTTAATTATGCTTATAGTAGATACGATACATGGNTAAATGGAAACAACGTTCAAAATACTCAAGCAGGCAAATCAGAGACCACAATTTTTTCTTGAAAAAGTGACGCTCCAAATAGACAACATATATATTTTCTTATACGTAAAAAAAAAAAAAGTATGAAGTTCAAAATCAACTGTGAAGTTCCAATGCTAGATATGTGAAATGGACATTGGTACATGGATACCTGTTGTCTATCATATCCAATCCAAGACGTGAGGAAAAGAAACATATAGTAGTAACTAAGTCTCTTGCCGAGTGGTTTCCCACTATCAAACACAACATCAGTTATAAGACAAGTTCCATAGAAACAAAAAGAAAGATTAATATTAAAATACATGCACATATGTAAGGTTTGGCATTCTAATATTTGCTGTCATTCGACAACTTAATTTTCGTTATATATAGTTTTTTTTTCTGTAGCTCCAACGGATGTATATACGTTAATTATGCTTATAGTAGATACGATACATGGAGGAGACGACGTAAATTCAATCACGCATGAAATTAAGAATATGCATATGATAGACTTTTTATTCTCATTTAAATTCTCGGTATCAAGCAACTGATTCATACATATATAGGTAATTTCTTAAGCTATATAAAATTCTCAAGACGCTGGATCATCGCATGACAGCAGATGCGAGTTGGTTATAAAGAATAAACTGTTCGTAAACTTGATAAGGTGGCTCTTTGAACAAGAAAATGTCTAGATTGTCTCTACAAGCCATAGGATTTATAACTGCATACTTCATCCAAATGATTGCGTCATCGTAATTATCGGTTACCACTTGGGACTCGGTTTCGTGAAGCTGTAAAGTTGCAACTGATAAGCCTCTCTTGCAGTCTTCTATAACTTTTTTGAATTCTTCAATCTCTTCTTTCCCTGATGATAGATTCTGGACGTTGCCACGACAGCAAAAGAAATACAAAATTAATATATAGTCTATAATGAAATGTAAATCGTGACATATATATATATATATATAATATATTAAGAGTGATATATGATGAGGATATTAAAGAGACTGATGAGTACTGAAATATGCTTTGAAATAAAGTTTGTACGTATATATATTATAGATTTAGGTTTAAAGAAACTTACGTAATGAGGATATGGAGCTAAGATTCGAGACAGCGTATAACGATGAGGGCGATCCAACACGGTCAGTGAAGTTGTAAATTTGCGAGCCTTATGACTTTGTTGCAGTCTTCCAGAACTTTCTTGATTTCTTCGCTCTCTCCTGTCTTTGCCAATAAACTTGTGACGTTAATTCAACAACAAATTAAAAGAAAAACAAGATATATATAGTCTTTATTTTGATCATGGGATTAGTCATATCTCTCTTTTTCGCCAGTTTTCTATGTTGATGTTTTTGCGGTAGTGATGATTTGATGATCATTAGGTGTTTTGTACTTATTTAAACTAAAACCCATGAGATTCGATTCGGTCATGAGTCAGTATCACATTTAAGGGGTTTATGAGGTGCATGGTGGCCGTTTGAACCTCTTTTTTGCCATTCCTAGGCAAATTTTCATTTTATTCAACATAAAGTTAATGTCAGCTGTAATATTTTTTTGCTCCTCTTGGGTATATAGATTAAATCAGATTCTTTCGGACCTTGAGTAATTAATTATGTGAGCTCATTAATATGGACAAAGACATTTTCCTAGCTAAATAAGGTTTTGTGACCTTTACGCAGGCTACGCTCCAGCAAAGTGGATATGGGCTTTATATCCTGCATGCATGTTGGTGGCCTTGGTGGGTTTGGCTCGTAAATCGATTTCCTAATTAAATTAACTCCCTAAACTATGTACATAGGCTTTTTCATATAATTTCAAGGTGGAACACAAAAAGTTTGTTAAGTAAAAAGATAAGAACATTGAAGCTGAGTTTTTCAATTGACTCAGATGAATAATAATGAAGTCAAATTCTTAACCATCTAGATTAGAGAACTACTGAACTTAATAAAAAGAATGAACGTACTTATCAACTTTTGTGATAACTAGTGTGGTTGCTTTGAGTTGAAGTTAGTATTGCGATGAGTTCTCGCCTCTAGTTGCTTTTAATTTGTACTCTAGAGGAGCTAGTAATACTGATGGTGTTCGATGTGGTTATGAAAAGCATAAATCAGGCTCTGCGCTAGCCGACTTTGGGGAATGAACTTGGAGAGAGGGAGCTCATGGATTTGGTTCATGAGGTTCCATTTTGGGAAAGCTCATGGATTTGACTGACTAGTTGCTCTCACATGATGCAGCATGAGTATGTAATCTAGGACTTTGATTTTTTGTCGTTGACAGCCCGTCCTCGGACCTCTATTGAAAGGCTTCTAGTACTAAGAGGGGGTTATTGGTTCTATGATTTTAATGGATTTGAAAATCCAAACAAAAATCATGTATTATTCAATCATTGATTTTAAAATACTTATCAAAATTATGTGTTATTGGTTCTATGATTTACAAATACTTGTTAAAATCCCATGTTATTTATTTACTGATTTGTTTTTGGATATCAAAATCCACATTATGTTTTAAATGGATTTGAATGGATTTGAAAGTGTAAAATAGAAGCATCCAAATCCAAGGATAAAACATGTTATTTCAAAATCCATATGTTTTGATTTTTAGAATTTACAATTCCAGATGGATTTAGAAATCACCTCTCCAATAACAGCCCCTAAGAGTTGAACACAATTTAGCGTTTTCAAGTTGCAGCCGCCTTTTTCTTCAGCTACTTATCTAGGAAGAACTTTAAAATCATTATCGCTTCGTCTAACTCCTTGAGCTTCAAAGCTTTGGCCGAGTGGATGGACGGAAATTTGTGAACTACGATTTATGTTTCCATGTTTTTACCTTTGTTTGTCGTGAGACCATTTGTATAGGTTTAAAATATTTGGCTGTAAACCTGAACTGTTTTCATTTTTAATGAAATACTAGGTTTTCACCCGCGGTACACCGCGGGACTAAATTATAAATTATTGTATTTTAAATAATAATTTTTAAGATATTTAGTTTTCAAATTCTCAATTAATTAAATTTTATCTAATTAATTTACAATTTTGTTTAGAATGCTTTTTCTTCTTCTTACATTTTATACAATTTAGAACTTAATTACATTATATTTGTTATTAGATAGAATATAAAATTTCAAAACACTTAATTTTGTTTTCTATAATTAAACAGAGGTATATGTCTATATGGTATGATAGTGTATATTTTTATGTTATACAATTTTTTTATTTTTTGGAATATTAAAAAGTATGTGTAATATTTTGTAGTTCATATACTAAATAATTTATAAGTTAATTTTCTAAACTATCACTACAAATCTATAGTATATGAAATAAGCTAATAGTTTTAGTGTTGGTTCTATAGTCCAAACCCGTCATGCTAGGCGGATCACGCAACATATTTAAAGATTTTTAATCTGAAAAAACTCATCTAAAAGTCACTTTTTATCAAATCGGTTAACGGGTTTACTTTCATAGGTTTACTGTAAACTTCTTCATTCACCTCTTTATAAAATAAGAAAATAAAATTTGTATACATTTGCAATTACGTTTGTTACCTTTTAAAACACTTAGTTTCTATAAAAAAAAAATCGAATATAAGTAAAGTTAATTTGTTTATTAAATTAATTATTTAATACCAATGGTATCCTTGTAAATAAGTGTCAACTTCAAGATTTATTTTATAAATGTCTCCAAAAATGTATATATTGATATACACTTTTAGCAAAAGGAAAAATATGTCCTATGATATACAGGGATGATGCAATAAATTGTGAATTCTGAAAAACTACAAATATTTTCATTTATTTTATTTGAAAAGACTATAGTTTTATCTATCTTAAAACATATAAGATTAACGTATAGAATTTTTCTTTTTAATAGTTTAAAAAACATCAGTTTCATTTTCTAAATAATATAAATCTAACGTTTTAAAGAAAAAATACAAATGTGGCCGAAAGAAAAAGAAAAAAAAGCAATCCACAATACTAGTGTAGTTGATAGTAATTTTTAAAATAATTTCCTTTTAGAATTGCTACTGAAAAAACTTATAAATAAAAGAAAAGGAATATTCAACAGGCCTTTAGTTGCAATTTTTGAAAGAAATCGTATTAGATAAAGCAAAGATGTCAAACGATTTTTATTTTTTGGATTAATGAGGATTCCTTATAAGATATGGGCAAAAAAAAAAGGACACAAGATCGAAATATGGAAACGTAGTCCTAAGTCCTAACGACACTAGGACGTGGATGAAACTCGCTATAAATATTGCGGAAATAATCGAAGTTTGTATAGCACTCAAACATCATAATCTCTTCTTCCAAATTCGTAACCCAATTAGTGCTCTCCGATAATAACCACAACCATAATCATCATCATCATGTCTTTGTTTTTAAGAGCCGCTTTAGTCGTTTTGTGTTGCATGTTTGTGTTGATTCCATCTTTTACTACAGCAGCAACAGATCAAGGACTTCATGCTAGATGTGAATCTCACAGCTTCAAAAACGGAAAAACCTTTAGCTCTTGCACGGATCTTCCGGTGTTAGACTCGTTTCTCCACTTCAGCTATGCTCTAGAAACCGGAGCTCTTGAAGTTGTTTACCGTCACGCCAATCTAGAGTCTTCTAGTTGGATCGCTTGGGCCATTAACCCGACTAAAACAGGCATGTTAGGTGCTCAAGCTATTGTGGCTTACCGTAACTCAACTTCTGGCGTTATGCGTGCGTATACTTCCTCCATTAATAGCTACGCTCCTAGGCTTCAAGAATCTCCTCTTAGCATCCGCGTGACACAAGTATCTGCTGAATATATTGATAGGGAGATGACGATATTTGCAAATTTATTGTTGTATCCTAACACAACCGTCGTGAATCACTTATGGCAAGATGGCCCGTTGAAGGAAGGAGATACACTTGGAATGCACTCAATGAGTGGAGATCATCTCAAATCTATAACTTCTTTGGATTTGCTTTCCGGACAAGTCACATCCACAAAATCAGTTGACGGAAACATGTTGTTGGTAAAACAAATCCATGGAGTTGTAAATGCATTGAGTTGGGGAATTCTCATGGCGGCAAGATACACTACAAGAAAACAGTCGATTTGCGATGGAAGAATACATCGCAAATCCCTCGCAAATCGATAATAGCGAGGGATTTGCGGGACACGCGCGTTCCTCGCAAATCGCGTCTCGCAAAATGGGTAACATCGCAAATCTTTCGCAAATTTTGGGAGGAACATTATTCCTCGCAAATCACACACAAATTGCGAGGGAATAGTTTTCTCGCAAACGACACGCAATTTGCGAGGGATTACCTTCCTCGCGGATTTAACGCACATTGCAAGGGATTGTTTTTCTCGCAAACGACACACAATTTGCGAGGGATTACTTTCCTCGCGGATGTAACGCATATTGCGAGGGATTTGGTTCTCGCAACTGTGAAGCAATTTACGACGAATTTGTTTCTAGCAAATACGGTGCAACTTTGCCATAGTACATCCCTCGCAAATTGTTGTGCATAAATTAAAAAAAAAAAGAACATAATTGATATTTAATTTAAATCATTATGTTTGATATTTTGTTTTGAATTTAAAATTGAGAAACAAAATTCTAAATAAAATAAAGAACAGAACTGAAAATCGAGAAATAAAATTCTAAATAAAATTAAACATTAATATTACAAAAAGAAGTTGTGTTTTAGTTTTTCCCTCACAGGGGACATAGTCAGCGAAAAAAGAGTTTTTAAAAGGATTGAGAGAGAGAGGTCACGTTTCTGGTCCCAGTTTGGCTACCAGTTGCTCCTGTTTCACCGGTGTTGCCATATGGGTTGGTGCCATCTGAGATAGTGCCCTCTGGGTTGGTGCCTTCTGGGTTGGTCGTTTGTTGGTTCCGGAACTTGGCAGCAAACTCAGGATCTTTTTCGGCGAGGTAATCGAAGTATGCATCGTAGCTATGCATTCTTTGTGTCTGGGTTTGGATAAACTCCTCAGCTGCAGCAAGTTTCTGAGCCAATATAACCGGATCATTAGCTGGAGGCGGAAGTGGTGGACCGCTACTGGTAGAGGACGCTTCAAACTGCAGCGAACCAACCCCAAAAATCATGTTTTTCTTCTTCGGAGTAACCTAACAACAAAACAACAAACAAAATCGAGAGTTATCACATACAAAACAATCGAAGATATCACAAAACAATTGCAAGTTATGACATTCAAAATAACCACAAGTTATAACATACAAAACCATCAAAGATATCACATACACAAGAATCACAAATTATCACAAACAAAACAATGGCAACAGTTCAACCATAGAGTATTTAAAACGAACAGTTCAAAACAATGATAAGAATTCAACAGTTCAAACAAAACAATCGCAAGATATCTTAAAATCATTAGAAATACAATCATTAGTAAACTTAACAACAGAGTTCAACCATCATTTCAAATAAGAGTATTTAAAAAACCAACAGAACTACAAATTTGAAACTTACCTCAGTGTAAATTTTGTTTTTGATATGAATGGGCACCCCACCAGAAGCAGAACTCTCTCCATTATCTCCTGTACACAGCTCAGAGTCCAACTCTTGAATCTTGGACGACACCTCATTGAACACGGACTCGGACTTGCCATCAGTAAATGAGCCATCCTGTTTTCGATGAGTGTCTTCTAAGATTCGTAGGAAATCCGGAGTTAACTCACCAGTGATCTCAGACTTGAAATAAAAAAGATATTGATTAGTTAACAAATAGAAGAGTTCAGAAGGCATAATTATAAGAAAAAAAAAACTTAACGAACTTACATGCTTTCGAGCCCTTGCTTTAAAGGACGTTTGGTCTGAACGGTGCTTGTATATTCCGGTGCCATCCGGATCATGATAGCGAGCATTCCGAATGTGGTTGCTCTTGATTTCTGATTTTGGATCAAGCCAATACCGAACAAGACCAGCCCATACTTAAGGATCAATCCACTGTGGCTTTGCCTCATCACCTTTAAGCTTCCACTTTAACTTCCACCGTGACACTTGATCACACATCCTGTCCTTCAAATTGTCCTCAAACTCTTGCCTCACTCTATCGTTTATGCAACGGTCCCAATTGTATATTTGCTTGGAAAAAAAAGGATTAGTCTATATTTAATTAAGGCAAAGAAAACATTGTAAATAGCAAACAAAGAGACTTGACTTACCGCAAACGTTTCATACCAACGGTCTACCACTGTAGTTGGTGTCTTTGTCCAATTGGCATGGGGCTCTTTGAAATCTCTTTCAAATATGCTTCGAACAGTAGCCGCAACAGAGGAGTCTTGGTCAAACCTTCAAAAGAAATACTCTTTCAGAATCCATACAAATACAACTTTTTATTTATATTATCAAATTAAAAACATAAAACAAACTTACCATAGAGTTCCTGGAGGTCGGCGAGGATCTAGTTTAGTTAAACCAGCTCGTCCAAGACTATCGAGTAACTCCTCCAAAGTCAGGTTGTTGAGACGTTGGGACATGACTTTAGAGGAGGAATGCGCGGGTTGAGATGCAGTAAGGTCAGGGTTCGACGCATTGCCACCATGCGAATGAGATGGTGAAGGCGTATTAGAAGGAGGTGTCATAGGTAGTGGTTGCGAGTTTGCACGGCGATTATTGTGAGAACCGGGGTTTATGTTGTTAGAACCAGAGGGACCGCGACGATTAGAAGCAGTGGGAGAGGTTAAACCTTGATCCGTCAAGAATCTTGTCTAATCGTTGCCTCCAAATATCTATAACAAAAAAAAATTGAAATCAAAATTAGTAATTTATAAAAGTGGTATTATCAGTAACATGCATAGATCAAAACCAAATCAAAATCGAAATTAAAAACAAATTAGGGTTTACAAACGAAATTAGGGTTTATACAAAACAAAATCAAAATCAAATACAAAACGAAAATGAAACGAGATTAGGGTTTGTAAAAACGAAATAATAAACGAAATTAAATCGAGATTAGGTTTCTACAAAACGAAATCAAAACCAAATACAAAACGAAATCATAATTGGATTAGATTAGGGTTTATACCTTTCAGACTGTGATTGAAGAAGAAGATCGGAAGACGAGAGATTAGGGTTTGCGATTGAAGAAGATCGGAAGACGAGAGAAGCAGATCGGAAGAGGAAGAAGACTACGGTTTGATCGGAGGAAGAACCAGATCGGAAGAGGAAGAAGACTAGGGGAATTGATCGGAGGAGGAAGAACCAGATCGGAAGATGAAGAAGATAGTTTGATCGGAGGAGGAAGAACCAGATCAGAAGAGGAAGAAGATGGTTTGATCGGAGGAGGAAGAAGAAGATTAGGTTTTGTTGGCGACTGGTTTGAGCTTCGCTCAAACTCGATTGAGTTTGTATATATAAACTTATTGCAGCCTCGCAACTATGTCGCACTTATTAAACATTGCGAGAGATTTGCGAGGCTACTGGTGTTTAGGGTTTACTAATTGCGAAGGATTAACTAGAACGACTCGCAAATCCCTCACAAGTACATAAATATTGCGAGGGATAAGCTAGACTCCAGTTGTGTGTAGGGTTTACTAATTGCGAGGGATTAACTAGGACTCCTCGCAAATCCCTCGCAAATACTTAAATATTGCGAGGGGCTACCTAGGGAACTCGCAACTCCCTCGCATTATTTAAATGTTTAGGGTATAGGTTTGCGAGGGATTAACGAGGAATTTGTGAGACCGTGCAAGAAACTCCCTCGCAAATACTTAAATCTTTTTTGAAAAAAAACAAGAAAACCACAATTGCTCAATCAAATTCATCTTATTAACTACTATAAATTCCATTATCATCATTAGAATTTTCTCCATCATCAGACAATTCAAATTCTTCTAATTCAAGCTTTTCTTCAAATACATCATCAACATCTTCTACTTTAGGGTTTAGTGGATCATCATGTTAGGGTTGATGATTAAGTTGTGTTGCAACTTGAAATATGTTAAAATTTCCATTGCAAACATATCAAAAGAACATGTTATCCACATTGATACACAAAAATCCATTGCAATGTGCAAAAGCTTAGGGTTTGAGCATTTAGTGTTTAGGGTATATAATTTGCGAGGGAGTAACGACGTATTTGCGAGAACTGGCAAGATTTCCTCGCTAGTCACTCTCAAATCACTAGCAAATCAATCGCAAATCCCTCGCAATGTTTAAATGTTCAGGGTATAGTCGTAAGTCCCTCGCAAATAATGTTTAGGGTATAGGCTTTTGTGAGGGACGTACGACGACCTTGCGAGACCTTGAGCATTCACTCGCAATTCCATCGCAAATCCATCGCAAATTGATAAATCTTTTTTTTTTTAAACAACATAAAACTACAATTGGTCAATCAGATTCATTTTCTGAACTACTAGAAATTACATTATCATCATTAGAATTTTCTCCATCATCGGACTCTTCGAATTCGTCTAATTCACCCTCTTCTTCAGAAACATCATCAACATCTTCAACTTGCCTGTTTTGTGGATCAATAAGGATAACATCTTCTGTTGACATGTTTGGAATGGAAATTTCACCGATCCTTTCTTGTTGCAACATGACTTGATCATCAACTAACCCGATTATACGGCCTCGAGGATTAACTTTANATATATCTATACTTACATAGTATTTTAACCAATTAGCGAAATCCCGCTCTTTGTAAGCCTTATAGTCAGATTCTTCTAAATTAGGATATGCTTCACGAATCTGCATTTCAAAAAGTCTAAAAAAATAGAGATTTGTTAGTTCGNGCTCACTTGTTGTGTTTGCGATGCTAGGAGGAAAGGATCAAATTTGGTGTATGATCTGTTCGCATTCACATCGACAACTCCCCAATTATTTACCCACACGCCACGGGCTGATGGATCGTACCAGTTACACTTGAAAAGTACGCATCTCAGATTCAGAAGGCCTGGATAATCAACTTCTAATATTTGTTGCAAAACGCCATAGAAATCGCTATCACCAGCTTGTACATAGATTCCATAATTTGATGTAGCTTTGCAACTTCCGTGTGCGTACGTATGAAAAGTATAACCGTGAGTAAAGTACATCAGAGCAGTAGTGATCTTCGCTCTTGGTTCTTGAACGAGCTCATGCAACCAAAGAGGCAAGGGTTCATTTCCACATCCATTCTGAACCTATATAATCAAATAAGATATTTAGATCATAAGTTTATTTAAATTTTAAACTATAATACATATATAGTTTAAATTTATTATATATCTATACTTACATAGTATTTTAACCAATTAGCGAAATCCCGCTCTTTGTAAGCCTTATAGTCAGATTCTTCTAAATTAGGATATGCTTCACGAATCTGCATTTCAAAAAGTCTAAAAAAATAGAGATTTGTTAGTTCGTTATCTTAGAAAATAAAATTAATTTTAGTTTTTAAAAAAGAATACCTTTCAAAAAGTTGAACATAATCTAGATTCCTCAAGATGTAATTGTGAGCTGCTCGACAATAGCTATGATCTTCCCACCAAACTTCCTTTAACTTTCCAGCAAGTCTTCCCACCAAACTTCCTTTAACTTTCCCCTCTCTTGTAAGATGTAAATCGATCCTTGCGCATATTTCCGCCAAATCCAACCTAGATCTCCTGCTATCTTTTGTTTTACCCTGCACATTCAGAAGCGTAACGATGAAATTATCGAAATTTTTTTTCTCGATGTGCATCACGTCAAGTTTGTGCCGCAATAGAAGATCTTTCCAATATGGAAGCTCCCATAAAATACTCTGCTTGTGCCAATTGTGAGCGCTTCCATATCCATCTGGCATGTTTGCTGGTGTGTGATAGTTACCCCCACGTTTACATGTTTCTTGAGCGTCATAGTAATCAATCTGCTCAAACAAATCATTTCCAGAGACATAAGTTGGTGGAGGAACACGCACAAACTTGTTCTTTCTAAAAAACTTCTTGTTCTTCCGGTACGGATGATGCAAGGGAAGAAACCGCCGATGACAATCAAACCAAAAAGATTTTCGCCCATACTTTAACTGAAATGCATCGGTACGATCCATACAATAAGGACATGATATTCTTTCGTGTGTTGTCCACCCAGATAACATTTCGTACGCAGGGAAGTCACTAATCGTCCACATTAGCACTGTCCGCATATTGAAATTCTTTTTTCGCGACGAATCAAACGTCTGAACACCTTCATACCACAATTGCTTCAGCTCATGAATCAGAGGTTGCAAGAAGATATCTAGAGCTCGCTTCGGATGCTTTGGACCTGGTACCAAATTACTCAAGAACAAAAATTTGCTTTGCATACACATATCTGGAGGAAGATTGTTTGGCGTCAATATAACAGGCCATAAAGAATATTGCCTCCCTGACATACCAAATGGACTAAAACCATCTGTACACAACCCAAGATAAACATTCCTACACTCTTGAGCAAAGTCAGGATAGACCGATTGAAAATATTTCCACGCCTTTGCATCAGATGGGTGTGTAATTTCTCCTTCTTGAGTAGAATGTTCTGCATGCCATCTCCTTGCCGCTCCAGTCCGTTTTGAATTGTATAGGCATTTCAATCTATCAGCAACAGGCAAGTACCACATACGTTTATATGGTACTCGTGTCCTTCCTTGAGTAGGCTGATATCTCGGCTTCTCGCAAAACCGACATTCCTGCAACTTAGCATCATCTTTCCAAAAAATCATGCAATAGTCAACGCACACATCAATCATTTCAGATGGTAATCCAAGAGTCGCAACCAAATTCTGTATTTCATAGTAGTTCTCAGTCGAGACATTATCATCTGGCAAATACTCTTTAATGAGTTTAGCCCAAGAATCCATGCAATTCTCATTTAAGTTATTATCAGCTTTAATTGTCATCATCCTAGATGCCAATGATAACTTAGAATGCTCTTCTCTACATCCATCGTAGATAGGTTGATTTGCAGCATCTAACATAGCATAAAAACGTTGTGCATCTACGTTGGGTTCTTCTGTATTATTCTCAGGAAATGCAGCAGTAGTTTCATGAAATGCATCATTAACCATATCATGAAATCTATATTCCTCATTATACCCATAAAACCATAAAAACCAAATTGATCAGATTCTTGATGCCCATAATTACTAGGTTGATCAACAGCATAATTCATACTACTACTTCCAACATTACTGCTACAACGCTCTCCATGACGAAACCATACATAGTAATTTGGCATAAATCCTCTATTATAAAGATGCTTCTTCACTAGATTAAATTCCAAATAATTATCGTTGCAGCACTTAGGACACAGACAAAATATGGTACCGTTTTGACGAGCAAATTCTTGGTTTGTCGCCTGGTACATGAAAGCGCACAACCCATCACAAAACTCTTTCGTCACATCACCGGTCTCCGGATCTCTGTGATTGTACATCCACCGTCGCAATGTGTATATCTCATGCTGCCCCTCTCCAAACATTATTATGGAATTTAAAAGTTTTTAGGCCTTTTTTTTGTAGCCGTTTTTTCTTTCACAAGATTTTTTGGGTAGTAAGTGTTTTTGTTGGAAGTGTTTTGTCTTGTGGTTTCCATGGATCATGAACTTGCTATTTATAGGCTTACTAAAAAAAACTGCTATGGATTTGCTAGGGAAATTTGCAAGAGATTTGCGAGGGATATATAAATAATTTATTTACTTGCCGTCGCAATAAGGATACAACTTTAAATGTTAAATGGACCAATAAATAAATTCAGACGAGCGACTCTCCCAAAGCGCCTCTTTAATAAGTAACCTCCATTTTTTGCTTTCTCCGGCCGGCGCTGGTTTTCCGGCGTCGGTTGGCTTCTCTCTTTCTATTTAATTTGTTTCAGTTCTTTCTCTATATAGTTTTTGGTAATAGTTACGGCAATTTCTAATCGAAATATGCCTTTGTTCTTCACGACGATGAATCTGAAAAGTCAGATTTCGATGTCTCTATTCTTTTGTACGGACTGGATTTTGTCCTCAATGGCGTATTGGGTGGTATCGGGTTCGTGCGAGGCAGGATTTGCCTCATTGTGTCGATGTTGGGGTTGTAGTCTTTTTCAAATTCGCGTTGGTTCGGTGTCGATTCGATGGAATCGTGTTATCTTCCTTTACATAAGGTTTGTTTCCGGTGGACTCTCTCACCGGCGTCATCTCCGGTTATCAACCGATGAATCTTCTCCTAAGCAAAGAGTTGAAGATCTCATTTGGGTTTTTGATCCCGGAATCAATGTACTATCCTCTCCGCTTAAAGGAATTGACTCCCGCGATAGCCTCCTCTTCTTAAGGCCACAGTCCAATGATGGTCATCTTGATGTCCCTCCGTCACAAATTACAGGTCATATGAAAGGGGGATCCATGGTCGCTAACCGGCGTTTCGAAAGGCATGTTTCAAAACCATCACAAACAACATATCAAAATTTTCTTTTAATTATGGTAATGCAAAAAGCATTTAGGAGTCTCATAAGATGTTAGTTTTGACCAGTATATGAAGAGGGGACTTAACAGATTTTCTCTATTGCCTGGAAGGCTTTCGTTTAGAAAGCAGGGTTACTTCCACTTCTTTATCGAGATTGTGTTCAATTTCCTATATTTGTTTCAATGGTTGTACTTGATTGGTTTTATGTATCATGTAAACGCTTATGGTATAATATAATTGATTTGCCGTTAAAAAAAAAGTTTTACAAAATAGGTTATACATTAAATATAGGTTGGTTACAAAAAAACGTTATAGATTAATTGGTCAATCCATGGGCTATATGAATACGCTTAAGAATATCCCAAAAAATCTTAAAGAGAATATTCCAATGATTTATACAATTTCCTAAATGAAATTTTTAGTATTTCATGTATTTGTTAGGCATAAAAATATATTCTTAGGCGTAAAAAATAATAAAATCTTGGCAAATTTATCATACTTAATCGTAAAAAAGAATAAAATCTTGGCAATTTATCATACTTAATCGTGCTTTCCGAAATCTTATTGTGCAACTGAAAATAAAATCTTACCTAAGCACGGGTCATATTAAAAACTTTCACCAAACATGTTCAATAATTAAAATAAAAATAAACAACAAACATAAACATAAGCATTTCTCATGCATGTACCTATAGTATGGGTCCTAATCTGGTTGATTAAGCAAAAGCAAAACTTAGTAAAACTTTACTTACTAATAATCTTTTTCATTTTCAACCAACATTTGAAAACACAAATCTTAATTAAATTGTCCATTATTGATGAACACTATTATTTAATTGCCATTAATAATACTAATTATAGCCTTGCTTCATTCTTCGTCGGCAGACCTTGGTATCCATAATTCGGTGGCGGTGGAGGCGGTATGTAACCATAAGGTCCATACACTTGCTGACTCGGAATAGCCCACGTTGGCGCCTGGTGGTAACCGTGACCAGACAGAACATGTGCCCCATTGAACCGGTACGAGAAAGTCAAATGACCTTTCAGTTTCTTCGACGTAGTTTTCACCTGATACGTCACAAACCTCATGCCATGGTTGTTACTATTACATGTTTGGAGATCAAGAGATCAAGTAGCGAGACTTCAATACTACCAATACCTTTATCACCGAGGATTCGTTTGGAGAACAATCTCACGACGAGTGTCAAACGACCTTCAAGGGCTAATCTCTCGTTGACAAAAAATTTGATAGCGTGATTCCAATTAGGGTTGGATCCACCAGAGCGATCAACAGCAGTTTTCACCTTCTGTTTCTTTCGGTGTTTGTCGCCTTCAAGGGTTATGACGGCGTAAACGTTCATCTTTGTGATGTAGTTGACATGCTTAAGATCACTTGCGGAGTTGATGTTAAGCTCTAAGGTGAGATTTGCCATGACTTCGAGCTTCCACGCAAAGACGATATTAGTTAATCAGACTTTAGTTTATAAAGAAGTTTCCACTGTTTTTAAGTAAATATGATTACTTCCCCTTCAGGGATACGGTTCCTATATCTATGGGTTGCAGAATTAACAACTAACGTAACAAACGTAGAAGGACTTAATCAAAAAATGAAATAGAAAAAGGAAAATAAACACGTTAAAAGGACTTGGTCATTCTACTTCCAACTTTTTTGGGATGTGATTATGTGAAAAGTATAAGAATGAAACATTTTTGCGTAAACATATAATTAACTAAATTATTCAAAAAAAAATAAGAATATCAAATATAATTGTTTCCGCTAATCTCGGATTAAGTTATATATAAATAAATCATTTTAGTAGATTAAAAAAAATCCAATTTCTAGTAGTATGATACGGTAATGGACCAGCTATGATCGCGCTTCATAGGTACAAAAATCGCTTTTTCCAATATCCAAATGATTAAAATTAATGGTCATGATTTAGTTTCATAGACGGTCAGAATTTATCAGCGAGATCTGACTCGGGCAATGTAGATCCGAGTTTTTATCTGTTTACAGTGAAGATTGAATGACGTTTTTACATTTTAAGCATATGATTATAATATTAATAGCTTTGAGACGAATGACATGGACATGTGATTTTTTACAAAAGTATGTTATGTTTTGTGCTTATGGTTTGTTGTTTTGTAGGGATTCAGGGGAAACGAACTATTTCCCCCCAAATACTATTATATCTCGTTGGATGGAGGTCGAATTTTGGCCATGAGCTACATATCTTCATCCACTTTGATTGATCCTTATTTTCCTTCCTCCTCTCCCTTCCCCCCAAAATCAAAAGTTCTATACTTATATCACCCCGAGCCTGAATTGCATCGATTTAGCTGGTGAACCACAGACTAAACCATATAAACCCGAAATTAAACCAATAAAGACCTGATTCCTCACCCAGTTACGATCCATGAATCCACAAATCCCCAATTTTCAACACGAACTCTAAAATCGAGCTTTGGCATTGTTCTTTTTCTTTCTTCATTTCTGGTTTCCATTACCGAATTTGAGCTTCAGAATGAGAAATATATCAACAAAGTCGACCGGATCATCCAGTTCTTGTGCGAGATGAAGAGTGTTCGGTATGCTAAAGAGATGTTGGTGTGGGGAAGCAGTTGTAGCCTTGATCTCGATATCTGATCCCAATCCTTACCGGAGATACTACCGTTGTAGTTTTGGTGCAATAAATAAAGTAAATGTTATGCTTTTATCCTCTTATTTCATGGTTTTGGTTCTAATAATTGTGATATTGGTAGCTTCGGAACGAACACACGTTCAAGTGAATCGATGAAGCTTTGTTGAATGAGGTAGATGAATTGGCTACGAAGAATGTTGGACTTGAGCAACAGCTGAAAGAGCTTAGGACAGAGAGTTGGAGTTTGAGAAGATGGTTTATGAGAAGATGGAGAAGGAGGTCTTGGAGAAGGTTGAAGATGGTTTAGGTGAAGCCAAATCATGGAATAAGAAGATGATGAGTGTTATATTGATAGTCTGTATGGTCATGATTGGACTAAGCAAAGTAGTTGGTTGAAGAGTCTGTGTGGTCATGTTTGTTTGTTTGTGATTTAAGACAGTGTGTATTTGAAACCTTTTATGCCAAACATGAATCTCCATTTGTGTTAAACATGAAGCTATGCATTCATACAAAAGAGATAGGGAGTAAAGTAAAGAGATGAAATTTAATGTCATGAAGGTTCACCATTTGAAACGAAATAGATCATACAAAAGAGATAGGAAAGGCAAGAGTTAATGTGGTCGAAAATACAACATAGGCAACCACAAAATTCACCTTTTGAGACAAAAGACACTAAGCGACCTAGGGGAAGAAAAGAGTTCATGTGGTCGAAAATACAATCTAGGCATCCACAAAATTAGCACTCTACTTATAAGTAGCTACTTGATCAGGTTTGAGTGAGTGAACCTTGACTTGGTTCAGGTTGAGAAGGTTGTCGAGAAGGCTGCAAAAAAAACATGGCATGAGAGTTAGTAACCAAAAGAAAAGTTAGAAACTGAAACCATCAAAGCAATGCAATAATGCATCATACCTTGGCAAATTTAGACTTATGGAACCTAGAGTTATGGTTGTTGATGGAAGGAAATAATAAGTGAGTAGCAAGTTTAAATTATTTTTTGTCATTTATGAATTGGAAAAGCATAAAATTCGATGCATTGATTCCAAATTTTCAATAGTTATGAAAATAAAGATTTGGATGAATTTACAAAAATAAATGTAATAAATGTATTTTCTATATCATATAAATTCAAAAGAAAAGAAACAAAGAAACTAGATTTTAACCCGCGGTACACCGCGGAAGAATATTTTTACAACAAAAAAAAATTAAATTTTAAAAAATTGTATTTGTTTGTTAATTTTGTTTCTTTTGTTTAGTATTTAAGATTGTGTAATAGTATTTTAATTGTTAATTATAAAATTTCATCAGTTGTATACCGCAGACACGCGACAATTATTTAATTTTATTTATACTAATGTTACATTTGTACCGTATGGAATATATTATGGTTATAAAAATAGAAATTTTTACTGCTTTTTAGATTTAAATCGTGAAAGAACTATTCTTACATTATTATATTTTTAAATTTTTAGTGTCTTTCAATTTAATCCGTAAGTTTAAAGTTATTTAGATTTAACCCGTGAAAGAATTATATCCATAAACGTTATTATGCAGTGTACCGCATATTAATTTCTATTATAAATATTTCAATTTATTAGATTTAACCCGTGAAATAATTATTTTTGCATTCTTTATCAGCATATTAATAACCATTAAAGTTTTAATTGTTCATATGAAAAAATATAGTTATTACTGAATATTAGAGTTTTTAAAAGAAGAAAATATTGTATAGATATTTTTGGCATATGTTATTAAGTGTAATAAATTTCTTAATATAGAAATTGTTTTAGGAAATTATAAACCAAATTTGTAGAGACATTTTAGGAATCTAATTGATTCTGTTTGTATGTGCAATTTTTTAAGGATTAACTTTGTAAATAACTATAACTTAAAGGACACCAAATGTACTTCAATTTATAGAAACACCACGGAATAATTATTTAGTTTTATTTATTATAATGTGAGAAATCTGAGGAATCAACCCCTAAGTACCTCAAATCAAGTAATGTAGATGACTAAATCTACATTTTACAATCAAAATATGTAAAGCAAAAATTTATATAGAAAGTCTATACAAACAAAATCTCTAAAGATAATTTTGGTGATTTACTGGGATTAAAACTTTAATGGATATATCTGTTTTTGGAAAAATTGGAATGTATAGATATTATTAAGATTTTATGACAATAAATGTAACAAATGTTGGTCGATTTAAGAAAGTTTAGTATTTGAGTTTTTCTGCAATGTTATTTATGGAATTTGTTTAGGGATTAATGTTGTAAATAAAATTTTAAATAAACAAAACTTAAAGGGCATAACACAAAATGTAAAAAATGTTAATATAGATATATACAGATTTAGTTTCACACAAAATAAAATATTAGATCACTTTGTTAGTAATATGGAGGCCTATTCGTTTTTACTTGACACAATAGATTCTATGGTAGGATTGAGGACATTTGATGTTTTCAATGTATTTAAATTTTTAGAAAAATATGAGGCTAGTAAATTAATAGTTTAGTATAAAATTATGATAAGGGCAAAAATGTGGCCCAACTACATGTAGGGTACATTTTTAAGAAGTTAAAGACATACAAAAGTGTTGATAATGATATATTTTCAGACGAAGCAACATGACAGTTCGCAATATTTTTCGGCTAATTAATTCTTGTGGTTTCAACATATTAGGATGATGCGTAGAGGTGTCAAAACGGGCGGCTCACGACTATTTTGGCCGTCCGTAATGGACAATTTCTATTGTTTAGATCGGACTGGTCCGCTAAGCCCAGCGGGTTAGCGGGCTGGCCCGCAGGCCTAAATAATATATTAAAAAATAAAATAAAATTAATAAAAAAATATATTAAAATAAAGTAAAAGTAATAAATAATAATTTTAAAAAACAATTTTAAATAAAATTAATGTTTATATTAATTTTTTATTGATGTTTTAATTTTTTTACATTAAATTACTTATGTTACCACATATTTTTAAAAGATATATATTTGAAATTATATAAAAATAGTTATGTATCTATATTAAATATTTATTTTTATTTAATATTTGAAGACCGCAGGTCGATCCGCCAACCCGCGGGTATGACCCGCTAAAGTCCGCAATCTGTTTGGGCCAGACCCGCAAGGCCTGCTATTTAACGGGTTTAATATTTAGTGTTCATACCCGCTCTGCTTAAGTACTATTTGGGCTAGGTCCGCGGGCATGGAGCCCGTTTGACACCTCTAATGATGCGTATATTTTATTATTCAAATAACTAAATGGACTCTGGTAAAAAAAACCTCTTTGGCAACAAATTGACATATGTTGTAAAACACTTGGAGTGGATTTTCCATAACCGGTCCATACACGGTCCATGTACGTCCAAGACCATAAGGCCCATCGGCCACCTCCTTAGTCTATGTCGGTTTACTAAGTCCTAATGTATTTGGGCTTTACCCTTCACTATATATATATGTAACTCTCGATTGGATTAATAAGAATAAGACAAGAGAAAACCTCCTTCGATTTCACGTTATCAGCACGATAGCCTTAAAAGTCCAACTGAGAAAAAGTTCTTAAAAACCCTAAAACCCTAAACGGCCGCCGCCCTCTCCCTTTGTTCGTGGTTATACTTGGCGATCGGTTTCCAGTCCGAGTCCAAGTTCGTCGACGGCTACCGTTCGTGATCAGATTCTCGTCCGCGACCAGTCTGAGTTCGTGGTCCGATTTTGTCTGGGGTGAGTTTTGTTCGGAGCAGCAGTCCAAGTTCGTGATCGGTTCTTCCTGCTACCTAGGCCGAGGTTCGTGATCGAGAGAATAGTAAAAGCGAGGTCTCTAGCTCCCGGTTCATATCCAGTCAACCTCCAAACGGTGGAAGGTAAATAAATCTAAACCCCCTTAAGAACATATGAATCAAATCTGATCATAAGAATAATGGAACCTTAAAATCTACAAGTAAAACAATCAACAAACAGAAACCCTAAGCTTTAGACCCTAAAACCCTAAAACCCTAAAACTTTAAAACTTGAAAATCGGTTGTTGTGAGGTTTAGGGCTGCTTAGATTGTTTGAAATTGAACCAATTATACTATTATTAAAATCCGATTATGTTGATTGTTTGTTTGAGAATTGGTTGCATGAATCCTTAGAACTAAAACCTAAATTCATAGAGAAAATATTAATCTGGTTGTTCTAGGATGTTTAAAATCTGAATTGCTTGTTTGCATTATGCCTTTCATGCATCTTTGAAATTAAAATCGAAACCTGCATAGGGAGATTATTAAATCGATTATTGTTAAAATTATTTCTGTAAAATTTGATTGCATGAACCCTAAAATCATAATTAAATTCGAAATCCTAGAGAAAGTCTAGTTTCCTAATATTTGTTTTAATCCTAATTAGAAAAGGAAAAGTTAAATAAAAGGAAAATTTCTAAAACTAAGAAAAGGAAATTTAGTAAAAGGAAAACATTGCATGCTAGATTATATTTGTTGTCTAGCATTGTTGTTTCATGCATGATAAGCCACGAAAATTTGAGTGTAAAAGCATGACATGGTTCGGTCTCAAATACCGCATGGCCTTTAAGTGTTTGGCATGGTTCGGTCTCAAATACCGCATGGCCTTAAATTGTTGCATGGTACGGTCTCAAATACCGCATTCTCATGATCGGATGTTTGTTCTGTATTGTGCAGATGGCAAAGCTAAACAACCTCTCCTATGCTGCCGTTAATCCTTCTGGAGAAAATTACTTGCAATGGGCTTTGGATACTAATATCCATCTGAAATCAAAGGATTTATGCGAATGCATTGAGGATGAGGTTGAATGTGCAGAAAAGGATAAGTACAAGGCAATAATACATATACGCCACCACCTTGCTGAGAGTCTCAAGAACCAGTACCTCACTGTTGAAGATCCTCTTGACCTTTGGACAGAGCTGAAAGGCAGATATGGACACCAAAAGACGGTGCTCCTACCAAAGGCTCAATTTGATTGGAAAAACCTAAGGATCCAGGACTACAAATCCGTGGATGAGTATAACTCAGAGCTATTTAAGATAGTCTCAATCCTAAGGTTATGTGGTACAGAGGTTACTGAGAAGGATCTGCTAGAGAAGACATTCTCTACCTTTCACTCCAATAACATACTGCTTCAACAACAGTATCGTGAAAAGGGGTTTAAGACTTATGCAGATTTTATCTCTTTGCTGCTTGCTGAGCAGAACAATGAGCTATTAATGATGAATAGTGCATTGAGACCTCCTGGTATTGCTCCATTACCAGAAGCTCACAAGGTAGATATGGCAAAGAAAAATCCTCAAGAGCCTAAAGAGCCGAAAGAGACCAAGGAGTCTAACTATGTCCACAAGGACAAGTCTGGCCGTGGCCGTGGATGAGGTGGACGTGGTGGTCCTGGTCGTGGGAATTACCAAGGACACAAGTTTGGTGGTCAAGCCGTGGAAACCGACCAGGTTTCGGCCGTGGTCGGGGTAGAGGCTGCTGGTTGTTTAAACCGCAACATAAGACCAAGTCCACTTGACATAGATGTGGTATGGAGAACCACTGGATAAAGACTTGCAGAACTCCTAAGCATCTTGTTGATTTCTATCAAGAAAGTTTAAAGAAAAATCCAGAAGCTAACCTGGTTCATCTCGATGGTGAAGGTGATTTCGACCATGAGAAGGATGACCTATTGGATTATGAAACTTCTGATTGTTTAAGAGAGGATAATTAAACACAAATGTGGTCTTGATTTAATTTTATATTTCTATGCATTACATTTTGATTGGTTTATTGTTTTGGATAATTATTTTGGTTTAAATTCAAATTTCCTTCAATATATTTTGCTTGTTTGATTACTTTAAAGTTTAAAACATAAATTCTTGTCCATTATAGAAATGGCTGAGGACAAGAACATCTTTGTGGTGGATAGTGGATCCAGCCACACAATTTTGAAGGATAAGAGATATTTTATTAATCTCATTATGAAAAATGCCAATGTTAGTACGATCGCGGGTATAGCAAGCCTAATTGAAGGCTACGGCCAGACTAATATTTTGCTACCAAACGGCACACATCTTGAAATAAGTGATGTCTTGTATTCACCCAGCTCAAAGAGAACTTTATTGAGCTTTAAGGACATTCGTTTGAATGGTTTCCATGTTGAGACAAAGGGTGAAGGAAACAAAGAGTTTCTATATATTACAGAAATCACCCAAGGATATAAGAAAGTCCTAGAGGCTATACCCGCACTAGCCACTGGTTTATACCATGCTAAGATAGATATGATAGAAGCTAACTTGGCAATGAATAAGATGTTCAATGAACAATTCACTTTATGGCATGACCGGCTTGGCCATCTGGGTTCTAACATGATGCGTAAGCTAATAAAGAATTCTAATGGGCACACTCTTAAAGAGAGAAAAATTATCCATAAACATCTGACGTGTGTAGCATGTGCACAAGGGAAACTTATTATAATGCCATCACCAGCAAAAGTAAATAAAGAAACTTTGCATTTTCTGGAAAGGATACAAGGAGACATATGTGGACCTATACACCCTCCTTGTGGGACATTTAGATATTTCATGGTCCTTATTGATGCATCGACCAGATGGTCGCATGTTTGCTTATTGTCAACTAGAAACCTTGCGTTTGCTAGATTGCTGGCCCAAATTATACGTCTGCGAGCCCACTTTCCAGATTTTTCACTTAATACTATACGTCTAGATAATGCTGGTGAATTTACATCCCAAGCGTTTAATGAATACTGTATGTCCATGGGGGTGAGTGTGGAACATCCTGTGGCACATGCCCATACACAGAATGTATAATTTGAATCCTTCATTAAACGTATTCAATTGATTTCTCGGCCATTACTTATGAGGTCGAAGCTTCCTGTGTCGGCTTGGGGACACACAGTATTACATGCAGCTGAACTGATACGCATCAGGCCATCTAGTGAACATAAGTATTCACCATTCCAATTACTAACGGGTCATGAGCCAGACATATCCCATCTAAAAACATTTGGGTGTGCCGTTTATGTACCAATTGCTCCACCACAGAGAACTAAGATGGGACCTCAAAGGAGGATGGGAATATATGTTGGATATGACTCTCCCACCATTATTAAGTATCTTGAGCCAACTACAGGTGATTTATTTAAGGCCAGATACGCGGATTGTCAGTTTGCTGAATTCGAATTTCCTATGTTGGGTGGAGAGAATAACAAGCTGGTCAAGGAAATATCATGGAATCAAACATCCTCAAATTGGCAAGATCCTCGGACTCTAGCATGTGAGGCAGAGGTCCAAAAGATTATACATTTGCAAAAGCTAGCTAATCAATTGCCAGATTCCTTTGCTGACCCAAAGAGAGTAACAAAATCGTACATACCAGCTTGTAATGCACCAGTACGTATTGATGTTCACAAGGAACACAATAATCAAGTTGCTACAGAGTCTAAGGCCCGTTTGAAACGTGGTAGACCATTAGGTTCCAAAGATAAGAACCCTCAGAAATCTAAGAAAGGTGCAAAACAAACCAAGGTTAAGGAAATTACAGACATGGCCGCGGCAAATCTTAAGGTACCAAATGAGGTTTGGGACATTGAACCTCAAGTACCTGAAGGTATTGATAATAATAAGATCTCAATAAATTATTTCATGTCTGGAATACAATGGAACCGTAAAGATGTCGACATCGATGATGTATTTGCTTATAAGATAGCACTTGAAATAAATGAGGATCATGAACCCACGTCTATATTAGAGTGCACTCAAAGTAAAGATTGGTTAAAATGGAAAGTAGCCATTGACGTGGAGTTAAACTCTTTAAAGAAGAGGAATGTGTTTGGTCCGATCTTAAGGACACCATTCGATATAAAGCCAGTTNGGATCTCAAAGGAGGATGGGAATATATGTTGGATATGACTCTCCCACCATTATTAAGTATCTTGAGCCAACTACAGGTGATTTATTTAAGGCCAGATACGCGGATTGTCAGTTTGCTGAATTCGAATTTCCTATGTTGGGTGGAGAGAATAACAAGCTGGTCAAGGAAATATCATGGAATCAAACATCCTCAAATTGGCAAGATCCTCGGACTCTAGCATGTGAGGCAGAGGTCCAAAAGATTATACATTTGCAAAAGCTAGCTAATCAATTGCCAGATTCCTTTGCTGACCCAAAGAGAGTAACAAAATCGTACATACCAGCTTGTAATGCACCAGTACGTATTGATGTTCACAAGGAACACAATAATCAAGTTGCTACAGAGTCTAAGGCCCGTTTGAAACGTGGTAGACCATTAGGTTCCAAAGATAAGAACTCTCGAAAATCTAAGAAATGTGCAAAACAAACCGAGGTTAAGGAAATTATAGACATGGCCGCGGCAAATCCTAAGGAACCAAATGAGGTTTGGGACGCTGAACCTCAAGGACCTGAAGGTATTGATAATAATGAGATCTCAATCAATTGTATCATGTTTGGAATAAAATGGAACCGAAAAGATGTCGACATCTATGATGTATTTGCTTATAAGGTAGCACTTGAGATAAATGAGGATCATGAACCCACGTCTATATTAGAGTGCACTCAAAGTAAAGATTGACTACAGTGGAAAGAAGCCATTGATGTGGAGTTAAACTCTTTAAAGAAGAGGAATGTGTTTGGTCTGATCTTAAGGACACCATTCGATATAAAGTCAGTTGGACATAAATGGGTCTTTGTAAGAAAGAGAAATGAGAATAATGAAATCGTGAGATATAAGGCACGGCTTGTATCACAAGGATAATCCCCTGTGATGGATGCAACGGCTTTTAGATATTTAATAAGTCTGGCTATAAGAGAAAAACTGGATTTGCGGTTAATGGATGTTGTAACCGTATATTTATATGGTCCACTGGAAAATGAAATTTATATGAGATTACCAGAGGATATTGAGCTCAAATATAAGAGTGGTTCTCGAGAACAATACTGCATAAGGCTAGACAAATCTCTTTATGGACTGAAACAGAGTGGGCGTATGTGGTACAATAGACTAAGTGAGTACCTAGCCAAAGAGGGCTATAAGAATGATCCCATCAGTCCATGTATTTTTATAAAGAAGTTTGCAAACCAAGGGTTTGTAATCATAGCAGTATATGTGGATGATTTGAATATCCTAGGAACCTCTAAGGAAATCGCCCAAACAGTCGAATATCTAAAGAAAGAATTCGAGATGAAAGACCTAGGCAAGACTAAATTTTGTTTGGGGTTGCAGCTTGAGTACATAAATGATGGAATCCTTGTGAATCCAATGGCATATACTGAAAAGGTACTCAAGAGATTTAATATGAACCAAGCTCACCCATTGACTAGCCCAATGGTTGTAAGGAGCCTTGATTTGGATAAAGATCCATTTGGTCCAAAGAAGGACGATGAAGAAATTCTCGGTCCTGAAGTGTCATACCTCAGTGTTATAGGAGCATTAATGTTCTTGACTAGTCACACTAGACCAGACATATGTTTTGCCGTGAACCTCCTAGCTAGATTTAGCTCCTGTCCGACCCAAAGGCACTGGAACGGTATTAAACATGTGTTGCGTTACCTACAAGGGACGACAGATTTGGGTTTATATTATACTAACCATAACAAGGAAGGTTTAGTTAGTTTTGCTGATGCAGGTTACTTATCGGATCCACATAATTCAAGGTCTCAAACTGGCTATGTGTTTACTCACGATGGTACCGCAATTTCGTGGCGTTCTATGAAGCAAAGCATTGTGGCCATTTCATCTAATCACGCGGAAATTCTAGCAATTCACGAAGCCAGCCGTGAATGTGTTTGGTTGAGATCGATGATTCAACATATCAGGACAGATTGTGGCATGGCCGACGATAAGGAAGCAACAGTTATATATGAGGACAATACGGCTTGCATGGCACAGCTCAAGGAAGGATATATCAAGGGAGATCGGACAAAGCATATTCTACCCAAGTTCTTCTTCACACATGAACTACAAAAGGCCGGAGAAGTTCAAGTGGTACAAGTTCAATCCTGCGACAACTCAGCCGATCTCTTCACCAAGTCATTGCCGACATCAACATTCAAGAAGCTCACGCACCAGATTGGGATGCGGAGACTTAAGGACTTCTAGGGATGCTTGGAACAGGGGGAGTAATGCGTGTTGTACTCTTTTTCCTTCACCATGGTTTTGTCCTAATGGGTTTTCCTGGTAAGGTTTTAATGAGGCAGCACCCCCAAGCGCATTATAGAGATTCTTCCTAGCATCGGCACGGTTATGTCATCCAAGGGGGAGTGTTGTAAAACACTTGGAGTGGATCTTCCATAACCGGTCCATACACGGTCCATACACGGTCCATACACGGCCCATGTACGTCCAAGACCATAAGGCCCATCGGCCACCTCCTTCGTCTATGTCGGTTTACTAAGTCTTAATGTATTTGGGCTTTGCCTTCACTATATATATGTAACTCTCGATTAGATTAATAAAAATAAGACAAGAGAAAACCTACTTCGATTTCTCTAGTTTACAACAACATGTAGTAGTTAAACCAAATTTTTTTTTTTTTTTTTGTCATTTATCAAGTCTTCCCTATATTCTCTCACTTCTTTTTTAATTAATACATACCAATAAAAATGAAAAGCAAAACAAAATATAGAAGACACCATAAATATTTTTTTAATAGTTTAGAGAAAACAAATTAATCATCAAAGCAGTTTGCGACATCAGACACTATATCTCCCATCACCAGCCCACCCAAAAGCCCAGCTCCCAATCCAATTCCAATTCCAAGGCCAGTCTCCTTCGGGTGCTGATACGACGGACTTGCGTATCCATATCCCACCGATGACGGCGACGCATAACCGTACCGTCCATATCCTTGGTGACTAGCTGGTGGTGGCGCGTGGCTCTTAGATTTACCAGATTCCTCCGTCTCCACAGCACCGTAGGATATTGGAAGATGACCCTTGCTTGATCCGGAAGCAAAAGGATGTTTTAGAAAATACGGCGGCTGAGACAACTTAGGAAACTGAATTGGCGATTCTGGTGGATGTGAGATTTGAGACGGTTGTGGATAAGCTGCCTTGTCTACAGACCTCTGGTTAATGATCGCCGGTAAATCTGGTTTAAACCGGTATGAGAAAGTTAAAGTGCCTGACCGTTTACCTGACGGGGTTCTCACCTGATAAATCATCAGTTTCATCTCTTGACTATTACCAGCATCGTTAGTTGGCGGCTTAACTGAATTCAAAAGTTCAAGTAATGGGATGGTAACTCTTCCGATATCTTTGTTACCTAGGTATCCACGAGATATCAGTCGCATGACGAGTGTCAAACGATCATCATACACCAATCTCTCATTGACAGAAAATTTGACTGGGTGATACCAAACCGGGTTAGATCCACGGGAGCGATCGACATTGGTTTTTGCCTTTTGTTTCTTTCGGGCATTTTCGCCATGAAGGGTGATGTTGACGTAAACGTTCATCTTTGTGATGAGATTGACATTTACAAGGTTGCTTGCAGATCTAATGTTGAGTTCTAGAGTTAGATTTGCCATGACTATAATGAGAACTTTAACTGTTGTTAACTTTGTAAGTTCAACTTATATATAATGTAAAACCAAAACGATAAGATAAACTACATATAGGAAATTAAATAATCTAATCTTAAAAATTATGTAAATAGGAGATAAAAATTTGTCTTCAAAAAGCCAAAAATTTAAGAAATACAGTGCATCACAATGAACTATTAAAAGTTGAAAACCCATTTTATACCATGTGGAAAAAAAAAAAAACACCATTTTATACCATATGTATATAATTTTCATTACTACATGTAGTAGATATACCTGTATGGAAGTATTAAAATATGACTCATCAGGAAAAATTTATTAGTTTCAATGAAACTTTACATTTTATTATGTCAAAAAAGAAAATTTAATATATAAATTAAATGAGAAAATCAGATACAGCTAGACAGGCAATAATGAAAATTGGTTAAGTTTAGGGGAGTCTTAAATTCTGACACCTCTCTATATATCTTGATATTGGTTAAACTCAATGAAGGTGATTGGTTGGGCTGTATAACCTTTCACAGTTTTTAAAGCCTAATAGGACAGTTGTCGTGTTAAAAACCTAAAACTTTTACTGCCTTAATTTAGCTATTTAATTTTTGTTCATGATTTGTTTTCATTTTTAAAGCAATTATTTTGGGGGATTTTATAGGCTTTTTTTTTAATTAATTGCAAAAATCAGATACAGCAAGACACAGTCAATAATGAAAAATGGTTAAGTTTAGGGGAGTCTTAAATTCTAAGACATCTCTATATATCTTGATATTGGTTAAATTTGCTAAACTCAATGAAGGTGATTGGTTGGGCTGTAACACCTTTCACAGTTTTTAAAGCCTATTAGGACAGTTGTCGTGATAAAAACTTAAAACTTTTACGGCCTTAATTTAGCTATTTTTGTTCATGATTTGTTTTCATTTTTAAAGCAATTATTTTGGGGTTTTATAGACTTTTTACTAAGAGTTTTCGGACCAAACAAAACCAAAAGTAATATTCACTATTTTTTGGATGATTCAAAGTAGATTTATTGAGTGAATAAGTACTCTTGATCGCTAAAAATGATGGTTAATATCTTCAGCTATTGGTGTTAATGTGTCAGCAACAATGTATGTGGTTTTTGGAGGGTGAAGATCATTTGGAATCTGCGATTCCATACAAAGATCAAGCTCTTACAAAACAGATTTTCAAAGTCATCGACACAAAAAATATTCTACCACAGAAAATGTGGAGTTTTTGTTTTGGGTGAATGATATAAAATATGTCGATCATAACAGATTTACAAAATGTTAGTGAAAAAGCTTACCGAGAGAAAGCATTGTGTATATTTTTTCTTCGGTTTTTACCATTATTTGTTATCATTACCATGTTGATAAATTGCATTTGCAAAAGACTAGATTCATTGTGTATATTATTTCTTCGGTATGGTCATTCTTAAATTGAGAAAGAAATATTTTATAAGAAAGAAACACGCAAAAATTAAAGCACACGAAAGATTACAAAGTGACTGTCAAATCTCTAGAGACGGCCGCAATCATATTGAGTATGACGAATCTGATCACGGCCAAACAATAGTACCAACAAAACTATAAAAATTAGTCTCACAACATTTGATGGCGTTTGTAGCAAACGTCCGGTCAAATAAGTTTGCATGGAAAGCCCGAGTAATCTCATCCGACGTTCCTTCACATACTCATCAATAGCTTCTTCAATACTTCTCATCGGACAATCCTCTAACAAGTCTCCGTGGTCCGGACCAACATTCCTAGCTAGACATCTAGCTAGAACGACAGCATCCTCTAGCGCCGCCGAGCCGCCTTGTCCCAAGAACGGACCCATCACGTGCATTGCATAGCCGGCTACTGTCACGGTCCCACGTCGAAATTTCCCGAACATGATTTCTGACGGCGCTCGGTACCTTAAGTGTGTCAATGACAATGAATCTACGTCGCATGTTTTCACCATTTCTTTCCAGTCTTCAAACAATTCATCCACCCATTTTAGACACAGATTCGCGATCGATTCTTGATCTTTGACTTTTTGATCATTGTCTTGCATATGCACCAGAAACCAAAAGAGTTGATTCTCGTTTAAAGGAAGCCTTCCGATTAAGATGTTTCCTTTCTTTATCCTTAGTAACTCTTGTGGAAAACCATGGCCATTTGGGTAAGTAGTAAACCCTCTCACCGCACGACTAGAAAACGCCTTTTTGGGGCCTAAGTTCAGGTAGTCACTAACGACCGAATTTGCACCGTCGCATCCAATCAAGACCTACGAGAGAGAAGCAAAACATTAGACTATATAAAAATACAAACGGAAACAAATGGAGAACCTTCCGTTTGTGTTTGATATTTACTTTTACAAATGAACATAATTTTTTTTGTTCTAAATAGTTAAGGAGTGGGTTAATTAATTAGAAACAAAAATGTAAACATAGATGGCTAACGTGAACGTGAACAAAAAATTGAAACCTTAATAATTATAACTAATAAGCATATCAACATCTTCTAAAAATCACATGAATATATATATATATATATATATATATATCGTAAATGCAAAACGCAAATGTAAAAAAACTTCGTTTCAAACAATTAAAGGCTAATCTTTGCTAATTGCTATGACCAAAAAAATAAAAAGTATGTACCTTGGCTTTGATCATCGTTCCATTGAATAACTGAACGACGGGAAACGACGTAGTTTGGTCCTCTTTTATAGAAACAATTCGGGAACCAAACCGGATGGTTCCTTCAGGTAGAGCATCGGCTAAGGCCTCAACAAGATCGTTCCTTTTAATACAACGAGCTTCATCTCTGTTTAATTCCAAATATTAAATATTCGAATCAGTAATGAAACTTACAACAAATATTTATATAAATGATAGAGTTAAGGAGGATAATTAGGAGGTACTTGATGGTTAAAACAAATTCTCGTTTTTCCCCATTTTCAATCAACATGGTCCGTGCCCTGTTCACATATCCAAGAAAGATTTTAAGTAAATATGAATTTTTAACCAAATTTGTGAACTTGTGATCAAGATTTTTAAAAAGATTAACAATTACTTGTGAATAAGAAGAGAAGTGAGACGAAGACGTTGACCGACACCAAGTTGATCAAGAGCTCTCCAACCATTGGTGAGTGTTCCAATTCCAGCTCCTTCTGATCTCACTTTCTCTGCTCTCTCCAACACCACACTCTTTATTCCTTTCCTGCATTTCCAACAATATACCCAAATATTTAAATTACATGTATCTAGTTAATAAATTTGATTTTCAATATAAAATAATAATAATAATAATAACAAACCTGTGAAGAGCAAGGGAAGTGGCAAGACCAGCGATTCCACCGCCGATGATAACAATTCCGACTTCTTCCATTTGAGAGCTGATAAATTTTCAGATCTAAAGTTTTTGTTTTAAGTTGTGTGAATGTGTATATAGTATAGTCTTTTTTTATTTTTATATAGAGAAGAGAAGGAGCGAAGACTTTTAGTTTAGACAATTAATTACTTGGGAGGCAATCAATTTACGTGAGTGTGGTGGTGGGTCATCGCGAGTCAAACATGTGCTACTGTTATCATGTAACCCCTTGACCGTTGACGCAAGCCATGACGCTACTTACATTAATCCATCTTTTGGATAAACAACTAGACAAGTTGTATACAATATGTGTACTTGTCCTTTTCTCCTAATATATATCTAAGTAATCGAAATCAATCTTCCACGATAACTTTTTTGTTTATTAAAAATGGGAAACGATTATATACCAAAAATCGAACATATCTTTAATTACTCGGAACATAAAAGAGAGCAGGACTACTCTTAGCTCTATTGCTTTAGTTGATTCATCTTCACATTCTTAGTAGGTTATATTGGACAATTTGACCTTCATCTTTACCTTTCTACAAATTATAATAAATACCGAAAATTCACTTTTTCGATAACCAGTAGTTTAAAATGTTGAGAAAATAAGAGAATTATATTTTTCTTTCCATGTAAAAATATTGGGCCTTTTCTTGATCTCTAGTGTTTATGGAAATGAAGCATAAGAAACAAATATTTGTTAAAAGTAACTATAAAAAAACTAGAATTATTGGCTGAAACGTGTTTGTTTTGAGAATAATATTTTGCAGGGGACGAGCCTCAAGAATGCTATTTTAATAAATAATAATTCTTACTAAAATGGTTTTTATTGGAATTTCTTCTGTCTTTCACTAGTGAGAAAGATTCATATCATTAGTGATTTTGTGCCAATAACATTCGAACAAAAAGAGAAAGAAGAAAAACATAACACATTTGCAACCGACCATCTCTCGTATTTAAACCGTACATAAGTATGATAAATTTTATAAACGGCCACAATCATATCGAGTGTGACCAATTTGATCACGAAACAGAATCATTAATAAAACTACAAGCAAGATCTTCCTTACCGGAGACGAGGCTTCAATCAAACAACCGGTAAGATATGTCTGTGTCGAGAGTCCCACAAGTCTCCCTCTTCTTTCTTTAACATACTCATCAATCGCTTCTTCGAGTTGCATCCTTGAAGAGGACGAAGAGACATTATTATTCACACTGTTTTGACCTAACTTCCTCCACAAGCATCTAGCCAAGACGACACCGTCCTCTAGCGCAGCTGAAGTTCCTTGCCCTAAGAATGGACCCATCAGGTGCATACTGTCTCCGGCAACTATCACAGTACCGCGTCGGAATTTACCCGACATAACGTCCCACGGAGCACGATACCTTAAACGGCTGATATATAAAGAGACCATATCGCAGTTCTTCACCATCTCTTTCCAATCTTCCGAGAATTCGCCTACCGATGCTAGTGCCAATATTGCAATGTCTTCTTGATTTGTTAAGAAGTTGGACTCTAATTCTATAACAAAATTCATCATATATACGTCAATGATCATGGAACATCATCTATTAAGAAGGCCTAGCCAGCTAGTGTCTAGTGACTAGTTTGGTTTAAGCCAGTTGAGCCCCAGTTATATTTAAAAAAAGAACAACCTAAACAAGAATAATCATATAGTAAATTAAATCTTAGATTTTACTAAATGAAATACACCAACTAGTCAGTAATTGATTTTTCTAAAATCCGAGATTGAAATTATTTCATTAAATCTACTTTAAAGTTTTAAACTGAAAACAATAATTGTTAATAGATACTTTCATGTTCATTCAGCTATATATAAAGTATTTGTAATTTTTTCATTATTATTTTTCTTCATTAAATAAATAATTTCAGTTGTTCAATTAAAACGAATGATGATTATATAATGTTTTCTATATAAATTATTATTATATTCAGTATATATGTACTGTATGTAATTCTTGTGTAATTATTTCTGTTCAAATTCATATAATTTTCGGAAAAAAAAAACGATAGAGCAATATAATATGAGTTGTACCATGAGCTATATATATTAGTTACCTTGTGGACAATTTAGCAGAACAACAAACCAGAAGACGAGTTTGTGAGTTATAGGAAGTCGGCCGCTTACGACGTTGTCCATCTTGATTCTTATAAACTCTTGCCGAAATCCATGACCTTCCGGGTAATTTGTGAACCCCCTGACCGCCCGAGCACCAAGTGGTTTAGTTGGGTTCAGTCCTAGAAATCTAGAGACTATAGAATTTGATCCGTCACAGCCAATCAAAACCTAAGTTAAAAGAAAGTACAAAACTAAATTAAAAGAAAGTACATTAGTACCAGCTATAAAAAACCATTTCATGCTAAACATGTTGCTGTCAATAACACTATTTAAAACACACACACGCAGTAGTGGATGTACCAAAACACGTTTTATAGTTCCGGTTACGACTTTCAAAAACGACACTGTCGACTAATCAAATCCACTAGCTAGTCTCAATAATTGATTTTTTTTTTTTGAACAAAGAACTCAATAATTGATTAAAATACAAAATTTATGACCAAAAAAAAAAATCTAAGGTTTCTTGACATACCTTTGCTTTAATAGGGTCTCCGTTTCGAACGTGTACAATAGGAAATGACGTTGTTTCGTCGAGTTTGACCGACATAATTTGGCAACCAAGACGGAGAGTTCGACGAGGAAGAGCATCAGCCAAAGCTCGGACCAAATCATTCCTTATTACACCTCTTACTTCTCCATACGACGCTGGTCCGACCGATTCTCTTCGCTTGATCCCTTTTTCGATCAAAACATCTCTTATCCTGTTTTAGTTCCGCACAAGAAAAATCATTAGCAACACCTTAAACTTAGAACCATATACTTAAACCATAAATCTTTATCTATACGTACTGAGGAATTGGAAGAGAATTAAGACGAAGCTTATCAGCAACACCGAGTTGTTCAAGAGCAAGCCAGCCATTAGTCTGAATACCAAACGCTGCTCCTTCTGATCTTACGGACTCTGATCTCTCCAACACAACGCTCTTTATACCCTTCCTTTATAATTATATGATGCACTAATAATTAGACTATAATATGTATATGCATGTATATATAATCGAGAAAGGGACGATGAGAAAATAGTGAACCTGTGAAGAGCAAGTGAAGTTGCAAGACCAGCAATGCCACCTCCAACAATCACTATGTCCAATTCTTCCATTCTTCTTTTATATCTCTTTTACCAAATGTAATGATCTTTATCTCTTTTAATTGCTCTTTATTATATATGTGTTGTGGCGGTGGTTGAAGCCACATGGGGCATGGCCATGATTGCGTTGCGTATATAGTGTACAATGGCCTGTGGTATTTTATAAATAGAAATATCATTAAGATTATGTAAGATTTTCAGATATGAAAGAATGATTTTCAGATATAAAATAAATATTAATAGTATTTGCCGTTTTCTATATCCAGAAAGAAAATTCTGTAAGATTTTCAAATAACGGAGTTTAATGAGAAATTTCGTGGTTGCACCTTGGCCGGTTGATTTTTCGTTATATGTACATATCATTTATAGCAAAACTAAAAACGTAGAATTAAATAACAAAGGGAATATATTAGAATTATCTTATTTTATAAAACTGAAAATCATTTTTATAATTTGTACTTCCTCTATTTTCATAATATGTATATATATATATATAATTAATGATTTAAGATTTTCTTCTTTTATACTTTCTTTCATCTTTCAGTGTAAAATTAATTATTTCTTGATTGTTTTAACAATTTGTATTTTACAGTTTGTTTTAAATGGTAGACTAGCTAGGCTTTAACCAGATAAGGAATATTGTTTTAAACTTTTTTGTTTCAAACAGAAAAATAAAAAGAAGTAATTTTAAAGATGTGAGCCAAAATATAAAAATCATATATATTGAATGCAGTTTGACATATGTTGTTTTAAACCTTCCATATGAGTGCCACATATATCATCATTCCAGCATCTGCCAAATGACCATAATTAATGTTAACTTCGAAACATATAGCCTTTTTCATTTTTCATTCCAAAGGTTAATGATTCATTCATCATTGTCTATATTTAATTGTAAAAATCATCATTAACTAAAGTTGAACTTTTTATCTTATGTAGAGATGTTGTGATGAAAAGGAAGGGTTGGGCTCTAAAGGAGAATATAACTCAAGATTGATGCAGACATTAATTTTTTTTTAATAAAATCAACATTGCTCAGTAAGCTAACTGTGAGGCAAATTGCTTTGTTCATGATTTTTGTTTTGTTAAAGATTTATGTCTCTATAAGATCTAACAAAGCTTCTCTCTTTTCCAGTGAAACAAGGTTATAAACGAATTTTATGATGTGTCTTTTGTGTGAGTGATATTGTTGAAAATATTGCTAGTTAGAAAAATATTTCAATATAGAGTAGTTGTTCTTACGTTAATTTCAATTGCATTAGTGAATGATAAGAAAAATAGAAATTACAATGATCAAATCATCAAAACATGACATTTGAAATGATAAAAAGAACAAAAAAGCAACTATATGAAAGTTGGCTAACTCTCTCTATATGAGTGTCACATCATCATTTCAGCATCTGCTGCATGTCAATAATTAATGTTAACTTTAAAACTATAGCCTATTTTCCTCATCCATTCCAAAGGTTAATGATTCATTCATCATTGTCTATATTTAATTGTAAAAATCATCATTAATTAAATTTGAAATTTTTCATATTATATAGAGATGTTGTGATGAAGAAGAAGGGTTGGGCTCTAAAGGAAAATATCACTCAAGATTGATGTAGAGATTTTTTTTTTTTTTTAATAAAATCAACATTGCTCAGTAAGCTAATTGCGTGGCAAATTGCTTTGGTTTATGACTTTTATTTTATTAAAGGTTTATGTCTTTATAAACTAATTTTATGATGTGCATTTTGTGTAAATAATATTGTTGAAAAGGTTGCTAGCTAGAAAAATATTTCAATATAAAGAGTAGTTGTTCATACCTTAATTTCAATTGCATTAGTGAATGATAAGAAAACTAGAGATTACAATGATCAAATCATCAAAATATGACATTTAAATGATAAAAAGAACAAAAATAAAATAAAAGAAAACTCGCGGCGTAGCGCGGATAAACACCTAATATATTTTAATTTTTCCACTAAATTATGCCATATCATCTTTGAGCAATGTCATTGAAAAAATATTATGGGGTATAAAACATTGATCTTATGTTGATTTAAAGTTCATGATTTGGTGCATAATCATTTACCTCCTAAATTTGGATGCTTTTTGAATTTTTCTTGACCACTGAGGCAGAAAATGCTCAAACAAATATTTTTCTTGACCAATCATATACAGTATTCCTAAGTGAAGCAAAAGAAGGAATGTCAAAGATAGTATTTGCATAAAATCAAGTAAACTAATTTTAGATGTTTTAAATGTATGATACGATTTTTACGAGTTATCATCCTTATAATATGGTTTAATAAAGTTTGTTAGATAAAAATGAAATATGAAAGAATTCAAGGGTTGGAATGATAATACATATTTCTAAAACAGAAGAACCAAATTATAAATTACAAAACATAACTCATCGGCCGCATTAGGTTTTGGTACTAAATCCCTAAAACCCTAGAAAATACAATCCCTCTTAGAAACAGAGAGCTTCTTCTTCTCCTTCTTCTCCAAATTCAGTTTACTCTCTCTCTTCCCCCAAAGATGCGACCTTTAGACGAGACCGAGACGACCGTCGTCTTTGAGAAGCTCTTCAAATTCGTGGGCAACAACCTCAAGAAGATCGTCGAGAACCCATCAGACGAAGGACCCGAATCAACACCCGGAAGCTACTGCTTCCGCCTCCAGAAGAACAGAGTCTACTACGTCAGCGACGCGCTCGTGAAGCGAGCCACGAACATCTCCAGGAAAAACCTAGTCTCTCTCGGAACCTGCATCGGCAAGTACACCCACGCCGGTAGCTTCCATCTGACGATTATGTCGCTCAATATCTTGGCGGCGAATGCTAAACACAAGGTATGGCTCAAACCCACTTCGGAGATGTCTTTCCTTTACGGGAACCATGTGTTGAAAGGAGGGTTAGGGAGGATTACTGATAGTATTGTTCCTGGAGATGGTGTTGTTGTGTTCTCTATGTCTGATGTTCCGTTAGGGTTTGGTATTGCGGCTAAGAGTACGCAGGATTGTAGGAAATTGGATCCCAATGGTATTGTTGTGCTTCATCAGGCTGATATTGGAGAGTATTTGAGGGATGAAGATGAGCTTTGAGGGGTTTTTAAAGGGCTTGTCTTTGTTGGAAATGTTTGTTTTAAGTTTATGTTAGTCGGGTCTTGAACTCAGTAGCTTGATTCTGCTTGTTCTAAGTTATAAGGTATGTAGCGGTTGTTACAAGTTTTGTTGAAACTATGGAAAGTCTCCATTTTTATGAATCTGTTTTAAGGTGTTGTTGATGTTTTTGTGAGTGTTTTTGGGTATGTAAACGCTCACATACATACGCTAATTATCAATTCGGTAAGCTGATGATTAAGATTTGTGTTGGAAACTGCTTGCTTTTGCTTTGATTTTATTGGTCCGTAAAGCTTGAAATTGTTCACAAGCTTGAAACCTTGATCCTTGAACTTAATAGGCCCATAGAACTATCTGTTAGTTTTGTACTTTGTATACCAGTATGAATCATTACAAATTTTGCCCAACATGGTGCTGGATCAATGAAAGTCTCGATCTTCCTGAAACCGAGTATCTAAAGGCTAAAGTTTTACAGATATATGTGACGTTTCGAATATGTAAGCTGATTTTCACTTTTAAGCTACTACTGTGTCTGTTGAAGTATCTATAGGCTTGTGTACTATCGCCAAATAATGTGGTGAGCAGATGCTTGAGCCAATAATTACGACCTGAGATCTTACTGAGACACACATTGCATAACTCTTCCTGAAAAATCTTGATGATGTTGTAGACAATGAAAATTTCAAACATTACGGTTTTTCATCTGCAAAGCTCAAATACAGGACCAAAGAAATGTCTAGAAATCAGGATTTCTAACGAATATATTTATATGCTAAGTATACGGATTGATATTTTCACTTATTCCTGCAATTTTACAGTTGTCTTCCGGTCTTTGATGCAAAGATGAGTTGTGTCTAGAAACAAGTTTTCTAGGGGTTATATACTTAATATGGTGTTCACAAAGCCCGTCTAGCTCAGTTGGTAGAGCGCAAGGCTCTTAACCTTGTGGTCGTGGGTTCGAGACCCACGGTGGGCGCATTTCCTTTTTGCGTTTTAAGTTTACTACATCGACCATATGTTCTTTTTCTTACTTTAAGACATCCTCACTGTTTTTTAGTTACGCAACATAGAAGCTCTAAACGGTACATATTGTATTTGTTAACCTACACCATATTTTTGTTAATCCAACGAAAGAACACACACACTTACATATAATACAACATTCAAAGTCAAAACCTTGCAATATAGATATGGTACTGTTTTGTTGCCCCCCTCTCTCTCCTATCTCTCTACCGGAGACTTTTTTTTGTCTCTGTGGCCGTTTCCGCGGAAGGCTCTAACCATCGCATACTGAGTATTTTGTTGTGTCTTCAATCGGTGCAATTGAAACCGTGACAAACTGAAATCCAGATAATGAGAACAAGTAGTAGCAAGATCCCAAGAACCACAAGTTTTATCTTCATGTTCTGGTACCACAATTTCCTCCTCACCTGTGTTCCTTGTTTCTTGTACTCCTGCGCCTATAAAGGTTCAAATACACTTATGTTAAAGATATGCTATGTCAGAGAAGATTAGCTATTTAAAGGTCAAGTGTGCTAACTACCTGAGAACGAAGATTCTCGGTCTTGTCAGTAAGAACAGTTAGATTTTCCCCTCTGTCAATTGCCTATAGATAAAAAAAAATATTGGTTAAGTATTATTATTATGCGTAAATGAACAGTGAATTGTCTCTGCTTTAAGGCAACATTCCAACATTGTGTAATGGCTTTTTCACAGAGACATCATTGTAAAAGGTAAAAGCAAAGGAGAAATGATTGATAGTCTAAGTGTGCAGAAAGACATAAGAGAAGAATGAGATAAAAAAACTATGAGAGTCATCATTAGCAAATACCTTGTCAATGTTCTCCAACATTATACTTTTAACTTCTGAAACTTGAGCCTTGACTTTTATTAGTTTTTCAATCTCCTCTGCATGGTCAACAATATACTTCATGTGTTCTTTCATCACCGGCCTGCAAAATTTTTTGTTACCACTTTCGTCAAGGGTCTAAAATCTCTCACTTGTGTTCATTATACTATCGAATTTTTTCTTCAATTAAAAAATGGAAATTTAGGTACCCGAAATCCTTGTTCAGACTTTTGGCGATAGCTGTGCTTGCTTTTCCACCTCCATATCTCTTCTTGAAATCAGCTTTCACACGTTCCAGAAACGCGATCGAGATTTGCTTGCTAAGAGAATCTTTCGCCACAACACAATATGCTGAAGAAGCATAACAAAGACATAAGTCAATTTCAAGAAACATTGTACAAGTGAAATGAACAACATATATACTTATGTTTCCGCAAGATATAAGTAGAACATCATTTCAAGAAGAACTAGTTCTCCTCATAACATTGCTAACGACGCAAAACAGTAAACAGTTTCTATAAACTCAAAGGACACCCCGCAAATAGAGAACCCAATATGATTTATCACTGTTTAACACAACAAGAGTAACAACAAGTAGAATATACTTGAATAGTAATGCTAAATAACCACTGTCTAAGAACTTTTAAACCCATAGATAAGTGCTAAAGAAGAAGATTCCAGTTCAGGGAGCAACACTATACAGTCAAATCCTGCCTCATGCATGCCAAAGATGGAATCTTTTCATCTCTAAAACCATTAACTGATACCTTATAGAAAGACTGATACAAACATCTCCAATCTGCATCACATAAAGGTATCTCCAAATATAGGAATCATAATGCAAAAGCGCTCACCACCATACAACACACCAAAAATAGAAACACAAATAGATAGTACATACAAACTACCACCAAACACGCAAAAGACTTAAAGACAACAAAGTCCACAGAGATCTATCAAGCTTAGATATGTGTGCTTAGCCACAGTAGTATTTTCCAAGTGGAAACCAAACCAAATCAGCAAAAAGGAATCATTTTTTTACAAATCTTAATGAAACCAATATACATAACAGTGCTGAATCAACAAGTAAGACGAAACCAATATACAAAGATCCTTCAACGCCCCTAAGATTCATATTGATGCATAAAAAGCTTTAGCTATAGATCCATACTGGGTTCAACCAAAAAGAGCAATTTTTAAAAAAACAAGACAATGTTATTGTTCATTCCACGAGAGACAGGATTAGAGAATGACAAACCGTAGCCATCTTCGACGAGGAAATTGAAGGTATGGTGATCGCAGTTGTAAGTGAACTTGCTGCTGCTGGAGGAAGGAAGCTTCTGGAGACACTGAGAAGCAATAGACGGGAAATTACCGGTGAACTCTGTATACTCGGCGAGGATCATAGTGCCTCTGGCGACGAAGCTGTAGATAAACGATTCCTGACCCATTGAGTCGCGCCACCGAGTTGGCTCAGGCAGAGAGAGAGAGAGAGCTTTGATTCTTTACCTTTGGAGCAAAGGAACAAGTAATTTTCCCGTGTTCACTCACTTAATAACTTTACTCCATTTTTATTTTATTTTTCTTTACACTTTTTTACTCATTTCATGAATTAATATATTCCTACATCTTCAAGATTCTCTTCTCGAAATACAAAGAGAAGATAGTCAAGAAAAACTTTTTGTTTTAGAGAGGTTTATTAATTATTTTATACATGAGGAAAATAATAGTTTAATATAATCTCTTAGCCAGTAAGAGTTTGAGAATTTTTTTGTCAAATTCACATTTTAGTTTTATATTATATTTAGTATATGATGCTTATGTAATTATTTGTTTTGGAAGATTTTCTAACAATTTTGATATCAGTGAATTTGTTTTGTCCAAAAAAAAAAAATGATTTTCCATGGAAAGGAAATTAACGTTTTATTTTTCTTTAATATAAATTGTTGTAAATGTTGTATCAATCCCATAATTTGTGACTAACAAAGTAGTGGCCAATCAACAAAAACAAATAATAGTCGTAACTAAAATTGTAGCAAAAAAAAAAAAAAAAAAAAAAAAAAAAAAAAAAAAAAAAAACAAAGATACATCATAAATTTTTTACAACCATCTTAGTTGGAAACATTATATTTTTACATGATATAGTGGATGATGAGTTAGGTCGTAATTATAAATTATTTATAGTTATATTTTTTTTACATATAATATCCCTATTATTATTAACTAATAAATTTTTATTTTGTAAAAAATTATAAAAGTATGCCATTGGAGTTATGATTAATTTAATCAATTTAAAAAAGGGTAAAACCGAAATTTTATGTCTCTGATAAACGGATAAAGACGCGGATCTAAAATGACCCGGTAATATTGTTTTCGGATCTTATTATTTAATCTTCACCGTTGGTTGACTTTGATCATAACCGTTAATTTAAAAACCTAAAAAAGTTTTTCTCTCTCTGTGCTCTCTGTCGCCGTCTAAAACATTCTCCTTTGGGTACTACTAACTCCGGACGAAAGCGAAAGATGGAGAGAAAGAAGAAGATGAACGTAGTTCAAGGTTTGAAGAGGATCCCTCGCATCAAATTCCCACAGCGACATTTCAACCCTTCAGGTTTTTTTTTTTTGATTACCTCCAAAAAAATCCTATGTTGAACCTTATATCGTTCTTCGTGTTTACGCTCTTCTCTCAAACCTCTTTTATTTTTTCATCTCTTAGAAGTAGAATTTTAAAAACTCTCGATGCAATAAGCGGCTGGCTTCTTGATTTGAGGAATCTCGGGAGATCTGGGCACGAAATTTCGCAAGTAGAAGCCTAAACCAAAATTTCGATTTGGAAGGCTTAATTTATCCTGATGAAGAAATCTAAAGAACAGATTTGAAGCAGTTGGCGTAAGAATGATTCCAAGTAGAATAAAAAAAAACATCCGGGTAATCTAAACAACATTTCAAATCTGTTATTTTCCTATCATTTATGTGGTTTTCTCAATATCGATATCGCAGATCAGATGCTTTGATGTCCCAGTAAAGAGGCAGTGACTGTGAGAAAGAGAGGAGGAGATAGTAGTAAAGAGATCTGAGATGATTTGGTGATCAATTTGAGGAAGAAGAAGAGATCGACTCCGAACATGAGTCCAGCCTTTAGCCTACATACGCTTCTGTAAATCTCTCCTTCTTCTATCGCACTTAATTTGATATGTTTGTTTCAGTTTTTTTGTATTTTTCACGGCCAACAATTTTCTTAATCACACGTTGGAATGTTTTCGTATGCAATGGGTTTTTGGGAATTGCAAGAGCATATGCATGTTATTACACCTACTTTAACTTGGTTTTCTTAGTTTCAAATAGAATATTATATTGGCGATGGTTCACAATCATTATTCCATGGGTTTTGTAACATGATGTACTGTTTGATTCCATGACATGTGCAATATACATTTACTCTGTGATGTTGTTTTATTTCTAGATTTTTAAAAAGATATAAAAGGCAAAGTGCTACACTTTGTAAGAAGGATAGTCGTGTATCTACTAAGGTTTTTTTTTTTGTTTTTACTCTTTTAAGTTTGGATTTGAAATCTATATCTAATGATTTAAACCAAGTTTAATTGGAATTTTTTGACTGAATCTTGATTTGTTTTGGTTCATGTATATTATTTTTCAGATTGTTGCATGCGTGTGTGTACTAAGTTGTTGTTGACCTTTGCTTTTAAGTATAGACAATTGTTTTTCCCAAATCAAACCGGTATTATTCGTGATGTGATATTTATAAGATTAATGGATTCATACGTGTATTTCTCTTGGTAAGTGATAAATCTTTTTTGACTAATTTTTGTTGTGGCAATCAGAGAACAATTCCTGTGGTAAATAATAGTAAACTAACCACTTGAGGGAATCAAGGATCAAAAAGAATGGGACGTAATTATGTTCAATTGTGAATTTTACTCTCTATGACTTCGTTCAATTTTTGTTTTGTTTGATGATCATTTGATCTTTTCACTTTGTTGCAGGAATGACCATTATCTTTGTTGCTGATAGACAAATCTTTAACTAAATTTTAATCATTGTTAATTTGTTTTCAGGGAGGACTCATGATGAGATTGACAAAGATACTAGCAACTGTGAGTTTTTCAGCTTTTTAGTTCTCCAATTCTGCAAATTTCTATGACCCTTTCCATTCGATCTAATATAATCATTGAATTTTTACAGAATCAAATTGTTTATATTGATCTTTAAGATCCTTTAGCTTTCTTAAATTTTCAGGTCGCTGATTTGGTGGTCTTCTTATGTGAGACACTGGGTGATTCTTCCTCTATGAAGTGTTTGGCTGAGACACCAAAGAAAAAAAGAACAAATATGACTGAGATGTTGGGTATGATGCTCAAGCCCTATTTTTGTGAGAAATTAAAAGTGTTTATGTGAATTATTAGAAGAATTTGTGATATCTTCTTGATTTGGTTTGGGTTTTCAGGTGCTACCCATTACTCCATCAAAGTGGCCCAGGTAAACGATTGTTAAACCTTATCCTCATACTTACTTTTAAATGTTAGTCCCTTTTTGCTTAACCTTACAATTTATTTGATTACTGCAGTGGATCCTTCAAACTTCTGGGGCAACCAGTTACATGAATCCATTGGAGAGGACAAATACAGAGAGGGAATGAAGGATGATGCTACAGTAGCTGGTGTCAATGTGAGTCTTCTTTAGGTTTATTAGTTATTGGTGTTTGGTTCTGCTTTAAGTCCATAACATCGGGAAAATAGACAGTTTATTACCTATCCAGGTCCAGTATTATGAAGATGAGTCAACACCTACCGGAACTTGTGGTGTCTATGTTTTTGGTGGAGAAAGGTCAGTTTACAATCAATCTTTATATCTGCTTTTGATTATTCTCTTAACAAGATGTCCTTTTGTTTAGTTGTATTGAGGCGTCTTTCCCTCTTTTGCAGGTTGCTCATCCCAAATCTTTCTGCTGCAATCTGCTTCAAGGTTGAACACCTGCAGAAGCCTGAGAACTGGGCTATGGGTAAAAAAATCTCATCTTCTGACTTTTTTCAAAACTGACTTACTTTAGGCAATAGAGAATTTAATAAATGTCTACGTTTGTGAGGGTCCGGTCCTAGGTAGTTTTCAGCGACTACTTTTACAGTTCTTTGATGTGGCTAATTGAGAAAAGAATCTCATTAGTCAAATCGCCTTCGATAAAACAAGTGCAAAATTCATAAATGTATCATGGATTATAACATAATTTTTTTACTATGTTTTATCAAATTGAGTCTATCGTTTACATATAAACTTTTATAGACGTAATACATGTTTGCTTTTAGAGTATCTAGCAGCAAACGGTCAGATTCTGTATTTTCTACTACTAAACTACATGCAATACATATCACTAATTTCTTATTTGATGAAATTTGTTAAATTATTTTTTTTCTTCTGTAATTTAAAGATCCAAATAGGTTTAGAATGACTGGAGATACCACATTTGCTCGACGACACCTCAGTTCTTGGACTGAAACATCGTTTCAACTTAAAATTGTAAGTTAGTACATATTCTCCATCTTTTCTAATCACTTTATTAGTGAGCATATGTCTCAAATACAAAGATTAGTAATTACTATCTCTTTTTCTTTTATTAGAAATGTTTCTTCAGTCAATTTTTCAACTCGGTGGCAAAAATTGATTAACCATAGAGTAGAAGAGTTCATTTTTATCAAGTTATGACTGAGAACCATTTTTATAGCTTTATAACCATGGAGAATAAGAGTTCATTGTCAAAATGCAACCAGTTCACTTCTTTTTCTTTCCCTTTGTTTGGTCTGATCAACTCTTTGTCATCTGTCTTTTCAGATGGTTTTTTTTTGCTCAAGCATTTGTCTCCAAGTTCTGGCCTCTTCTTCAGCACCAACAATGTGTTTCTGAGAAGAAGAGCAAAGATCTCGACTTTCAAACTTCGATCAAAGGCGAAGATTATGATGATGATGATGATGATGGTCTTTTCAGAGAATATGTAGTGAGGCTGGGCATTCGGGTAACCCGTTCGGGTTCGGGTATTACCCATTCGGGTTCGGGTAAACGGGTTTAGAAAATAGAACCCATTGGGTATTTTTAGATATATGGGTTCGGTTCGGTTTGGGTACTATCGGGTTCGGATCGGTTTGTGTTACAAATTTTAGAACCTGATTAGTACCCGAACTACCAGGTACCCGAAAAAATATAATTAAATTTAAATAAATTTAGATAAATTTTGACTTATATAACTAAATATTTTAGATATTTTGATTATTTTTGATATTTAGGTATAAAACTAAATGAAATATTCAAAATTATGATTATAATTTTGGGGTAATTGCATTATATTAATGATAAATATTATAAATATGTTTATATGTTCGGGTTTAATGGGTACCCAAACGGGTACCGGGTATTACTCGATCCTAACCCGAATCCACGGGTATTAGAAAATAGAACTCAATAGAGTTTTATAGACAAACCCGTACCCAACCCGAACCCGATTTTTCGGGTTGGATTCCGGATTGGGTATTCGGGTACGATTTTTATGTCCAGGCCTAGTAGTGATGGTGATGAAGAGCTTAGGCCTTCTCGCTGATCCGTGAAGCGAGGGGTTTCAAACGACACAGTTCAAGGAGCTTTCTAATCTGTTTGAAGAGAAAGTGCCAAGCTTGGAGAAAGTGAAGCAAGAAGACATCAAACAGAGATGGGTATCGATGCAATAGATTTGCCAAGAATTTTGACTGCCTTTGGCTTAAAGCAAGGATCTAACGGTAAGCGTTGCAGGAGAATGATCAGATCATTTGATGGAAATAATGACGAATCGATTTCTATTGATTTGTGAAATTCATGGAGAACAATCTATTAGTTTATTATCCTGTTTTTCTTCTTGCCGTGTCTGTTAATATTGTTGTCTCAAAACCTTTTTAAAATTTCTGAACTGTCATCAAAAATTCACTAAAACTAATGAGAATGGAGATAATTGTCACAGACATGAATACTCTGCCAAAACATAGAGGCTAAGCCTAACAAATGCCGTCAAATTTGTTATATTGACACCTATAATCATAATTACGGTGTTTCACTCCGATAAACCAAACTCAAGTGAAACAAAAAAAATTGATGTATAATCATAATTATATTTATAAAATACAGACAAAGAATTATGAGCTTATGACTTAACAATTTCACATATACACCAAAATATTGACAAAATACCTTAAATGAGTGGCCAATTAATTTTTATGAAAAATACTAATATTATATAATTAAAATTTTATTACTTAAAAGGGTTTATTAATTGACCAAATAAATCTTTTGTCGTTGTTTTTTGAAGTAATTTAATTTATTTATTGAATATATATAATTTCAGAAACCATAATTCAACTTTGATTAAAGTCCGGTCTATTTTCAGTATTAGGACAAAATAATATATGCTAACTAAAACAGGTAATTCGAGTAATGAACAAAGTATACTCTAACATTGAAAATTAATTTTTTTTTCTCGCTTGAAAATTAATTTTAAAAACAAATTCGCATTTAATGGAATTTGCGGAATTTGTAGTTAAGGAAATAAATATTAATTTATATTTAAACACAACGTTTTGGTTATTGTGGGAATTAGGAATCAAAGATTTTTCTTTTGACTAACAAACATTAATTAGATATTTTTCAACCATATATTTTGTTATAGATATGGATAGTTTCAACATTTAAATATAAAATATAAATAGTCCTAAAATAAATCTTATAAGTTTTGCAATTAACAGATTCATATTAAAAAAATAAATATGACAGTAACAAATTACTTTGAGACGTTTATTTTTAGAATTTTTTATATCTTTGAAAATAATTTGGAAGTTTTTGAGAATTTCTTACCCAAAATGTTTTAATAAATATTGTCTAAAAGGTAATTATTTCAAAGATAGTTATGGAACACAAAATTTTTTGGCGGTGTGAAATGGACATGATGGGATAGGACGGGACTATATGACATGTAAAGAACTACTTTAAGATGAATATTTTGAGAGTTTTTTAGAATTATGATCTACTAACTATATAAAAATTAAATATTCAAATGCAGATTCTATGTATCTACATTTTTAGCCAAACTTTTTTAAAAAATATTGTCTAACGAGAAATTATTTAAAAGAGTAAAGTTATGGGCATAAAATATGTTTTCCGTTTCAAAATAGATACGTCTAGGTTATATACATGCAATAATCCAATTAAATCTATATTGAAATACGATATTTGGTTTAACACCCTTAAACAAAATGAGAAAAATATTTTGATTAGTTTAATATACACGTGAAAAAAATACTAGTTGTGTTTGGTTATTATGAAGATAATATTATAGTTCAATTTCATATCATTAAATTTCTTAAACTTTAACTAATTTGGGTAAGAATTGACTATGTTATAAATAAGGAACTACTTTAAGACATGTATTTTGATAATTTTAAATATTAGGGAGGTCACCAGACCCTCCTAACATTTTACTAGGTCCATTGTTTGTTATATGGCGAGACGGTTTAGGTCGATATTGATAGAATTTTAAAATATTTATTAATTTGGTGTTATAACAAAGATAATCATCATTTTATTATTTTATTAACACCATAAATATTAAAATATTGTACATATTTAAAATGATTAAATTATGATTATGTAGTAAAAAGAAATTGTTGTGCCATATCCCACGGGTTAAATACTACGTCAACTAATCACCATTTCCTATATAAACAACATAACTATCGATTTTCAAATAAATTATAAACTATTCCACACAAAAAAAATTGGAGTATTTTTGAAAATATTTTGAGAGTTTTTGTGAATTATATTTTTTACTAACTAACTGTAAATTAAATATCTAAATGGAGAATTTAAAACACAAATTTTAAATATTAGGGAGGTCAACTGAACCTCCTAACTTCTTACTAGGTCCGTCGTTGGGTATATGGCAAGACGGTTTGGGTCGATATTGATAGAATTTTAAAATATTATTAATTTGGTGCAGATAATCGTCATTTTATTATTTTGTTAACACCATTCATATTAAAATATTATATATATTTAAAATGATTATGTACAAAACAATTTGTTGTGCCACATCTCACGGGTTAAATATTACTAATCACCATTTCCTATATAAACAACACAATTATTGATTATTAAATAGATTACTAACTATTCCATACAAAAAATATATTTGAAATTTTTTGCAAATTATACTTTTTACTAACTAAAGGTAAATTAAATATTCAAATAGAGACTTGATATATTTTGTGAAGTAACTAGCCACTTTGGAACAGGTACTTTAAGAATTTTGGTATTTTTTAAAAGCAGTTAGAGTTTTTTAAAATTGTAATTCTTTTTGGATAATTTCAACTAAATAAATGAAAATAAAATATTCAAAAAGAATTCGGGTATCCCGTCTAAATTTCTTACCTAATCTCTATTAAAAATATTGTCTAACGAATAATTATTTAAAAGAGAACAAACATAAGACAGAAAAATTCTGATGGATATGAGACGAGAGGAGACAAAACGAGAGGAGACGGGATGGGAAATTATAAAACGGGACAGGACGGGAAGAGACGTATTTCGCTTCCAAAGTAGATACGTCTATGTTATATATGTGTAATAATCCAAATTAAAACCAAATTGAAATATGATATTTGGATTTCATTCCAATATTGTACAAATACTTAAAATTATATGAAAATATTTTGCCCGTGCAGTAGCACAGATTACTACCTAGTTTTATGTAAGAAGAAAACATGCAGTCTTTAAAACCTCAAAATAATATTTTTTAGAAAAAAAAATATGAAAAAATAATAAAAATTTATTATGTAAAAACTAGATATTTGTAAGAGACAATTGTTACAATTGGGCTTAAAAGTTAAAACCTCTAAGACTTTTTGCAGCCTAACCAATTACCCACATTGGTTTTAGTAAATTTAAGCGGATAGAAACTTGAAATGCAGAGACGTGTTAGGATTTAAGATTAGCTAAAACACAACTAATTATTATTTTATTTATTTCACTATATAATTGTATCAGATTCTTTTCTAAAGATGGTCTTTGCATTTGATAAGATTACTTTTTTTTGATACTGCAAAATAAAATATTTTTTTGAAACTAATAAATCTTTTCCCATGTCAAATGAGTCATGATTGTATACTTACAGACTTACAGTTACAGTTTCAATATTAGTATATCTATGCTACATATACTAAAGAAAATTGTATATTTATGGGAAAAAGTGGGTTCCAAAATTTCATTTGGATGCAATGTATTTCTGAAATTTTTTTCCAAGTATGTAATGACTAAATCTTTTAGATTTCCATTTGAATATATTTTTCGATATTTAGTTTATTATATCGTTTTCTTTTACATTATAAGCTCACATCTGTAGAGTTGATGTTACACTCACGTTACAGTTATGGCGAAACTAACTCTAGAGCTCAAAATCAATTCCGCAAATAGCCTTCTGAATGTCAATTTCATCACAAAGATGGACGTTTACGCCAAAATCAACATTCGTGACGAAAACACCCAGAAGAAACAAAAGGCGAAAACTATTGTCGATCGCTCTGGTGGGTCTAACCCGATTTGGAATCAAGCTCTCAAATTTTCCGTCAACGAGAGGTTAGTCCGTGATGGTCGTTTGACACTTGTCATGAGATTAATTTCTCGTCGAATCCTAGGCAACAAAGAAATCGGAAGAGTTGGCATTCCGTTACTTGAGCTTCTGAATTCAATCTCGCCGCCAATTAGCAGTGGCAGTAACAATCAGGAGATGAAACTGATGAATCGTGAGGTGAGAACTCTGTCTGGAAAACAAGCAGGATTTTTGAACTTTCAGTACAAGTTTAAATCGGATTCACCAGTGATGGTTAATCAAAATTCGGAAGATGAGACACCAGCTGATCCTCCATCACCGCAAATGGAGCATCTACCTTTGGCTCCACCAGAAGTGTCGATTGAGTTTCCTAGGCTGCCTGAGCCACCAAGTCATCCTTCATCACCGCAAATGGAGCATCTACCTTTGGCTCCACCAGAAGTGCCGATTGAGTTTCCTAGGCTGCCTGAGCCACCAAGCCGTTGGACCGAGCGATGATCTTCTTCCCATACCTTACTATGCAGTTGCCGTTGGACCAGGCAGTGATGATTACTTTCTAATACCTGTCTATGAAACTGTGACAGCGGAGCAAGCCATTGATCATTTCAACTACATACCACCATCACCGAGCCTCCAAGGATATGAACCGTACGGTTATAGACTGCAGACACCAGAAGACTCACTACCGCCGGCACCACCGTCGTCACCAACAGGATATGGAAATGGAAGGTGGATGTAACAAGAGGCCAAGGAGAGATGATAGAGACTTGGATTGGAGAAGCTGGGCTTTTTGAGTTGGTGGACTAATAACAATAATGACGGGAGAATTTGTGTCTGACCTGACGGGAGAACTCGTTTGTTCATTTTTTCTGTTTTTCGCTTTCTTTTCTTTCTCTTCTGTAATCCTCTATAAACAATTTCTTTCCCCTCCTCTTAAACAACATGAACTCATTGATTACCCAAACTACCGACTAACTTCGACATATTAAAAATACAAAACAAAACGAAAAGCCATATTAGATCGGATGAACAAGAACAAGACCAAGTCTCGGGAATAACAACAACAACAACCTATCATATCAGATAAAAGTAAAATTATTATTTTTTATTGTAAATTTTTGTATTTTGAAAATTTGAGCGTCTGGTCTGAGCAACGACATCACTACTACTAATAAGGTCTCTCTCTCATGTTTGTTTCTTCTCACTTTACCAAATCTCTCGTCTTCTTCTTCGTCTTCGCCTGTGAACTTTGTTGACTCTTTAAAATCTATAGATAATGGCGGACCAAACCACTTCCGATTCAACATCTCCACCGGCTCCTGTCTCCGTATCTTCTCCTACTGCTCCTGTAATCTCTCTCGCTCTCTCTCGTTTGCTCTCTCTAATCACTTTAATTTTTACGTGAGTAGTCTTAGGGTTCTTCTGGGTTTCTGAGTTTTTGCGGTTGTTATTATAATTGGGGGGGGGGGGGGGG
>NC_025695.1:16108158-16165413 GCF_000633955.1 Camelina sativa | reverse complement strand
GAAGAAAGTCTCGTTTCTTCCTATGTTTCTTTCTTTGGCTGAAACTTCACTTTTGTTCTTGTGGATTTTATGGTTCTGTTTGAATTTATAGAGTTCCACTAGATTGAACAATTTCAAGATATCTGGTGGATCTTGGGGCTATTCACTGTGTAACACATTTAGATTTTGTTTGAATCATTCTCCCACTGGAAGTTTTTGGTGGTTTTGATTGATGGCTTTGTTTGTGGTTTTTGTAAATTAACAATAATCTCATTGGTCTTAAAGCATGATTTTCTATATAAGATTTGTTGTGTTTCCTCTTTCCTGTCCTATACAAGTTTCAAGATTATGACTGAAACTGATATTGATCTTTTGGTTGTTTCTCCCTGATGCAGAAGAAAGATAACACCAGTCCTGTTGATTCAAAGCTCACGGTATGTTGCTGTGTCTTGCATTCTATTTCTTATGATCAAGCGGTTTTCTCAGTTCTGGATTTTGTTTTCTGTAGGAATTGAATGAATCAAGGGCTGAGTTGCTTAACAGGATCCAGAATCTGAAACAGGTTGTTTTTTTAACACCATATATGCTCATCACTGACTTTTTTTCATCTTTTTTTACACATCTATCTTCTTTTCTTGAACAAATATAACAATCTTGTATCTCTTTATCTGTTTCTTATCGTCACAGGACTTACAAAGTTGGAGAGGTAAATTGGACACTCAAGTTAAAGTCTACCGTGAGGTGAGTCCCATTCCTAGTCCTGTTTCTACATTTTGTGGTTTCTCTCTGTCAAGCAAATATATAATCTTTGCTCCCAAAGAGAATTGCTTTCCTTAGTCAGGATCAGTTTAAGGCGATAGAAAAGCTCTCCTCTTGAACTGTTTTAAACTCTTCATTGGTGCTTTACAGGAGCTCTCTGGGCTAAAGAAGACTCTGAATCTTGAAGTTGAGCAGCTCCGTGAGGTATGTATGTATATTGAGCCAGCATGGACATTGATATATTACCAGTTTCTGTATCTTGATACATGTTTGATTTCGTGTCATTTCGATACAACTAGGAATTCAAAGATCTGAAAACCACCTTAAATCAGCAACAAGATGATGTTTCTGCTAGCCTCAAAAACTTAGGCGTGAGTCTCATGACACTCTCTTCTTCCTTATTGTTTTCAATAGATTGGAAAAAAGACTGGCTTTTTAAGCTTACAGAGAGACTAATCTATGTTTCCACCACGACGATTCTCTGTTTTTGTGACTTGCAGCTACAAGATAACCCCAAAGATTCAAAAGAGCAAATGGATAAGAGCAGTGAGGTAACAGAAGAAAAACTCGAAGCTCCATCAACTGATGACAATGCGAAAGAATCAGAGCATTAGATGCTTGTTCTTTTGATCTTGTCATTACTACTACTACTACTACTACTACTACTACTACTATTAATTACCACTACATTGAGATTGTACTAGTACGCTTAAAACTTGATTCCAAAATTGGTTTGCAGCTGATTGTTATGCTAATAACTTGATTCCAAATGCAGAACCAACTTTAGTACATATCTCAAAAATCAAACTTCTCCTCCGTTCTTGACATCAAACGAGATTTTTAAATATTTATGCATATCAATCCCATTATTGATCCAAAGTTAATATTCAAAATCTTAAGATAGGAATAGGAGCTACATACAATAAAGTTGCGCATTTCCCTAATTTTAAGATATACATATAGAAGCTTTTAAAATTTCAAAATGGATCAATCAATGAACCAACCAACCAACCAAGTACTACATGATACCAATAATTTCACTTGTGTGTTTAATTTTTGAAATAAAAGTTACTCTTTTTTTTGTTTCTTCTGATATTCTTCCTCATTTGTTCAAATTTTGCAATTTAGCTTTTGATTTGTCAACCAATTTGAGCCTAACTATATAATATTTTCTTTCATAAGTTGGTACCGTATTCAATAAAATAAAAAAACGAAGTTTATTGAATGACACAAAGCACCTAAAACGCGTTAAAACATTTTTTATACAAGTGTCAAGTGGCATAAACCCGTAAATATTCCCGGCGGTAGTGGCAATTTCAATAACACTTTCTCTTTTAAACCATTTCTCTCTCTGTCTTCAACAAAACTTTTCAAACACTCCAAAAAAGCTCAGAGAAAAAGAAAAAAAAAGAAAGAAACAATGAGAGGACTCTCCACAAAATCCGGTGCCATAATCACCGCAATTCTCACCGTCAACTTCTTACTCACCACCACCGCCGCAACTACAACCTCCCAATCCTCCGTCGGTGTTTTCATGCCGTCGAGATGCACCGGTTCCATCGCCGAGTGCTCCTTATTATCATCCTCCTCCGAGGAGGAGGAGTTCGAGATGGACTCTGAGATCAACAGGCGCATATTAGCTACGACGAAGTACATAAGCTACGGTGCGCTGAAGAGGAACACGGTACCATGCTCACGACGCGGCGCATCTTACTACAATTGCAGACGTGGAGCTCAGGCTAATCCTTACTCTCGTGGTTGTAGTGCCATTACTCGTTGCAGACGATGATGATTTACCAATTTTATTACTTTCTCTTCCCTTTTTATGTACTTTTAATCCTCCATTCTTTTGTTTTTATATTTATACAATTTTTTTGCCTAAGAGTATTATATACTTATGTTTAAAATTTCATTGCAGTATCATTTTCATACAGTCAATTTCGTGACCATATATAGTAGTAGTGTATGTACATTTCATTGCAATATAAGTTTGATATATGAACAAAAATATATAGATGTTATACATTTCTGATTAATATATATCAGGAATTATTAGTAATGATTAAGGTGTAGTGTGAAATAATGGTAATAAAGAAAATGATATTTATGTGTATGGGTGCTTTTTGCATGTGCAGAAGAGAAATCCAGGTGTTCATATCATATGGAATAAATGTGATTTAATTTTTTTTTGAATTTTAATATTATAGCTGTTGTTCAAAATTCAAATGGGAGAAAAATATGATGGGAATTAATCAATTTTGTTCCTACTTCCTACCAAAAAAACAATAAAGTAAATCAATTTTTTTTTGTTTGGTTTACTTTATTGTTGAATAATGGAGTAATATTTAAACTGTGGAGATGTGGGAAAAATAGAGAGAGGCAATAATAATTGGGAATGGTTGGTGCCAAACTGAAGGGGCAGCTTCACATGCAAATGCTTTCGGCAGAACCACACGTGGCTTATTTATTACGTTTTTTTTTTCTGGTATAGAAATAGAACTAACAATAAATTTATATTAAATTAGATACTACAACAATTTGTATAAAAACCCAAAGAAACAAGAGAAAAAAAATGTCAACAATTGTGGGTACAACAGCTGACTTGTCTTCCTGGAGGAGCCACTTGGGGATGGAGGAGGAGAAAAATTTGTCAAAAGAGAAAGAAAACGTTACACTGAGAGAAGTGAGAACAAGAGAAACACTAATTTACTCCCATAATTGGAGGGATGCTGATTTGGGGGGAGAAAAGTAAAAAAAACAAATAACTACAAAGCATTAAATATAGAACAGACACTTTAATTTTTTTAATGCACTTCATCTAACGGCCCTTATTTGCTCCTCTGTCCCTCGAAGGATTTGTCACTTTTACCGTTTTACGTATAGAATATATAAGTCTATATACACTACAAAACTAATACTGTAAATTACTGCGTAATAATACATAGCCAAAGTTTGGAGAGAGGGGTTTTCGACCGCAAACTCATACATCATGGACAAGCATATACCAACTCATCACCAGCCGGCTGTTAGTGACAAATTGATTATGATAAGTTTGTTTCGTTGCTTCTGCTTACGTTTATTACTTTTGTTTTTTTGAAACCAACCTCATACTTTTAAATAATTAGGGCATAAAAGGTAAACTGGAATATATTCTTTTGTTTGAATTCACATTGGGCGCAAAAGTAAAACTGGAAAATATTTTTGGTTATAGAAGTACCACTTATTTTTAAGAAAAAACACATGCGAACATAGAAATTGCGCTTTGGGATAATGCAAGCCTATATACAGCTATGAGACTTGATTCAAATAAAATCTAAACCATACCTCTACAGTACTGTATGAGTGTAAAACTTGTAATCGCTATATACGTATTCCGTCTACCTATGGCTCCAATACTTTCATTTTTGTTACTTTGGAATCAAAGCGAAGATGTAACAATAGTCAAGTTGGAAACTTGGTTAGCTAATTTTTCTTTTTCTTGATAACTTGTGGTTGTAATGACTTCTCACTACTCTCAAAACCAAAATAGGAAAGGTAGTTCATAAGTGCAGAATAATGTAACGCACCACATCATCAATCTAACTTAACAGTAATAAACTCATTTCTTAAAACAGGAATTTAAAAGTAAATACTGCTCTTAACAAATTTCCATAGTTTTTTTCGTTTCTTCTGCAAATGCTATTATAAGCAAAAAGATCATGACCTGTCAAGCATTTGATAGTTTGTGAGCACCACCCTCCTTTTCAACTGGAACTAGCCGGTGTTTTGGGTTCATCTTTGACGGCTGGAGGAGGAGTGCCTTCTACTCCCATCTCGGCTCTTAGATCATTGATGCTTTGCTCCAGCTCATTGATTCTACCTCCCATGTCATCAAGTGAACCATCAAAGTTAAGGAGATCAAAACCAAAATGTCATGAACACAAAATTGCTGAAAGAGTTCCCACAGATTCCAAAATTTGTACAATTTCATGGTGACAAAGTTGGATTTTGTTAGCGAGCAGAAGAACAAGTATGTATATAATATCAACTTAACAAGAGAACATACCATGGAACAATGTGGTTCTATGACTATCCATAGAATAGACTCATTTAGACTCTCAAGACTTACTTAAATCAGAAACAGATTCTACTGATCATTGCTTATTCCTAGTACTAAATTTCTTTTCTTAAAGACACAAAGAATCACTTATCACGTATCATCATTACTGCTCTAGGAGGGAGACATATAAAATATTCTAATGAAAGCAACATTCAAGCAAAACCACAGATTGGTATAAGGATATTCTTTGTGATGATGGAGTCCGACATTGTCTGGAACCTGGTTTGCTGAAACACACAATGAGACCAAATTTAATCAGAATCTACCTATTGAAGTTACAATTCCAAGGCCTAAGAAGACATAAAAAAAGCTGAAAAACTTACCATCTGATGGAGAAGATTTTGGACCTGCGTATAAAAATTCAAGGTATCAGTGATAATACAAAGTGATGGTATTGTCTGAAAATGAGAAACATACCAAACAAAGAGAAGAAATAACTCTATTAGAAACGGAAACTCACAAAAGCTGTCATATCAGCAGTGCTCTGCTTAGTGTCCTCAGAATCATGTCCATCCTGTAAGCATAAAGAAAAATACTGTGTAAGAGGAAGCAAAAACACAACTCAATTGGATCTATTACATGCATCAAGACAGGAAGATGAAGCTTTATAATAATAATGAATAAAATCATTTTGAGGATAAAACACAAGCATTCAACTATTGCTCATGAAGTATAATTTCTATCTGAATTCTCTTAGTACCAACATGAAGTATAATTTCTATCTGAATTCTCTTAGTACCAACATCACAGACAGCAAACTCAAAACATTGACAGTCCAAAGAAAACTTATACGGTCCGCCAATCAGATCCTGAACTTTTATGATCACAGTAGTGGAGTTCTTGCAAAGACTGAAATTCTCAAGTACAAAATCCACAGAGAGAAAAAAAAGAAAATCAAAAAAATGTAAAAGAATATTGTAACCCGCAAAAAAAATGCTCAAAGTCGCCCAGATGCGTACGTTTAAGCTCTGAGAAGAACAAAAGATATAAACTCAAAACTTCAAAAATCAATCCATATATAAACCTAATCCGAAGATACACAATCTGAACTTTATAACAACGTAAAAACTCGTTTTAAGGACAATCAAGTATAAGCCTATATAGCTCATGAAGGAAAATCTCAATCTGAAACTTCTTAGTAACAACATCAAACACATACCAAAAAAGCTCCGATACATGAACATTTCTAAGCACGGCTATACAAGAAAGAAAACAGATCCTAACTTCATTCAAGTTTCGCGATACTGGAGTTCTTGCGAAAAACCCAATTCTAAAGTATGAATCGAACAAAAAAAAATCCCCAAATCGTCACTATATACACTAACAATTTGGGTAATCGATCTACAATAACAGAGCAAAATTCGAAAAAAAAATCATGCCAGATTCCCATAAACCGTTTTAAAAACCTAATCCGAAGATATATCATAGGAAAAAAAATAGACTTATAATTAAATCGAAAAAATCCAAATAACGAGCCTAGGATTCGTGAATGAATACAACAAATTATAGAAACGCGCACTGATCTGAAGAAGGAGACATACCATTTTTAGGGTTTTTTCTTCAGTCTGATCGGACGATTTGGAGAAATTTTTGATTCAGCGGAAAGCGATGAGAGGATTGAGAGAAGCGATGTGTGTATAACCCAGACTTATAGATATGAAATGTCTAAAATAGCCCTATTTACTTTAGTATCCGTCGTTATGATTTCGGGTCTGATTGGTAACATAAGGAACTGTAAGCTTTTACGGAATAGTGTAAAACTGTAAGAAAGAGCGGTACATGAAAGCGGTACCAAAAGTTGAGAGTAAAGTTTTTAATAAAGTGTTCAGTAAAATTTTTGTGATTGGTAAAAAATCAAAGTTGTACATTTGTACCGCTTTGTTTTTGGTTACCAATCACACTCTTCATTGGGTGGGAATGGGATCATGTGTGTGTGTTATTCAGATTTCAAAATTATATGGATGGTTTGGGTAGTGAGATCTAGATCTTAGGATGATCCATTTTGGTTTAATTTTAACCGGATTACAAATAAAAAACGTGGGTGTCAAATGTCAATAAATACAGAAGAAAAAAAAAAGTTTATTTGACAAAGTAGGAAAAACTAAAAGTTGATATAAATTTTTTAAATCTTTGGCCATTTTTCAAAAACTTTGGTTGGTTATTAGTGTTTCCAAAACCATAAACATTGCTTTTTACACATCAAATTAAGTTAGCATACAAACTAAGCTATTTTAAGTTCACACAATGCAAAAAGTTTTATAATACAATTTTAAAGTATCTTTATTTGCAATTATCTTATTTTAAAAATTGGGTTATTTTTGTTCCTCTTGATGAAGGCCAATAGCATAAATACTGAGTCCATTGATGGGTCAATCCTACAATCCGATTAATACACATTGATGACTAAAGTTTGTAGACAATGTAAGGAGGTTGTTGAATATTATAGCATGAATTACTAGATCACAAGTTCACACCATTTGGTTAGATTGTTTCTAACCCCACAAAACCAAAACGACCAAATAGGAGAAGAAGTAACAAAACTGAACTAAGAGAAGGGTCCTTATCCTCACAACATTTGTATTTGATATATTTAATTTCGTGTATTGTTAATGGCATAAACACAGAATCCAAAAGTGATGACGAAAACATGTGATATGTAACAAATTCTACAACAAGAGCAATTTTAAATATCTTCTTTTCCACCATAGACCGAAGTGAATACGGACATCAGCATAGGAACCAAACCTATAACAGACATTGACCCTCTCATCCTCACCAAGTCCTGTTCGTCGTTTCTACAGCCACGGCTTCCAATGGAAAACCCGGTGTGCAAATCGGATGTATCGAGATAGATACCCAACCTTTTTGTTGCTTGGAAACCAAGTCTTCCTCTTCTGGTTCTCACACGACAAGGAACCCAAGTCTTCTCGTCTTCTGGTTCTTGATTCTCTATGAGAAGTGTTTCTTGTTCGAGACATTCTTGACTCTGTTCGTCCCAGATAATTTTGGGGTAAGAATCCAGTAATTTCCTTTTCTTCTCCTCCAAATCATCATGTGAATAAGAAGTATGCCCTGAGTTAAGCAAAACATTCCACAATGAACAAAAAAGAGTGAAAGAGCTAGGCTGGGAGCCAACGACACCAGCCTTTTCCACATCGGTGTGATTCTGCTTTTGCAAAGAACCGGCTTTAGACTTGATCTTCACCGAGCAACATAAGATCAATAGGTTCAATCTCCAGTCTGGACAAGTAGATTCACTGCTTTTGTTTGCCGAGAAAGAGCTCATGTTGTTCTCTGCCAGAACAATTCTAGGCATCTTGCTCTGGCCTACACAGCTTAACTTAGGTACTGCTTGTCTGATTGATTGGTGCATGAGAGAAGATCTCTGTGCAATAAAGTCTTTGTAGCTTACAGTATCTGGCACATCGGAAGCTGCATGAGTTAGAACCACGATAGCATTTTGCCAAATTGATGAGCCTAGAGAACTAGTGATGATTCTAAGTAAACGGATGTCTGGAGTGTCATCTAGACGGTCAATATAAAGGAAGACATCAATTGGGAACTTTCTCATGCTCTTCTTTATCGACAGAAGGACTTCCTGATTAAACTGTTCCTCAGTTGCAGAAGACACGAGACCTGGAGTATCAAGTATTCTTATCAGGATTCCTCCTACATTCCCAACTATGTAATTTGCAGACTTTGTGGTAACTCCAAATGCACCAACAGGAGACTTACTCTCCCCAAATATTGAATTAACCGTTGCACTTTTTCCCACCCCGGTTTTTCCAACAACAAGGACGTTAATGGAGAAGTTTAGATCATCTCGGACCTCTTGTTCAGGCAGCATTATCTTTGTTCTGTCAGACACGTAATCAATCCCGAAGGATGTTTGATGTTCTCCACCAACTAGGCTCAGCTTAGACGCAGCTTCAGTAACAGCTGAATTTTCACTGCAATGACCTGTGCTTCTTATAATCCTCTGGAGCTTCTCTTTCAAGAGCTTGGTCTTCTCAACTCTTTCCTTGACTTTCTCACTTATCAGCTGCAAAGAATGATCAGAGGGTAATACTTCTGAATAATTCTGGAAAGTGGACTCAGAGAGCTTCTCCCTTGTATCACCTGTTCCTTCGTAATTTTCAAGCTCCATAAAAGTTTGATTGTGAATCAACTGTGCCATCTTCGTCTCATTTTCCATCATATCATAAGTAACTACAGAAGAAATTTCAGGCATGGTTCTCTCAACATCTTTAACCGTAGGCAAAATGGTTTCTTCTACGCCCACTGAGATTTGATTTGGTTCGCTATCAGACTGAAAACTGACCAGCTTATTAATGTGCTCCGAAATCTGCTCCCCCCTTTCCACAGTCTCATTGGCTGTCTCAAAGAAACTTCTTAAATTTGATGCGCTATCTTCACAAGGAAGTGATAACTTCCTATCATTATCGTCTGATTCTTGATTTTCTTCATTTTCAGACTCTTGTTCAGCTTTTTGATCGGAAGAACCACACCCACTTACAACGACATCTATTCCTCCAGAAACCTCAAGGTTTCTCGTCGTTACAGAATCCAGAGTTGGAGTTACCTGAAAACTTTCAGAACTCAGATCAATTTCAGGTTTGTCTAATTCACTAATAGCACTAGACTCATTTTCCAAGTGTTCTTTTGCCCCGCCCATCATATTTACAGCGGCTTCATCCCCTGAGTCTCTGCTTTCTGATCCAATAGACCCCTCACATGGAATCATCAATTCATCTGCTTCACAGGCACTACCAACATAAATTATGTTATTGCTGATACTTCCTTGACCCACCCCTTGTTCGACAAGGCTGCTGATAGTTTCATCTGATCCTATATCCTCATCAACAGCGTTTCCTTCACTTTCCAGTAGAAACTCATTGCAATCACGTGGCACAACACCAAGAATACTCTCAGAGGACATCAACCCATCGTCAGAAGATTTCTCTTGGACCATATCTTCCTCTGTGGAAACAAGTTCACCTACTTTAGAGCCTGAGTATTCTGGTTTATCGTTCATTCCCATTTTTGCTAATTCAACTGCATTATCTTCTACTCTTTCTGCATCACTTTGCTTCATCAATGCATCAAATTCATGAATGTTACCACCACCATTGTCCTTGTTGATGGCACTTTGAACATCACCTTTCTCGATGAATTGCTTGAAACTTTGACCCAATTCCATACTCGCCTCAGTAGAGTTCCCTTCATTCTCTGCCATAAAATCATTAGAACCTCCTGGTAGAACACCGAGACTTGATTCCTCAATATTCCCAAAGGACATCAAATCATCATCTAATTCTTCTGAATACTTCATTCTCACCACTTCTTCATCTGGAGAGACAACATCCGAACACTCTGGCTCATCAACCACTCCATTATCTCCAGTTTCGGATTCTTCATCACTAGGAGCCTTTGTAACACGCAACATCACAGCCTCTTCATCACCACTACCCAAAATTTCGTCAAATTCCTCATCATCCAAAGACAAAATAGCCCTAGGAATGACTACTTTTGCTTTCATGCTAACTCTATCAGCTTCACTATCTTCACTCTCACTAACTCCCTCAACCTCATCACTAACCTCACTCCCTTCCTCAAAAGAAGAGTAATTCACGGACGCTTCCTCATCAATATCACCAGCAAATGGTCTATAAATCACACTCCCACCTGAAAAATCATCACTTCCATCTCCAGCATCTCCACCTAGCTCTTCCCCTAGTAACCTATGAACCCTAACCCCACCCGTAATCACATCCTCTAACTCATTCTCATCGTCTGCGTCCCCCGAAACAGACTCAAAACCATCATCTGTCCCAGAATCAATTCCCCTACTAGCTTCACTACTTGCTAAGCTATGTTCCTCGACTACAGAATCATCATCATCATCATCATCATCCTCATCAACTGTAAGAGGTGCACGAATTGGAACAGAACCAGCAGATGAAAACGAGCCAGAGAGAGTACGGGTGAGAAGAAACGATTCAGCTCTTGCCGCCGCAACCGCTCTCACCGCTGAAATCGAAACGCGAGGCTTCTCCGAATCGACCGTTGCTGCCGCGAGAATTGAAACAATTCCAGGCTTCTCTGATTCCATTTTTACTCAAAACATCCAAATAATACAAAAGGTGTAATTTGTAGTTTTGTGTTTGTCTGTGACGAGTTTGTTAGGGTTTAAATTTAAGATTTATGTGAAGCTTTTTGTGGATATGGAAGTGATAGTGTGGAATACGAAAGAGCCACACAGAGTGTGAGAGCGATGCAAAACGTAACAGGCGGCTGAAGACAAAATTAATGATTTTGCCTAATTATCCACTTTTGGGGTCAATTTTGAAAATTTAAAATTTTAAAAAGGAATATACGGAATATTTCAAAAGTTGTGGGGTTTATTTGTTATTATTATTATTATTTTTTATTATCAAATGTGGCTAAAAAGAAACTCTCTCTGGCTAAAACCATCCCCGCCGTAGCCATGGCGGTTCTCCGATACGCCGTCTTCTCATCTCCTTCCCCTTTGCTTCCGTCGTACTCCACCGGAAGGAGAGTTTTTTTAAAAGTTACACGGTGTTCCTCGGTTTCGGTTCCGTTCTCGTCGAAGTCATCAAGAAGGAAAAATTACCTCCGACCCAAAATTCTCAGAACCCTAAATCCGAAGACTCAAGAAACCGTCGTAACCGGAATCAAAACGCTGGAAAATGCTCCTCCGAGCGACGTGGTGTCTAACGAGAGTGGTGATGTAGAGGAGGAGGAGCTTCAGGTCTTAAGTAGCTCTGTTGTGACAAACGAGGTGAATGGTGAATTGAGTAAGCTCTCTCCGAACTTAGTAGCCAAGTATGGATGGTGGTTGATCGGAATTTTCGCATTTCAAACTGTTTGTGCTGTTTTGTTTCTGGGAGACTCAACAAAATCCGATAAGACGCCGGAAACTTCAAGTGGTAGTGGTGGTGGTCAAAACGGGGAAAGAGAGAGCAGTGTGGTTTTGCTAGAGGATCTTGAGATGAATGTGAAGATTGCAGAGATCAGAATGATGGCACGTGAAGCACGCAAAAGTGAGGGTAAGCAAGAAGAGGATAATGAAACTGGGGTTGACATTGAGAAAGAGATAGGAGCAAGATTGTCTAACATGGAGAAACGGTTGAATTCTCAGAGAAAAGGTTTAGCGGGATTGCGTGTAGAACCGTTGGATGAATCTGGAAATGATGATTTGAAGGATGAGAAAAGTTTGATGTTTGAGAAGAAGTATAAGTTTAAGGCTGAGAAGCCACCAACGGATAATGTGAAAGGATTTGGTGGAAGTAAGGGAAACAATGAGCTAATGTCTGAGACTGAGAAGGCAGGGCAAAATGGGAGAGTTCGTGAACCACTAGACGGTGAGAAGAATCTTGAAGATCAACAAAAAAAGGCCGGAGATTCAGATTCCAAGATGGTTTCTGGTATGTTTTAGAATAAGTGCATAATACCGCAACAACATCTTGTTAAGTAGTACATTGATCAGTTGTGTTACTTTGCAAGAAACAAATGGTGCTGTTAGGGATGTACTGAATAGATATTGGCAATGAATATGAGATTTAGACTGGAACAAACAGGTATAATCGTTGCAACACATATGGAATATGCTAACTAGTCATGAAGAAGAAATATCTTGCACAATCCTCAGCTTATCTTAAAATTTTAGGTGCTGCTCAGGAATCTGAGCAAAGACGACCATCAAAGGAAACTAAGAAGTCTAAGAAATCTGGAAACCGAGTGGGCGGAACACCTAATATGGAAGCGGGTTCTGGATTTGGTAGCACTTCGTTGTCAGGGAAACATGGAGACGTCAGGAAAGGAAAAGCGCTGAGAAGAGCAAGGGAGGAGAAACAATCTGAGAAAGATAATAATATGTGGTGGCTGAAGCTTCCCTATGTGCTGGTAGGTGATATATTAGGTTATGAGAGTATGTTCTTGCCGGTTTTATGAATAATATTGGATTTTTGGTTTAAAAGCTCTGATTGCTAGATCCAATAAACTAATTCACAACCAATAAAAAACTATCACAACATATTATGAGCCAGCACTTACCGTTTCTCTTTATTTTAGAGAATTCTCATGCGGAGTAAAATAGATCAAGACATATCCGAGGGATATTTTACCTTGAGGACCGAATCTATGGAACAAAATGAGGGTCAGGTTTCACACATGATTGCATTTGAAGATCAAAGTGATGCTAGAAAATTCTCTTATCTGCTTGAATCAGTATTTGAAGACTTAGATGAGTTCATTGCCGATATAGCTCCTGTATCAACCAAGGTAAATAGCTCATTCTTCTTTTCTGATGTCGGTATCTGTGAAATTTACTTGGGGGATTTGTGTTCCTCAGAACCCTGAATTTCTCTTCATGATCAGAGATTATAAAGTATACTAGATTCTAAGAGCATTGATATTGTAATTTTTACTTATTCACTGTAGGGTCTTTATGACGAAGTGAGTTCTGGTGGCAAGAATGTGATAGTTGTGAAGAAGAGGCAGCTTACATTGTATGCTGGACAACCATTCGAAGATGTTGAAAGAGCTTTGAGAACTCTGATTCAAGAACAAAGATGAAAAAACAACAACATTACTTAGGAGTGGAAAAACTAGAGATCCCAGAGATGATTGATGTGGACGACAAAGTCAGTAAGAACAATGGAGCCAAACCAACAATTTTTTTTGAGCTTAATGAGCCAATGAGCCTTATTATGGTAATAACATTGGATTGAGAGCCTCTGGTGTATTATATGGCAATAACATTGGAATTGAGAGGACAAATCCAATAGGGGTAGGAGAAATAGAAAGATCGTTATATCATGTAAAAACGTATTTTTACATGCATCAGAGAGAACAACAACATTTATTGAGATGAGACAATCTTGATCATGGCTTGTGCATTGAGCCCTGTTACATTCTTTTCACAAAACTTCTGCCAAGCTTCTTGCTTGCTGCTTCCTTCTTCATCTTCTTCTGCAATCCATGTAAATTTCTGGAAAACCGAGTTCACCATACCCCTCGCGGCTTCCCTTGCCTCTGGCAACTTGTCACTCAACAAATCCGCAGCCAACTGCGCAAGAACAACCATCCCAAACTCTTCCATTTCACTTAGCTCCTGATAGATAGCAAACATATAGAGAAAAATTATCAATCACAATACAAGAATATAAATATCTTTTATCTCTGACCAATTTAAAGAATTGTAAAAGTACCATTTTAGAAACGCAGTTGGAAGTAGACACAGCAGCTTTGGCCCTGACACGAGGGTTACTGTGACGGACATAAGTCTGGAGCTTACGCAAAAGAGGCAAACGAGCCACAGAGTTAACCATTGTGTTCAGCGCTTTGTCTGCTTCTTCACATACAAACTTCTTGTCTTGTGAAGCTTTCATCAGCAACTGCAACAGCTGTATTTTTATTTCACCATCAAGATACCAAAATGTTAAATTAACAATCCATACCAATCAAAAAGCTAAAATATGAGAGAAGAAATCAAAATTTTACCAGATCGTCCATTGATTTCAAATGAGGTCCTTGGAGCAACTTTTCTCCATAAGCAATGAAGATATCAGAACAAGTCATAATCGAAGTCTTGCACAATGCACTTCTAGGGTTCTTCATTGCCTTCACCATCACAATTATAAGCTTTTCTCTACACATTCAAATTGACCAAGAATAACAAAATCATCACCAGACTCTATAAGCGCTTCAGGCTCTGATAAATATAATAATTTAAAGAAACTCACAGTATTGGTAGCAACAGAGAAGAGTGATAAATTGCAAATCTCCTTGTGTTGTTCAATGACTCGCATACTTTAATCCAATCCTTTGATCCTAATTCTTCTACTAACCTCTTCAATATATTAACAAAAAAAAACCAAGAAAAATAGATTGAAACTATGATCATCGTCCAAGCAAATCACTCAATCCACAGTAGTTGTAGAAATCAGAGGAGAATCTTTTACCTTGACAGAGGATTCAGGATCTTGAATTGGTTTGAGATTCTCTGAAGCAACGTATTCAACAGTCGATTCAGGCACAGCGACTGGGTTGTTTTCATCTTTCAGAGCAATCTCTGGTTGCTTTGAGACAATCTCTGATTGCTTTGAGAGTTTAGCCAGCTTCTTAGGTCGTTCCTGTGAGATCGGAAGAGCGTTTTCAATGTTCCTTAACGCCATTGATGCAAGTTTTGCGATTTCAAAGAGATAGAGAGAGAGAGAGAGAGAGAGAGAGAGAGAGAGATTTTGAGTTTTGAAAATTGTTCTGTGGAATAATCAATCAATGGAAGGTAGGGTTTAGTTAATTATAAAGACGAAATTTTTTGTTCCCTTTTTCGCATTTTCTATTCGAAAATTCAAAAGGAGAAAAAAAGCCTAAGATAAAGTTAGCCGTTCGGAATGTTTTTGGCTCCAACGGTCATAAGCATCGGTTCGGTTTAGTTAAATTAGATTCGGTTATCGTAATTGGTATTTTCCAATTTAGTAATTTCTCTTAAAGTCTACAAAACGACTGCGTTTTAGGTTATCACTTCACACGCGAGTTTTGGTGTGTGTGTGTGTGACTGTTGGAAGTCCAAGGTAGAGAGAGAGAGCTTCTTTCTCCGTCTTCAATGGCTTTCCTCCTCAATTGAAATTGAATCCCTAGAACAACAATTAATTTGAGAATTCGACATCGTTGTTTTTTTATGGACCAAGACTATCGAAACTCTAGAACGTCGGTGTCGCATCATCATCATATGAGGATGACGGTTCCACCACCACCGTCTCCTCAACTTTCGCCACCGGTTCTTGCTGAAAGTGATCAGACTACATCGGAGCTTCGTTCTCTCGATTGTAATCTTACTTCCTTATGCGATCATATTCAATCCGAAGGTTTCGGCTCTGGTGCGTTTTCCGATGTTGTTGTAAAAGCTATGGGATCCAGCTACCATCTCCATCGGCTTATTCTATCTCGCAGCTCTTACTTCAGGTATATGATCCACTTGTTAATTATAAAAAAAATTCAGCGGTATTATGTGGGGATAGGTTTGATTTTGATATTCAGGTTTTGATTAGAAATGTACGAAATTTTGTGAATTAGGACTATGCTCCAAGGTCCATGGAAAGAAGCAAGCTCTCCAGTTGTAAACTTACTTGTGGATGATAAAAATGTTAATGGAGATGCAGTTTCTGTTGCTTTGGCTTATCTATATGGTTATCATCCTAAGCTTGATGATGATAACGCCTTTCGAGTTTTAGCTGCAGCTTCTTTTCTTGATCTCCAGGTATTCTTAATACTTATGACTTACATCAATATGACTAGGTTCTTTTGGATTAGTTTATCTAAAAACTAGAGGTTTTTGTCATTCAGGATTTGTGTGCAATATGCACCGATTTTATTATTTCTGAGCTGAGGACTTCAAACTTCCTGGCATATCAGGTTTGAGAAATCTCAGTCATGTGTATATTTCAGCCTCCGTTTTCTACGTGAATCTTGAGTACACAGAGCTTCTTCCACTTGTGACTCAGGTGTTTGCTGAGAGCCAAGACTATGGCATACATGGAGAACGTGTAAGGAATGCTTGCTGGGGTTATCTCTGTCAAAGTGGTGCTGTGGAACTGAGAGAGGTAATTTAATGTCTATGCTTTAGACTGACATTATGATTTTTGTGTAGTTAGTGATTGTCTCGTTTCTTTTTGGATATCCGTCAGAAGCAAAAATATCCCCATTCTAACAATATCTTGGTCTTCTCATCTGGTTGCTAAATTCTTTGTCCTAACTCCTAACTATTGACATGATGTATCTGGCTTCACCTTCTTCTATCCTTGATGTCATTCTATCTAGAAAGCATCTCCTAGTTTTTAGTTAGAACTTAGAACTACTTCTAATTTTTCTGTCTTGCTAATTACCTAGTCGCATTTTATTGTCAGATGCTACCAAAACTCTCTGCACAGACTCTATGCGCATTGCTGACATCTGATGAATTATGGGTCCCTAGTGAAGAAAAACGGTACAGAATTGCATAGACTAATTACAGTTTATAGTTTATACTGTATGATACATTTATTAAGCTCCTTAAACCGTGTTTCTTTCCATGTCAAAAAGGTTTGAACTGGCACTGTATGCCTTCATTGCAAATGGTGCTCTTTCCAACACAGAACATTCCAATCAAGATTCCAGATTTGAGAGAGAGACAAGCTTTCCTATTGATTCTGCTATATCGAAGGGGAAAAATATGATGGATGATTTCTCCTTCGGGAGTTTGGAAAGTAAGATTGGTCATTTAGATATAGAAGACGGTCTAAGAGATGCTAGTGATGATGTGATTGTTCCAGTCGCAGAAGGTGTTGTTGATTTCCAAAGAGGTGTTTCTGGTTCAAACCTCGTCTTTCAGCAATCTCCTAGCGCACAAACAAGCTTTGGTCGTACTAGCACCAGTGTTGTTGATAAGACAGAAGGCAGTGGGGTGGCAATTGAAGGACCTTCTGAAGAAGCATACCATTTGGGTAATGATAGTTGGTTATCAGGAGCAGACTCTAGAAATTCTCCTACTTTAGGTTCTTCTTCTGATGGTTTTGTGGTCAATGACTGGGGAAACTGTGGTGTTTCTGCTCTAACATGGGGTGGACGGGTTGTGGGGACAAGGCAAGGTACAGGTTCTGTTAAAGGAAAATGTGGATTTACTGAGGAAGAATACGGTGCCTTTGTTAACACTTTTGAAGGTGGTTCGCTTTTGTATTGCAATATGTCTTTTGAAATACTACTGAACGCAAGAAAAGAACTTGAAGAGCTGGGTTTCCCTTGTAAAGCCGTGAATGATGGCCTCTGGTTGCAGGTTCGTTGTCCTTAAACTTGCTTCCTTTCTCACTCAGCCAGTCATAGAAATTTAGGGGTGGTTGATCCGCTTAGCTTTGATATATTTGTCTTAATAGTAGCAATTCTACTCTGGTTTTAAATGTTTGCGTACATAAATGCATTAATGTTTTATGTTTGACTACTATTCAGATGCTTCTCAGTCAAAGGGTGCAGGAAGTTGCTGCCAACACATGCAAAAGGTGTTGCCTTATCAGTGTTGCATGCGCGTGTAAACAGGGATTTGGGGTTTCACATGGTGCAGCCTTTAACAATTATTATTGTCAAGACAATGTGCAGAACAATATGATGGGAGACATGGAAAACGTGTATGTGACGGAATCCTCTCAAGGCGAAGGAATAGGTATCTTTAAGCCTGTCAGGATCAGTGTCAGAGGACAACACATCGATGGACTTGCAGGCATTGGCTGCGAAGCTACATTTGTGCCACCACCTGCTTGGCCTCCTACACCTTTTGTGTATTCTCGTGTCCCCATTAGCAGAAATGGTCAGCAACCTATTGCTAGTGATGGTTCTGAAGGTAAGATTGATCAGAGTGGAGAAATTTCTAAAGATGGTTTGACAGCTCTTGTTGGGCTAAGCCAAGGGACAAGCGGTGTTGGTAATAATCATCGTGGTGGTCAAACGGAGGGAGGGTGTGGCAGTGGAAGTACTGTTGGAATGTCAGAACCAAAGCAACCTTCAGTAGGGACTGAGTGGGAGAACGCAAGTTGTACCATATCACTTGATACAAGGACACCTTTGTGTCACTTTCCTCCCTTTCGTTTTGGGTAATGTTTCCAGTTTTGTTTACTTGTAACTATGGTTTAATCAAATTTGCTGTGACTCCTTACTTTGTCCTGTTTGGTAAATGATTCCTCTCATATGCATTTTTCATTGTCTGCAGAGTTGAATTTGAAGATGTCCATAGACTCGCTAATGGTCATGTTGAGCATTCTCCTGAATTCTTCTATGCTGGTTCTCTGTGGAAGGTATCACAAACTCACAACTTGATCATCAAACTTTCTATTGAAGCTGGTTTGGCTTTCTAACTATGAAATTTGGGTTACGTTTTGATACCATATCCAGATTAGCATTCAGGCGTTCAATGATGAAGACCCTCAAGGACGTCGAACTATTGGTAACACGAGTCAATACAATGACAAGATCACATGTTTTCCTCACATTAGTTAGTTTGGTGTGTCATAATACATAACTTGATAATGAATTTCTACAGGATTGTTTCTTCACCGTCGCAAAGCAGAGATACTGGATTCAGTAAGGAAGGTTAGTTTTCTATTGATATTGTTATAATAGAGCTATAAGAGCTACTTCAGCTGTCAGTTCTTGTGAAATAACAATCTCTTCTACCGCATTTCAGGTCCATGTTTACATAGATCCTCGTGACAAAGTGACAGCACGTTACCAGGTATCTTACAAGTATATATGTGCAAGTTCTTGTTGATATATTCATGTATGATTCCATGTCTAAGTGGAATGACAATTCTTTGGTCTTGTTTTGATGCATCCCAGTCATAATAAGCTACATTATTTTTAATTGATTCTTGTAGCTAATATGCCCGTCGAAAAGAGAAGTGATGTTGTTTGGGAGCTTTAAACAGAGAGGAACTCTTCTGCCTAAAGCTCCCAAAGGGTGGGGTTGGCGTACCGCACTGCTCTTCGATGAGCTCTCTGAACTTCTCCAGAACGGTGCTCTGAGAGTCGCTGCCGTGGTTCAGCTCGTTTAGAGGTCTCTTTAAACTCGACAATTGTATGTAAAAAAACTAAAAACTCGAGAGAAAGTCCACATTCGGTAACCCTCTTAATAAATACTACACAGTATATTCTACTTCCTCAGACTGTGGGTATGTTTGTATAAATGAGTCAGAATTTGTTTAAGGGAAATATAAAGTTTTCACGATATCGATTTCTTCTGTATAGTTTATTTTTTTTGGTAGGCTTCTTCTGTATAGTTTATTGCTTTGAGATAAATCAATGAGTCTACCTTTTCTATAGTTTTAACTTTTAACAGATTAAATTGTATTTTCTTGTTTTTGAGATTTTTGTTTGACATATTTGGCTTTGTTAAGTGTGGACATGCGGTTTATATTTATATTAACATTTTTGAAATACATTTTGTGATATATTCTTATAGTTTTGTTTATTTAAAAATCTTTAAATTTTACACAAACCCAATTAGTAAAATCTATGAAATAGACTTAAATCTTTAAAGTTTATTGCCATAAAATCTCCACAATATCTATAAGTTTATTATAATCTATCTAAATCTCAATCATATAATCGATTTTTCCAAAAACAATTCTACCATTTTCCTCTAGAATTTACAAAATCAATAAGATTACTAAAATATCTCTAATATATCTCTACAAAATAAATTATTCCTAAATCAACAACCCAAATTTTTCCTTCTTAAAACCAATAATCTCACACAAGGTCTAAACGTTAACAACCAAAAATACATTTATTTTGGAGATCTCTTCTTTGGAAACTAAATATGGTTCCACAATTTTTAAACAAATTTTTGTGTTGTGTTTTGCCTCGTTTTCATATTTTAGAAGTATCGGTAGACAACTAGTTGAACTCGTAGACATCTTAGTTAATATAATTTTGGTGGACAAGTTATTTAAATGATATTCGTGAATAAGTTAACAACTTACTCTAATAACTTGTCCATCAATACAACTTACTCTAATAACATTCATATATTTTATTTTTTTTATGTTAATATATGGGTTGAAAATCAAATAGAAGTTTGATTCTTGATTTATTTTGAAAGTATGATATATGTCTAACATTTATTTCAATTTTTATTTTATTTCTAACGCCTTAGTATATTATACTTATTTACTTTTAAAATTTTTAATTTAAATTCACATATGTAAAATAAAATTTTTGATAACTATAACAAAAATTTCAGATATATTGGTGGAGATTATGAAATTTCAATTTCAATCATCACACAACAAGAGAATGAAGTTGAAAAGATATATCTCTATTATGTATGTACTTTCGATGTTTTATTATTTTCTAACATATTCACATATCTTTTTTTAATATGTAATACTTCAATAAGCTTTACTTTTATTGTTTGGAAAAGTATAAATATAAAAGTTTGGAAAAGTATATATAAAACCACATTGCATTACACATTCACGCCCACAATTTTAAAATACGGATAGGTTTTTTTTAAGTCAAAAATACAGATATAAAAATTAATAATAGGAATATATTTGTTTGTAACATCCCATATTATTACCATAGTAATGTTCCTCACGATTTTATTTCTTAAAAATGTGAAAAATATATTAATAAGCACTTATTCCACTTTTCTAATTCTCATATGTTATTATTGGTACATTATTGGTTCATTATCTATATATTTAAATCAAATGAATTGTTTGTTTTGAACCATAATGTTCTCTATAAAACAGCAAGTCACACAATGAACATCTTAAACTAAATGCTTCAATATCATATTAAAATTCCATTTTCATCATTAACAATGTTTTTTTAATCTCGAATACTCAAAAGTTCTAAAGAACATTATTCTCAAAGTTGAACAATAAAAAATAAATAAATTTTGAAAAATATGTATGTATGATTATATTTAAAAAGTTATATATTTTGATATTTTATGATCTGAATGAATTATTTATTATATATTAGTGACATTTACAAAAATTATTTATTTATATATAATTTTATGATTAATTAACATAACTAACTAAACAAAAATCTGCGCATACGCGCGAGATATTATCTACTAAATAATAAAACATTTTTACAACGGTATGATACAAGATTTTTGTTCTTTCTTATGACTCAAGAAGATCAAAAACCCTATTCTTCTCTTACATGGGTGTATTGAATTGACGACTTCAGATGATTTTGTGGAATTTAGAAAATTTTGAATTTTGTGAGATTTATGTGAAATTTTATGATACTTTGGTGGAATTGTTAGTTTTTTTTGTTTTAAAAAAAGAATTCTAGATTGTGATTTGGTGAGATTTTAGAAGTATAGGGTGATTTTAGGAGATTGTTATAACAAAAGACAAGAATTGGATTTCAAAAAATATATATCGAAATGTGCTTAAGCAAAGATGCTAGTGACGACGAACGTACCTGTGAGTGTATTTATCACCATTTTGCAATTACAAATAACAGATTAACATAATTAGGGAACTCCCAAATAACAAAACAAGTTATGTTGAAAAAATATGCAAACTCAAAGACACCAAATTCTGAAAGAGAAATGTATAAGGAACAAACACAATGGATTTCTCTCCGATTGTAAGATTAGAGAACTGAAAAAATATAAATACTTGAGGATAGATGGTCAATCTCCATTACAGACATAGAGAATAAAATCTTATGTCACACTATGAACTGTCAAAACGAACTAGGAGCACAATAATTAGTAGAGAGGAAGGATGGAGGTATATATGCAATCTTGTTATAACAGTGAACGTCTAATGATGAGATTATCTAGTGGAGAAATTCTTCTCTTGTTTCCTGGTCACGATGGACATGATAACAAGGTCTAGTAATTGCGTTGTAACAGTTTAAGTATCTCTGGTTTGATGTAAAAGTAAAAGGCAAACTCTAACTCACGAAGATTTTGTAACACATGAGATCTGCTCAAGAAACACAAATCCAGCCCAATAATTGGTTAAAAGTCTCCTATCTTACAGAGATTTTGGAGTGTTGTTCAAACTCTGATTTCCATGGTAAGTTTTCTCATCGTCAAAGAAATTAAAAGAAGAAGAAAAGGATCTAATCCAATTGAATTGATCATTGAAAACGGAGAGGCAGTTGAGTCTTGGAGAGAAGAATAGGGATCATAGGCTTTTCTCTAGAGTTTTTTTATATAAAAGTCTTTTAATCAAACTAAATGAATACCCGCACACAACGCGGATTATCTTTTAGCGATATGAATAATTACATTTTCACTGTTAATATTAGATTATATATTCAGTAGTCAAAAAAGAAAGTACAAACCATGGTGATCAATATTATGTGACTGAAAATTTGGAGTAGCCACCACACATGATTGAATCTCCTTTTTCTCTGGCAATGTAGCAGTAAGAAAAAAATGTAGTAAATTTGGCCCATTTCAAGGTCTCATAATCTATTCTACCTCTTAAGAATCAAACACAAAATGACCAGTTTCTTCTTATTCTATAGTAAGATTACATTTAAAAATACACATATCGTCCTTAGATACATAAAAGAAAAATTTAGAAACAACATCACTCAATGACAAAATCCTTAAGGTTCACCATAGTGACAATGAACTTGCAATCCTATGTATAGTTGAGAAGATAGGGTCATAGAAAAAAAGTTTACAGAGAAGGAAAACAACACAACAATGTAAAATTAATAGAATTTTGATTTTTTTTTTGTTTGTTATCGAATGAGAATGAATATAGTCACTTACAAGCGATAATTAAAAAAACTAATTAAACATATTTCTCTATATATTCACAACTCCTGCCATATAAAGATTTGTTATTTTCAAACCTGCTACACCGTACCAAAGCAAGAAATATAGGAATAATTAAAGAAAACAATAAGCAAAACATAGTATGCAATTTCCATGATGAATACTAACTTGTAATCTATTTTGAGCACAAGAAATAAACTATTATTACTAATGCATTAACATAATATAGGTAAGCTACAAAAAATAACCAGTTAGAACCAATATAAATTTGTTCATGTGTGGATATAGACCCTTGAGAAGCCTAAAAAGCCACAAGTTGTACCCATCAGCTATTTGGAAAAATTAGCATACTAATCAGTTCCAATTAGACAATTTCTAGATGATGTTAAGATTGTCTTAACATCAATATAAGACAATTTTTTCCTTTAGGAAGTTCAGTCCTCTGTTATCTTCAACATTCTAATATATATTCTAAAACCAAGTCTCGTTGGTGATTTCTTCAAAAGAGTACTCTCTGAAAATGTTTGATCTTCAAGTTCTCATTTCTCTGTAGTTGACCTTCATCTTCGTTCACTACAAAAAAAACAGTAGGATATGAGATATATTATAAATAAGTAGTTACTACAAAAAATTAAAGTAAGGGAAGGCGAAAAGGGTCGAAGTAGCAGTTACTACGAAAATCAAGCAAGGGGAGACGAAGAGGATCAGTCAAACAATATAAAAAATTCAAGATGATTGGTTGATTTTAGTCATGACAACTCTCTCCATCCTTAAAGTCCTATAGAATCAACAAACTCAAGAACCAACTTGAGACAAAACGCTCCACTACTCAGCTTCCATTTTCTACTACAATCCCAATCTTTCAAAAGGAAAAACTCAACTCTGAGACAAGGAGAAAAACATGGTACAGAATGCCTCTACCGAGGATTTTGAGCATATTCAAAAGGAAGAAGATAATTGCAAAAAAAACGGAAGAAAAGGAACTGAGATGGGAAAAGAAAGCGTGACAGGAAGTTTGTAGAAGCCGCAAAACAGGAAACGATATGGTATTGTTGATGATAAATTTGTTTCTATGTTTGATTATCTGACCTAATACACTAACATTTTGTGGTTTCACAAATGAAGGCAACCAATATATCTGAAGATAAATTTCAGTAGGTGGGGGATACCAGCGTCAGCAAAAACTGTTGAGAACCTCTACAACAACCAAAAGACTGCAAAGGAAAGACTCATAAAGTCTCACACAAGTCTGGAGATGGCGAAGCAGCAATCATAGATTAAGGATGTATTTGTCAATAACCACACTTCTGTGTGGGGTCCTAGTGGCATAACCACCAGTGGGGATACGCTTGCTGTCACCAAAAAATTCGATTCAGTTGTTGCACAACCTAAAACAAAGATGTGATCTGCTCCTTGAACCATCCTTTGGGATGAGTGTATTCTTCGCCAGTCCTATAAGTGAACTCTATCATTTTTCCCAGATCAATAGCCCGCTTAAGGACTTCACGCGACACACTCTTAATTAGGTGTCTTCAAAATCTCCTCGTTCACGGTTTTATCATAGTCCCTAACCATTTTCTGAAGCCTAGTGAGTAACTTTGTATTGCGTCATATAGTACTTGGCATTAGAAACATAGCCTCTACTTATATCATCCTGTGATACCTTACAACTCATTTGTTAACACAATATTGGTCTTGATCACTAACAAAACCAGGACAACTGTCCTATCAGTTACCTCAAAGCCGGGCAAGTCATTCATCAGATGACCCTTTTTACCCTGGTCGTCAACAAATTTTGGTTTTGATTTTAAGTTTTAACCATTCATAACATTGTCCCCTATCAATTTTTCAACTCCCCCAATCTCCATGTACTGGTCAAATGTAGGCACCACGTCTCCTTATTCCCCCTTGGTAAAGGAAAAGTTGGCTCTTAGGTATATTTTAAACTGCTTAGTATAAAAGCATATAAAAGAATGTTAAACAACGTTAATAAATTACAATTTTGATATTTGTATGGTACATTTAACTTTGATCTTTACACTAATACCTCTTCAAGTGCTCCTAATTGTACATTATATGACAATCGTTCTTCGAATCTGCCCACATTTTCACACTCTTTGAAAGTATTCCAAGCTAACTTAAAGACGGTTTTCATATAATATGGTAATTTTTCCACGTAATCTGGATCCCATATGTACATTCATATAAATGAAATACTATTTACTATAGTTTTTTCTAGGGACATCTCTATTACATTTTTGTAGTCCACACGAGTCAACTCCTCATGTATAAATAATCTTGTGTCATAGCTCAAACCTTTATATATATAAGATCGTTACATTTTTAATATGTATATTCGTACGTAAAAGGAGATAGAGATCTAGAATCAGAGACTACATAGTGTAGTACTGTAGTATTTGATTTCATTCAGGAGTTTTATTCTATTTCACTAAGATTTTTTTATGGGGATACTGATTTTTGAGGATTAATTAATAACGAGACAAGAAAGTTTTGATGGTGTTTTTACCTTTCGACCCATTGTACAAGAGCTACAACTTCGGAAACATTACCATATCTATCACAAGGGTAAAGCTTAGCTTGTGCAACTCTCCCTCGTGAAAACTGTGGCTATAAATATACCATTAATGCGAATAAATAACACTCGATCAATCTATCCCTGAAGTAAGGTGGAAGTTTAGATGCAAGATCTTGCTGCTTCCACCATCTGCAACACATATTAATGACTTTTTTCAGCTCGCAAGAAAAAAATATAGCTAGAAGCGTACGTGAAATATGTAGAGTAGTACTTGCTCAGAGTTTTCAGTTCTTGAATCCAATGTAGCTGCATGAACTTGAAGTTTATCTTCGCAAATCTGAGTAGCATCTTGTTGTGATGTTTTTATTGTTCGTAGAAAGGAAGGTATTCCCTCATGAATACCATTTTGGCATTGTAATGCTGAGGCATGCGAAGAGCGTTTCGTATACGCATTGAGATATGGAGCGAACTTGCTTCGGCTATAGCTAACGACTCCAAGTTTCTTGTCGTGAAGCTTAACGCTTCGTCCAGTATATCCTTTCTCGTCGTTTTCAAGTGAGAAGCTTCATACAAACTCACCATACCTTGACATCTCCGACTAGAGATTCCTTAAACTTTTCATTCTCTCTTTCGAATCTCTTGGAAACCTCTTTTCGTCAACAGAAGCATCAAGCATGCATCTTGTTATTATACATATAACATATAATTCAATGAAAAAAAATAAATGTGGTTCAGCTCGTTTAGAAGTCTCTTTAAACTCGACAATTGTATGTAAAAAAGCTAAAAACTCGACAAATTCCACATTCGGTAGTTATAACCTTCTTAATAATTACAGTACGTATATTCTACGTACTCCCTCAAGACTGTGGGTATGTTGTATAAATGAGTCAGAAATTCTTAGGGAAATATATAAAGTTTTCACGATATCAATTTCTTCTATGTAGTTAAATCAATGGTCCAACTAGTCTACCTTTTTTTTTATATATTTTTAACAGATTAAATTGTATTTTCTTGTTTTTGAGATTTTTTTTTTGATAATTTGTATTTGGTTTTGTCAAAGTGTGGACTTTGCGGTTGTTGGTTACTTATATGGTTCACCCATGTTTTTTCGGTGCTAGATCATAAACCGGACCTGCCGGTTCGACCGATCGGTTCATGGGTTAATAGGTAAAACCGTAAAATCTGTAAAACCCTTTTTGGTTTTAATCATCGAAATCGAAAGAGGGGTTTTGGTTGCCGGAGAGAAGCTTTTGTCTCACCACCCACCGTCACGGCTTCTTCCTTCTCGTCCTCGGAAATCACCCCCACAGAAAACGATTAAGCTGAGTATGGGAAGAGATAAAGAGGATGCGGCGGAGAGAGAGATTGATTCTGTTGTTCCATGGATGAGAGCTCCGATTGACGTCAGCAATGTCGAAACCTGTGCTCTCGAAACCCTCCCTTGCCTTAATCCCAGGTAACATCGACTATATATATATAAGATTTGATTGAAGTATCTCTGTTATGGCTTTTGATTCCAGCTGAAATTTTCTTAGTTCTATGATTTTTTTTAAGCTTCTGAAACTATCTTCTCTTTTCCTTATGATGATGTTGAATCTTTTATATGTGATAAGGTTGAAGAAAGCATTGGAGGAGATGGGTATCTCTTCACTTTTTCCAGTGCAAGTTTCAGTTTGGCATGAGACAATAGGGCCAGGTGGTTTCGAAAGAGACATCTGTGTTAACTCTCCAACAGGAAGTGGCAAGACTCTCTCTTATGCTTTACCAATTGTGCAGATCCTTGCTTCTCGTCCTGTGAGATGCCTCCGTGCTTTAGTCGTTTTGCCCACTCGTGATTTAGCTTTGCAGGTAGGTTCTCACTTCTGGCTTTGTTCTTCTTCTTTTTTGTGTGTGAAATGCAACAACAACGTCTATGGTTTACTGAAGTCTTCCGTTTTTTCATTTCTAAGTTTAGGTTAAGGATGTGTTTGATGCTATAGCTCCAGCTGTGGGATTAACTGTTGGTTCAGCTGTGGGTCAATCTTCTATAGCTGGTGAAATCTCACAGCTCATCAAGACACCTAAACTCGATGCGGGGATATGCTTTGATCCTGACGATCTTTCCCAAAACCTTGAGAGTGCTGTGGACATATTGGTAGCAACACCAGGAAGGCTGATGGATCATATCAACAACACCAAGGGCTTTACTCTTGAGCATTTGCGTTACCTTGTATGAAGAAATTCCAGATTTCGCTTCTTAGTTCACCTCGGTCTTAGTTTCCAGTTTGTTTTGATGAAGCGATTTTTTTCAGGTTGTTGATGAAACCGACAGATTGCTAAGGGAGGCTTATCAATCATGGCTACCAACTGTTCTGCAACTGACTCAGGCATCTGACGATGGCCTATTTCCTACAGCGTTTGTTCCTTCTGCTTTTGGTGCTCTGCAGACTGTTCGTAGACAGTGAGTTCCATCTCTCAAGCATTTTACCTTTCTTATACTACATTAGTCACATAATAAGTTAATAATAACCTCAGCTGGTTAAAGGCTGCAGCCTGCAGTCAAAGCTGATTAAAAGTAACTAATGTGATGCTTACTTCAAATCCACAGAAGTGTGGAAAGAGGTTTCAAGGGTAAACCATATCCAAGGTTGGTGAAGATGGTATTATCAGCTACATTGACGCAGAATCCAAGCAAGCTTATTCAGCTTGACCTGCATCATCCGTTATTCATGACAACTGGAGGAAGCCGATACAGACTACCCGAGAAGTTGGAATGCCTTAGACTGGTATGTATATGTGTTTAATGTGTCATTTTTTCTTCAAGTTTGTGCTTTGACACAACATTTGTCTGCAAAAATTTATCTCCTGATTTTACGTCACATGTTTTTAACAGATTTGCGAAACCGGGATGAAGCCTGTATATTTAGTTGCTCTCCTAAAATCATGGGAAGGTGAAAAGTGTATCATCTTCACATCCTCCGTAGAGACAACTCGTCGTCTATGCAAGTTACTCAACTTTTTCGGTGACGCAAACATAAAAGCAAAAGAGTATTCAGGTGGTCTGAACCAATCAGTTCGAAGGTAATATTTGAATCTTGCATCACTTAATAGCACCCTGTGGCACTCATAAATAAAGAAATCTGCTCATTTCTTGAAAATTTTTGCCTGCAGCAAAGAATTAAAGGCCTTTAGAAAAGGCGATATCCAAGTTCTTGTTGCGTCGGATGCTCTAACACGTGGAATGGATGTTAAAGGGGTAACAAATGTCATAAACTATGATATGCCTCCTTTTGCAAAGACCTTCATCCATCGTGCTGGGCGGACAGCTAGAGCAGGCCAGGCTGGGCGGTGCTTCACATTGCTGAGTAATCATGAGGTAAACTGGAACTATATTCTGCACATACACACAAACATTCTTTCTTTATCACTTATGTGGAAACACAAGCTAGAGGTACCTCAGATAATAGATACTAGATGATAAGGTGTGTCTCAAACAGGGGAAGAAAATACAATATCAGAATCTTGTACTCATCTCACTGAATTATTCACTAATCACTTAGGGTAATTGTATAGGACAATTGCTTGGAACCCTCTTATCTATCTCTGTTACTTTTACCATGCTTAAGCTCTTCACTCTAGCTCCACTTGTTCATTTGGATATTTTTTAAAATTTCAGGTAAGGCGTTTCTCAAAGCTCCTGAAGAAAGTTGGGAGTGATTCATGTCCTATCTATCCGATCTCCCCCACTTCATTAGATTCCATCCGTGCCACTTACACACCGGTAATTTCTTAGCCTTGTGTACATATTTCTAGGAAACACTCTACAAAATAGACATGAAAGTACTCTGTTAGTGCATATGAAACATATGAGGCCATTCATATCATTTGTATTTTGGCAAATGATGAAGTCATTTCTCGTTTCAGCTCTAGAGAAGCTCAAGGAGTTGGTTGAGTCAGAAGCACCCAAGAAAGGAAGACAAGCTTTTAGGCACAATTCAAGAACCGGAAACTCCCAAACCAAATTCAACAAAACGACATCAGACACATAGTTCTTCTGGGTCTGTCGAATCAAATACTCAATCGGGTCGGATCCAGTCATATTATTGGTTTGAGATATTTCTTGGCGTAAAAGTTTTCGTAGGCGAAGTATCCATCCATTGTATTAATGAAACCTCAATTTATTGTTGCTTTTAATTCAATGATTTCCAATTGCGCTTTATATACTATTATTTCTCAGATCCCCGATTATTTAATAAGTTAACCGAAATTATGATCACTTGTATATAAAATTCTCACTGGTCCATTACATGTTAGTTATATAAACAGTCGTTATAAGAATTTTTTACCATTGGTCAGGAAGAGTAAGTCAAGTTTATTAGCTCAAAAATCTAGGAGAACTCGTTAATAAACAATGAGAAATAATTAAAAACGACTAAAAACATATGATTTATTCTACAAAATTAGTTTATCTCGCAAACTAGCACAAAACAAGGTCAAATGGGTGAACTATTTAATCACATATAATTAAAAGCAATTCATTAGTAATATACTCTTTCCGTTTTGTTTTAGTTGTGGTTTTAGAGTGAAGATTTTGTTTTATAATAATTGTCGTTTTGAATTTTCGGTATAGATGTTTTATAGATATTTTAATTTTATCAACTATTTTAATGTCTTGACCAATTCAAAAAATTAGAAAACATATTAATGAAGGGTAAAATAGAAAATTTAATTATTTTCTTAATTTGTATGAAAAACCTTAAAAAAGACAACTAATTTGAATCGGAGGAAGTATCATACAACTGAACAATTGAATTTGTAACATCGTAAACCATGCAAAACTGCATTGAAATAATGAAAATTGATTGCTGTTTTACTTAATAACTCATTGTTTATATCATGCATTTTCTTTAAATATTGTATAAAAGTCACCTACAAGTTGACAAAATAATTTAAGATATCACTCAACATTTGTTTTCCTTCTCACTTAATTTTGGATCTTATCATTATAGTTAGAAAGGAAGAATGGTGATCTTCTGCTTAGGTTTTGCGTATATTTGGCTCATATATTATTTTCTCTTCCTTCATTTTTTTAGTAGTTGTGATAAATCAATAGAATTGTAGTATAATTCACTTCAAATTTATATTATATCTAGACTTCTTTTTCTTTTAAAACTCATTAATATACAAAATTTAATTTGAGAAATAATTAAAAACGACTAAAAACATATGATTTATTCTACAAAATCATTTTATCTCACAAATTAATACAAAACAAGGCCAAATGGGTGAAATACTTAATCACATATAATTAAAAACAATTCACTAATAATATACTCTTTCCGTTGTTGTAGGAGCATAGCAAAAGTAGGTACAAAGAAGATGTGTTTGTGAATGGACACACCTCAATGTGGGGTTCATGGTGGGACAAACACTAGTGAGGATATGCCTGCTGCAAACAGAAGATCAGATTCCATTGCCCTGCACGGTGCTCCGATTATTTTGAATTTACCTAATTGACTCCCTCCCTCCCAATTCTCTCGATTCAAAACGCAAGTAGTGGCAATACAAAGTAAATATCTCAAACTATGTAGGATAAAAAAAAAAGTAATTGAATTTGTTTTTTCTTTTTTTCTCTGTTAAAAATAAATAAATATGTAATTCACGTTACTTTATTGTTTGGTTTAGTTTATTCTCACGAAATGAAAGCATTATTTTATTGTTTGGTCTAAAACCACCATGTTTATACAACCGCTTTGGTAATACAACCGATGTATGAACTTTGATTTCTATGTGCTTTATTAGTTTATTGTGTTTATGGAATAATGTTTTAATTAATCGATTTGTTGGATTAATTGTCATATATCAAGGGGAGATAATATATGTTGTTGGAAAATACGATGAATGCTAGGAGAGATGTACGCCAACCGATGATCGCTCATTATCACCAAGATAAGTATTATTTTCTTTCTTATTAATTTGATCCACTCGACTCATATATCCATAGCATACTTACAATACGTTTGCGTTGCAATCATGCTTAATTGCTTTATGATATAATCAAAAATTAAAAAAGAGACCAATTCACATTCATATATCCAATTAATTATTTTTCGGTTTCTGATGATCTTTGCCAAGCTTTATTATCCAGCTTTATTAATCTCTTTGGGTTTTTTGAAGAAAAAAAAAAAGAAAAACCAAAACAAAAGTAATCTCTTTGATTTTTTTCCTAATTAATCTTTAGGTAACTGATTTCCTTTTAATTGCTCAATAACATTAACTTTTTATATATTCCTCTTTTGAAAGTATATATTTCTCTTGATATAAGATTATTTCCTTTTTATTTAAGGGAATTGTATATAAATGGGATATGTATAAGTACATAGATAATGTCACTGTTGACAGAAGAAAAAAAAATAAGAAGAAAGAAAACAGAAAAAACCTAGTATTCTGTTACTATCAAGGTTTTTTTTAGTCTCTGGCTTCGGTTGAGATTAGTTTCTGTCTGGATCCTCTCACGATTGAGAATGGGAATTAATCCTTCCGTTGAACAGTCAATGAAAGGAAGAATTAGTGTGATCCGGGAATTGACGCCATGTCACAATAAAAAGACGAAGAATAAAACGAAGAAGAAGAAGGAGGTTTGTGGGTTATGGTCGTTGCCAGATGAGGTGGTTGTAAACTGCTTAGCTCAGTTGTCGAGATTGGACCTCGCGGCTTTAGCTATCGCCTCCAAGAGTCACCGGTCACTGGTGGTTTCCTCTGATGTCAAGGACTTGAGATGGCAGATGGGTTGCGTCGAGCAATATCTCTACGTATGCTTGCACATCTTTCCAGAACCAAGCCCACGCTGGTTTATCTTCCACCCCATGCAACGTTGCCTGAAACCCATCCATATGGACTTGTATGATCAGGCTCCGACATCAGCCTCCGCTTTCGTGCCGATGTCTTATGGGATTTATATCATCGGTGGACTCGTAGACGGCAAGCCCACTTCGGAAGTCTCGTATTTCAATTGTTTCAAGCACAAATGGTACCTCCTGCCGCCCATGAAGATGGCACGTGCTTCCCCATCTGCAAGCCTGATGTTGACAGACTCAGGCGGCTGCAAGATATATGTGTTTGGAGGGCTCGGGGATGATGTAGCTGATTCCTCAAACTGGGCAGAGGTGTACGACATCTCCACCCAAACTTGGGATTTTTTGTTTGTGTTTACGCCCAAGATGCCCCTCACTATCCAACAAAGCGTCTTGATGATTAGTAAAGAGGAGGAGGAGGTTTACGTAGTGGATGAGGATGGTCAAAACTTCTCCTTTTCACCAAGTAAATGTATGTTTGTGGCAAAGGGTAAAACAGATTCCATGCCAGGATACATTTACTGAAACGATGGTGTGTCATTGGACATTCTTATTCTGCCGTGCCACCCGCGGGAGAATACTTTGGTGTTTTCCCTATGACTTGCATTGGAAGGAAGTGAAGGGTTTGCAACAACTCCGACAATGGGGTTCTTATATCACCAAACTCTGCACCAGCCCTGCTGGGAAGATTGTCATTTTCTCGAAACCGCATCCTCACAGTCTCGAGCTTTATTCCACCGAGATTTCCATTTCCCTTGTGAAAGGCAAACGCAATAGACGCGAGATTTGGGGGAAGATTGAGTGGTCTGGTGCTGTTTTCAAACTTGATCCTCTCACAGACTCATCATATAGCTTTAATATCTTATATGCAAATTATGTCCATACCTGAAATTCTCAACTCTTTTTTAGTACGTGTGCATAAACTATTCATCTAGCTGGCAAAATGAATTTTGATATGATCTTTAGCTTCCAAAATAACGTATTGCGATGTTATTTCTTATTTGATATTCTCAAAAGGTAACGTAAAAAATGTCATTACCTAGTTTTGGCGGCTGATAAGTTTTGCTTATTTCCCTTCCCTTATTGAATTCTGATATCTTTAGGTTCCAAGATAACGTATCTTCTTCATATGTTTATTTTTTTCGTAACCTTGTTCAAGTGTGAGTGAGAAGGCAAGAGAGTACGACCCATTTATTCCATTAATACACAAAGAAAAGATAGATGCTGCAACTGAAACGAAGACCAAACATACTAATTATGGTTTCAAAAACGAATAAGATTGGCAAACAAAGATGTGATATACTCCTTGAACCTTCCTTCGGGATGAGTGTATTCTTCGCCAGTCCTATAAGTGAACTCTATCATTTTTCCAAGATCAATGGCCCCGTAAAAGACTTCACGCGACACATTCTTAGGTGTCTTCAAAATCTCCTCGTTCACAGGGTTTATCCAAGTCCCTAGCCATTTTATGAAGCCTCGTGAACACTTCCTCCTCCGTAACTTTGTATCGCTTCATATTGTACGTGATGGCATTAGAAACAAACCCTCTACTCATATCATCATGTGATGCATTACAACTCATTTGTTAACACAATATTGGTTTTGATTACTAACAAAACCAAGAAAACTGTCGATTAGTTACCTCATAGCGGGACAAGTCATTCATTAGACGACCCTTTCTACCCTGATCGTCAACAAATTTTTGTCTGGATAGACTTTATTTAACCATTCATAACCTTGTTCCCTATCAATTTTTCCTAATCCAAGAAAACTGACTGCTAGGCAGTAGGCATATATATGCATCGTAATTTCAACTCCCCCAATCTCCAAGTACTCATAAAATGTAGGCACCACGTCTCCGTATTCTCACTTGGTAAAGGAAAAAGTGGCTCTTAGGTATATCTTCAACTGCTTAGTTCATATAAAAGAATGTTAAACAACATCTATAAATAATAATTTCAGTATTTTGTATGGCACTGTTAACTTTGGTCTTTACACTACTACCTTTTCAAGCGCTCCTTGTACATTATATCACAATCCTTTTCGGATCTCCCCTGGCTTTCACATTCTTTGAAAGCATTCCAAGCAAACTTGAAAATGGTTTTCATATTATCTGGTAAAATTTCCACGTAATCTCGATCATATTGTCATATTGTCAGTACATTCAAATAAAAAAATTATGCGTAAGAGAAATACTAAATATCAACTATATTTTTTCTATGGATATTTCTTTTACATTTTGTAATCCACACGAGTCTCTCATGTATAAATAATCATGTGTCACAGCTCAAAACTTTTTATATAAGATCTTTACATGTTCAAAAGCTAGTGTGTATTTAATTTAATATGTATATATATTGATTAATAGTGTAGGAGTTTATAATTAGATCTAGACATTATAATGTATTTAATTTCATTTAGAAGTTTTATTCTATTTCACTAAGATTTTTTTTTCATGGGGATACTGATTTGTGAGGATTAAATAATCACGAGACAAGAAAGTTTGGATGGTGCTGTTACCTTTAAGAACCAAGTTGGATAGAGTGGTTCGAAGACAATGTGCCCCTAAAGTAATCATCTCCACTTTCAACTCTTCGTTCATTTATTAAAAATCGTTTTAGTCTGCAAAATGATGTATAGTAGTGTTCCAAAGTGCCAAAGCGGATTACCACAAATGAGTCAATTATAAATTCATTATAAATATAGTTTTTGATTTCCGTTACAAATATATATGTAGCGGGGAAATGATGTGAATTTCACAAATTTGTGGCGAACATGTCTCCCACAAATTTTGTTAATGAAAAAGGCAGATATATATCAATAAATACTAAGTATTATTATTTCAAAGGCTAATAAGCTTGACAAACAAAGATGTGATATGATCCTTGTATCTTCCTTCGGGATGAGTGTATTCTTCACCTGACCTATAAGTAAAGTCTAGTATTTTTCCAAATATAATAGCCCGCTTAAGGGCTGGTCGTGGCACACTCTTTGTTGTCTTCAATATCTCATCGTTCACTGTTTTATCCANCTTCGGGATGAGTGTATTCTTCACCAGACCTATAAGTAAAGTCTAGTATTTTTCCAAATATAATAGCCCGCTTAAGGGCTGGTCGTGGCACACTCTTTGTTGTCTTCAATATCTCATCGTTCACTGTTTTATCCAAGTCCCTAACCATTTCCTGAAGCTTTGTGAATGTTTCCTCCTCCGTGACTTTGTGTTGCTTCATATAGTACATGATGGCATTAACATCATACCCTCTGCTCATGTCACTCTGTTAGGTACCATATGTGCATTAGCATTACTATTTTGATCACTAAACAAACAAGAGATCATGTAATTTTTGTTACCTCAAAGCCGGCCATGTCATTCATTAGACGAGCCTTTTTAGCCTGAGCCTCAACGAATTTTGGTTTTGATTTTAGCCATTCATAACCTTGTTCCCTAGAATTTTTCCCCAACCCCAGAAAACTGCTTGCTATACTAATATACATTGTTACTTCGACTCCCCCAATCTCCAGGAACTCATCAAATGTAGGCACCACGTCTCCTTTTTCCCAGTTGGTAAAGCTAAAGAGGGATCTCAAGTATATCTTGAACTGCTTATGCGGGATCATACAAAAGAATGTTAAACAACATCAATTAATTTAATGATTGTAATTAAGATATTTGGATGGTTGTAATTTAATGTACTTTACCTCTTCGACTGCACCATGCACATTATATGACAGTCCCTCGTCCAACCTGCCTGCGCTTTCACACTCTTTGAAAGTATTCCAAGCAAATTTGAAGACGATTTTCATATAATCTGGTAAATTTTCCACGAAATCTGGATCCCATCTGTACATTCATACTGTCATTTTTTATTATACATAAAATATATCTATACTAGTATTTTTTGCAGAAAAATACTTAGGTTCACTCCACCCTTAGGGATGAACCTTTGTATTCACCCCCTTCCCTCTCAACCAATCAGAATGCTTTATCTAATATTTTATATAAAAAATAAATCAAAATTAAATTAAAAAGCAAAACTAATTGTGGAAACAAATTCTGTATACTTTTATTTAAAGAAAGTTAAATATTGTCTTGGTTTAGATTTTGCAATTAAACGAGGTTATATATCGGTTTGGGTTTATAAATGAGAATTAGGGTTTAGATTTTATAATTAAAACGAAATTATATGTCGGTTTGGGTTTACAAATGAGGTGGTTAGGGTTTAGATTTTACAATTAGAACAAAATTATATGTTGGTTTGGGTTTACAAATGAGATGGTTATGATTTAGATTTTACAATTAGAACGAAATTATATGTCGGTTTGGGTTTACAAATGAGATGGTTAAGGTTTAGATTTAACAATTAGAACGAAATTATATGTCGGTTTGGGTTTACAAATGAGATGGTTTGAGTTTACAAATGAGATGATTAGGGTTTATATTTTACAATTACAACAAAATTATATATCGGTTTGAGTTTATAAAAGAGCGGTTTAAGTTTCTAATTTTATAATAAATGTGTACAGATTTTATTTCCTTATTTTATAAGAGGGTGAATGAAGAGGTTCACCCCTAGGGGTGAACCCAAGTATTACTCATTTTTGCAGCAGTTTTTACTCAAAAATCAGTTTTGGAAAGTTTTTACATTTAATGTTTATATTCATATTCAAACAATTTTAGTTAATTCTCTCTACTATCCTTATAACCAAACATAATTAAAATATTTCAGATATCCATATATAATATTCTATAATTAATATAGATATTTAGAAGATTTATTCCATATTAAGAAAAATTATTCTCCTATCATCTTTTTTTTTGATTTTAAAATTAATGTAGTGAATCATCATATAATACATAAAGTTGATAAAAATGTATATTTTCTCCTGCATATATTGTGATTTGAATTTTTTTAAACGAACATATATTACTCAATTAATATAAGAAGTGGGTGTTCAATATACATATATCGTAAATTTACCGTATATAGTAAAATTATAGAGTTTTAAAAAGTTTATAATTTATAACTGATATATCTAAACTTAAAAAGTTTAAAATTATAAATATTTAAACATATTAAATTTTCAAAATAACACAAACGAGTTATATTACATGACAGGTTATATAATAATACATGATTGAATTGATAATACTAAAAAATAAAATATCATTGATATGATACTTCAATACAGGTTAAATCATTATTTTATTATTTTAACAACACCAATATAAAATATGTCGAATCAAACTGATTTAATTAAGATTGTATTAAAAAAAACATTTGTGCGGTATACCACGAATTATATACTAAATCACTAAAATTAACAAAAGAGTACATTAGCAAAATTAATATTAAAATAGTACATTAAAAATTAAGAAAAAATTTGTACTAAATCACTAAAATTAACAAAAGAATACATTAGCAAAATTAATATTAAAATTGTACATTAAAAATTAAGAAAAAATTTGTACTAAATCACTAAAATTAACAAAAGAATACATTAGCAAAATTAATATTAAAATTGTACATTAAAAATTAAGAAAAAATTTGTACTAAATCACTAAAATTAACAAAAGAGTACATTACCAAAATTAATATTAAAATAGTAAATTAAAAAAAACAAAGAAAAAATGTGTCTGCGGTATACCGCGGGTCATAATCTAGTTCACTATATATAATTACAGCTCTTTCTAGTCTCTATATATATTATATCAAATGTTTGGTATATTATTTTTTTCCATGTTCTTTTGATCATTTGTTATTATGTTTTTACTTTGATATATATAAATGATGTCTTAGTATTAAATTTGTTTTGTTTTGAAAGTAATTAATATAATTTATTGAGATCTGCGTTTTTTTGTACAACATCTTATGAAACAAACCTAAGAAGAAGAATTTTTCTTAATGCTATATCCTTTACTTAATTTGTAAATTAATTAACATAAACAAAACATAATAACTTATTTCATACTCCAGTACAATTTAACCTTTTTATTCCATTATAATAACATGTAATAACTCTAGACTCATGTAAATCATGTCAACTATATATATATATATATATATATATATATCTTATTTATTAATCAATATATTAAAAAATCATTATTAAAAAGAAAAGTTTCACTCTTTCTTTTTCTATTTTTTTGAAGAAAAATATAATATGGACATGCATATTATAATGTTTAAGTTAATTTTTCAATTTTGTTAAGAGATAAAAAAAAAATCTTTTTATAAAAAAAAAGTTTTATGACACTTATCAAAATCAGCTTGATAAACTTAACACATGTTACGAACTTCTTAATGATATATATTCTACAAATATATTTATGTTTCCGACAAAATGCTAGTTATTTATATTAATTTTTATAACCCCTTCACGTAAATAAATGTGTCATATCATCGCTCTTGAAAAGCTTATATGTATATATATATATATTGTACATATAGAGATATCAGATATATGGTATATGGAGAATTAAATAAATGTAGTAATGGTCCAGTGGTAAAGTAGTTAGTGAATTTGATTTCGTTAATTAGGATCTCTATAATTTCACTAGGATTTTTTCATGGGTTGGCTTTGAGACTTTTCTCATGTAAGAAGGGGATACTCATTTGTTACAAGAAAGTGTTGGAACATGTTACCTTTCCACGCAATGAACAAGAGCTGCAACTTCAGAAACATTACCATATGCATATCTATCACAAGTGTCATCAACAAGGGTAAGCACTGTGTTGATCTTAGCTAGTGCAACTCTACCACGTGAAAACTGTGGCTCGTAATGTACAATTAATGCTAATAAATAGCACTCGATCAACCTGTCCCTGAAGTAAGGTGGGAGTTTAGATGCAAGGTCTTGCTGCTTCCACCATCTGCAAAACATGTCAATATAATGACTATTGTCGTCAATTTGTATGGCAAAAAACATAGCTAGAAGCGCAAAAAATCTAGAATAGTACATGCTAAGGGATTTCAGTTCTTGAATCCAGTTTAGCTGCAAGAACTTGAAATTGATCTTAGCAAATCTGAGTAGCATCTTGTTGTGATCTTCTTCTTGTTCATAAAAAGAAATGTATTCCCTCGCGAATACCATTTCGGCATTGTAATGCTGAGGCATGCAAAGAGCATTTCGTATACGCATTAAAATATGGGGAGAACTTGATCCGGCTATAGCTAACGACTCCAAGTTCCTTGTCGTGAAGCTTAACGCTTCGTCCAAGATATCATCTCTCCTCGTCCTCAAGTGAGAAGCTTCATACAAGCTCACCATACCCTTGACATCACCGATTAGAGATTCCTTATTAAACTTTTCATTCTCCCCTTTGAATCTCTTGAAAACGTCTGTTTGTCAATAGACACATCTTGTCATAATACATATATGAATCAATGAAAAGGAAGCTTGCAAATTAAAATCTTGATCATGACAAGTATATAGCTAGCTAGAGAATTTTTTACCGGGAGACATGTTGTAACCGTATGTTCTGAACACCCAAAACATGGTGGAAATCGTGTATAAATCATCTTCATCTGCTATCATCTCATTTATCTTTTCAAAACTCTCTTCTAGAATCTCCTCAGTCTCATCTTTGAAGTGGAACGCTACACCAAGGCTCAGAAGCATATATATAAGAAGGATTCTCTCCTTGGTCGACTCAACGCTTATCGAAGAAAACATGAGCATCTCCCCTACTTTCAACTTTAGGATCTCGATCTCTTGCGCAAGGCCATTCATTTCCTAACAATAAGATCATTTGTTACATCGTTCCTTTACCCACATATATATAATATATGAGTGTGTGTGTGTGTGTGTGTATGTGTTATATAGACTCACCGAGACATCGACTTGAGCAGAGAGGAAATGATGACCCCATCTCGAAGGTGGCAACTTCTTGAACTTTCGATTAATTACTTGATCATCAGTCGGAGTAGCAGTGGCCTTCACGCAAACAAGCTTTACGTTCTTACCCGGAAATAACATTTGGGGAAAGCTATAGAACGAAAATAAGTTGGTAGGGAAACTAAGAGAGAGTATAGATCCATGTTTTGGTCCAAAAGCTACTATGCCTTTCATGTTTAGCACTAATGATATGGAATCGACCATTTCCATCACCAAAATTATAGGCACTAATTATGAAGTTAATCCAAGTCAGATGCATGCTAAGTTACCCGTAGCCACCTTGGTTAATATGTAACTTAACTATGTTTAAGAGTTAATATTTTCATTTTTTTTTCCCCCAGACTGTATTATTGAGTTAGCTGTGCCTTTCTATATCGATCTCAAACCCCCTTCAAATTTGTCTTTATTAATTAAGATAATGGCGTTCTTTCGACTTTTTTGAAAAGTACAACTAATGTTTACTTAACTTCTACATAGACTAACATGTTTTTGTTTTGGCATTATTATCCACTTGCTACAAAAGAAACACTACTCCCTGGCCTCCGTTATATTTTAGGGTATGTTGGCATTATAGTACATTTTGAAAACTTAATTAGTGTTTTAGTACAAACACTATTTATAATTGGCAAAATAGGTGAGAGAATGTTTGTGTATGAGTGTAATAGGAGAGTTATGTAGGACCTATTTGTAAGATTGAAAAATTGTGATATTTTTTAAATAGTTGTTAATATAATCCTTTTAGAAAAAATTTCAAATACAAAAAAAATCTATATTTTTTTTTTATAATTTGATATACATTTTATTTAATAAATTTTAAACATATTATATACATCTTTTGTATCCGTACACTTTATTAAGTGTACGAATGTCTGTACACATTATTAAGTATACGGATGTTTGTACACTTTATTAAATGTACATAAGTCTCTAGACATTATTGAGTTTATAGATGTAATGTGTATACTTAGAAATGTGTAGAGACATCTGTACATTTAATAAGGTGTACAAACATCCGTACACTTAATAATGTGTACGGATACAAAATTTGTAAAAATATTTAACATTATCAAATAAAATCATCAAACAAAATACATATTAAATTTTAAAGAAAAAAACTTAGAATTTTTATATCTGAATTTTCTTTTTTTGAAAAGTCATATTAACAAAATATTTGAATTACCAAAATATTTAAATAAATAGATATGATAGAGTGTGATAACAAAAAAAAATTAAAAAAAAGAATTTTTTTCCCTATTTTTCTCTCTCATGCACACACACCATCTCATTTCTGTTTCTCTCTAACAATTTTATCTCACAAACATTCTATCTCACAAGTGGGACCCTGACTATTTCTCCAATTATGAATAGTACATGTACTACATTTCTAATTAAGTTTGGAAAATGTACTAAAATGCCAATAATCTCTATATTTTAAATGATGTTTTAGCTAAAAAAAAATATTTTATTTAAAGTGATGTTTCCAATTTTAACCAATCACACTATACAAGATTTATTCTTATTGGTTGAATTCATTTTATCTAATGGTATTTTCATAGAAAATATGTAAATTAGATATTTTTAATTTATATATAAAAACTTTAAAACATCACTTAAAATGAAACAGAAGGAGTATTATGCATGAACATTAGATCTTTGTCCGATCTGATATATCTATCCTTTTCTTTTTGACATATCAAACAATTGCTTTAAAAATGTAAACGAAGTTTGAAAAGGAAAAAAAAAGTTTGAAAAGGAAATACTGCATTAAATCAATTTTTCAAGACATGTAATTTTCAGCTTTGCCTCAAAGTTAAATGGATGATTACATGAGTATCAATTTTTGAAAAGCCAGAAAAACAAAAAATAATTCTATAAATACTATAAAAAGAAAAACTACAGCAAATCAAGAGAATATAAAATTAGATTATTAAAGGAATTAATGATTGATGATTTGATGTGCTATTGTATATAATTATGTATTGTTGTTCAACTATATATTCTCAGTAGATCTGTCTTTACAAGAGATGATCTCATATGAATTTACTACAAGATGTTGTTATTCGTAGAACATGCATCATGCATGTTACTTGATTGACATTTATATAACATGTTTCATAAGGAAAAAAATTAAAGTACTGTCATGCATGTGATCATATATGTTGTATTTAATTTCCAAAAATTTATTTAGAGTATATAGTGCTTTTTTTTTTCGTGCAAAGAGTAAGTATATCTCGAACTGCTTATGCGGATCATACAAAACAATATTAAACAACACCAATTAATTTAATGATTTTGATATTAAGATATTTGGATGGTTGTAATTTAATGTACACTACCTCTTCGAGTGCACCTTGCACATTATATAACAATCCCTCGTCCGACCTGCCTGCACTTGCACACTCTTTGAAAGTATTCCAAGCAAACTTGAAGACGATTTTCATATAATCTGGTAAACTTTTCACGTAATCTAGATCCCATCTGTACATACATACTGAGATTTTTAATTATACGGAAGATATATTCACTATATATTATTTACAGCTCTCTCTATTCTCTATATATTATATAAAATGTTTGATATATTCTTTTTTCCAATGTTCTTTTGACCATTTGTAATTATGTTTTTACTTTGATATATATATAAATGATGTCTTAGTGTTAAATGTTGTTCTTGTTTTTTTAATAAAAAAAATAAATTAATATAATTTATTGAGATATGCGTTTTTTGTAAAACATCTTATGAAACAAACCTAAGAAGGATAAATTTTCCTGATGCTATATCCTTTACTAATTTGTAAATTAATTAACATAAACAAAACAATATAACTTATTTCATACTAGATAGAGACCCGCGTAATTAGGCCGGTTTTAAAATATGTAAATTTTTATTGATAAATCGAAATTGTAAATAATAACCCATACATTTTTCTTAAAAAAAATAATATGGTAATTTCTGTTTAAAACTAAACCAATCCGACCTGTTTTTTTATAGTAATAATAATATAATTAAATACCCGTAATATTTAATTACAACCCAAACATACCAAACAATACAATCCATCATAACTAATTCCAGATAACAACATAAACCGAAAAATGTTAAACCAACAAATCTTATAACCCAAAGGAGAGGCTCTGCACTTGCCAGCAACAGTCATACTCGCTCCTACAACCAAACAAAACAACTAACCACCCATGAAACCGAACTGCCAGGAAAAACATAGAACAAGCATCTCAAAGATGAAACTACGGAACAAAAATGAACAGTTAACTTTACAATCCTTCCAGTGAAAAGCACAGTCTAGACGTCCTGAAGCTTCTCACAAAATCTTCTTACGATCAGATCTCAGACAAACCCGAAATCCAGCCTCTAACACCCACTGGTTTCAATTCGTGAATGAGAGAACGTGTTCCACGAAACTGCTAAAAACTCCTAGATTTTAAACCCAAATTCACTTCTGTAAGGAGAATCACAATTAAAAACTTGGGTATAACGCTACCAAAAATCATTACCTTAGGAACCTTTTTCCTCCAAAACCTGACAATGCTGCTTCTTCTGTCTTTACTCTAAGGCCAAGCTAACTCTCCTTCTTCCTCTCTTTCACCCTCAACGACCAAGTCTCTCTCTCTAAACAACAACGACAACCCTCTACAGAAAAAGAGGAGAGAAGTGTCGATCCTTGTAGAGAAGAATTAGGACTTTTTGGTATTGTATAAACTTACTTATAAGTTGACAAAATAATTTAAGATATCACTCAATATTTGTTTTCCTCCTCCCTTAATTTTCCTGCTTAGGTTTTGCATTTCTTTTCTCTCTCTTCGTTTATTTAGTAGTATAGATAAATTAATAGTACTAGATGAACACCCGCGCTATGCGCGGACTTGTGGCTTACCTTTCTTTAAACAATTGTGCTACTAATTTCGTTTTTTTTAATTTATTTTTGTTTTTTTTAATTGTGGAAATCTTGAAAAATATATTTTTGACATTGATTTTTTAATACTTCACAGATGTTTTCTCATTTTGTAATTGAATTATTAGATACATGCATGAACAACTTTGTTTTGAGAGATTTAAACATTCTATAATTCTTTTCTAAAACTTTTAAAAACATATTTCAAATGAAAGCTTGATCTAATGATGCATATTTTGTAACAAAGAGCTTTTTGGTTGAATAAATTTTACATTCATTCAAAAGAAGCATAAGTACATTTAGATATCTTCGCTTCTCAATTATATACTATGAAACACTAACATTTTTTTTTATCAAGACTTGCAGCTTGGCTAATCCTTTAATAGATATAATTAAGATAGATACATTCTTTTTATGTTAGCTCTTCTATTTTTTTGAATATAACTCTAAATTGTTTTTTAATAAGATTTTTTTTTTTTTTTGACAACTTCTAAATATTAGAATATAAAAATCCCCTTTCTCTTTGTCTCTGTATTTTTCTAACTAACATTCTACAATTTAACTTTAATTCAATTATCTTTGTAACGCCCGCGAACCAAAACTGTGCGTTTTGGGGGAGGGTGTCGATCGACACCAAGGGGGGTGTCGGTCGACACCACTAATTTCGGGTTCGACCAGATCGAGTTTTTGATCGTTTTGGTCCGGTTTGGTTTAAGGAAAACCATTGAACCGAGGTTTAAAAGGGGGAAAATGACCTAGGGTCGTGTTTTTGGTTGTTTTACGCCGCTTGAGAGTGAGAGGAAAAGGAGAAAATAGTTCCTAAAGGTTCTTGAGAGAGTTTGTGAGATTTCAAGGTGTTTTTGGTGAGATCTTGCTGTGAGAGTGAAGATCCAGGGCCAGGAACGTGTTAGAAGGTTGCTGGGAGTGTAGGATTCGTTGCTGTTGGTCCAAATCTTCCTGCAAAGAGGTGAGTGCATGACCATGGCTAATCTAAGCCTTTGATTTCCTTGTTCTTGCTGGTGTGTTGTTGTTTTGTGTGTTTTCTTGCTGGGGATTGGTTGCTACAGGTTTCTAAGGATGTTTCCGGCTTGGGTTTTGAGTATTGGACGAGTTGGTGGAGTTTGGGAGCGAGATTCGACTCTCGACTTCGCAGCGGATCGCAGTTGCAGGTGGAGTGTCGATCGACACCACTTGGTGTCGGTCGACACCAGCAAAATGGCATCGATCGACACTGTGGGGTAGTGTCGGTCGACACTTGGCTGGTGTCGGTCGATACCTCCCTTCCATCAAGATGATGTTTGTTTTCCTGGTTTGTATGTTTTGTTTGTTGTTTGTTTGGAACATTGGAATCACTGTTGCTTGTGTGTATAGCCCAGTAGATGGGAGGATTGCCTCACTGAGTGTTTATCAAATACTCATGCATCTCAGTTTGTGTTTGTGGTGCAGGTAAAGGCAAAGTGTGATCATGGAATCAAGGCAATGGAGAGGAGGATGTTCTAAGGACTCGATTGGATGGTGTCTGGCATTGCTAGGTTGCTAGAGTTGGGTTATTAGAAACATTGCTAGGATTACTGGTTTGGTGTTTCTTGTTATTTGGTATTTGGATATTGTTATGTTATGATATTGGTTTATTATTGGTGATTTATTGGTATTGGTTATTCCGCTGTTTGTTGTGATTGTGGTTAGGTGGCTAGTGAGTATGGGACCACTAGTTGTAGTTTATTTATTATTATTATTATTATTATTATTATTATTTATTATTAAAAAAATAGGTCGGATCGTTTCAGTTTGGTATCAGAGCCCTTACGGTTCTAGGTTTGGGTTCACTAGGCTTTGTGCTGTAGATGTTTGGGAGTGCATGTCTTGATTGATTATGTGAGTTAGTCAATTATGTGTGGCATGGAGTTCTAGAACATCTTCTTCGAGCCTACAGTGTGATTCCACGGTGAGTTTTGTTTTTGTTTTTGTTTTTTTTTTTTTNTTTGTGTTCTTGTATTATGTTAAGATTGTTTGTTAGCCTCTGTTCTTGGAAGTGCAGTGGCTAACAGTGTTTGAGTTTTGGTCGTGGACGGGGACGGGGACGGGGTCGTGGTCATGTTAGGGCGGGTCCCAAGGCCAGCGAGTGTGTGGTCCAAAGTTCCACGAGGAGGTACGTCAGATGGTCGCAAGCGTATCAGGAAGAACCAGAGGGGGTTAGCCGGTGAGCGTGCCAGGAATGCTGGGAACCCAGGTGTGGGGTTGCAGCAGGTTGAGCCCAGGGTCGAGATGATCGCTTGGCGGATCTGTTGGCGTGCTGTCGGAGCGGTTACCGAGAGGGGTACCAGTGCAGGCTCCAGTTGTGCCGCATGTGGCGGGGTGCAGCCGAGTCCTGCGGATGTTGAGGACTTTCCATCTTATGTTAGGAAGATGGAGCAGTGATAGATGACCGGTGCGAGATTCTTTGCGAGAGGTATCGAGCCTAGAGAGGCAGATAGATGTACGTATGTAGTTGGAGCAGATATTTCTCTGTTTGGTGGGTAATCCAGGTTGATATTAGATGTTGTGTGGGTAGGTGTAACATTGTAATGTTATACTCGTACCACGGGAAGTACCTTTTGTCGAAAGATGTTTAAAGGCTTTAAGGATTGTTGCTCGTGAAGGGATGGTGGGTTTCCCAGAATACCGATAGCTCGAGGGGCTGTGGGCTCCGAGAGTGGCAGAGGGGATGATGTTCTCCTTAGGGGATGAGTAGTTCCCCTGATACCGAGATCTTGAGGATTGTGGTCCAAGAGTGAGACGGTATAACACGAAGACGGTGGTCTGAGAGTGAGTTCGGTAAGGCTCGAAGGTTGAGACCTAAGAGTGGAAGTTGGGGGCAAGCAATGCCTAGGACGTGAGTATAAACATAACGACTGATTGTAGACCTCGAGATATTGACGGTGGTTTAATCTCAAGGTTTGGATGTGTGACCAATGGGTCAGGGTTTTATGACCAGAGCGGTTATGAATGTTTGGCTGATGCGCCAGGATTGTGAGGCCGGTGGTGCTGGAGTCCCGGGAAGGGGAGTTGCAGCAGGTATGAGCCGGGAAATGCATGTTGCCAGATGTATTAGTTCACGAGAAGCCTTCATGGCAGGATTAAACTAATCGTTGCGACGATGGTGGATGAAGTTCATTGGTAAGCTTGCTGGGAAAAATAAGTCAAGTGGTTCGAGTTGGCGGCCTGCAAAGCATTTGATACGGCGAATCGGAATATGCGAACGTATGGTACTTGTTTATTTTATTACGCTCGTATTGATGATTTGTTGTGGATAATTGCTAAGCGGAAATGTAATTTTGGATTAAGCCATCTTGAGGAAGGTTCCCTTAGAGGCAAGTTACTGGAGGATCCTTTCATCTTATCACTTCATCGTGGGGAGCGTCGCTGTTGTTCGTCAAGTAGAAGGACGAGGTATGGGTATTATGAGTTTGTGGTGATGCCTTTCGGGTTGACTAACGCACTAGCAGCGTTTATGAGATTGATGGACAGTGTGTTTCAGGAGTTTCTAGATGTATCTGTCATTATTTTCATTGACGATATCCTGGTTTATTCTAAGAGTCCTGAAGAGCATGCAGTGCATTTGAGGGCAGTTCTGGAAAAATTGCGGAAGCAGAAGTTGTTTGCTAAGTTGAGTAAGTGCAGTTTTTGGCAGCGCGAGATGTTTTTTTTTCTGGGTCATATCGTTTCTGCAGAGGGAATTTCTGTAGATGCGGAGAGATTCAAGCTATCAGAGATTGGCCTAGACCGATGAATGCCACAGAGATAAGGAGTTTCCTTGGTCTAGCAGGTTACTACAGGAGGTTTGTGCAGGGATTTGCGAGCAGAGCACGTCCGTTGACTAAGTTGACAGGGAAGGATGTTCTTTTTGTTTGGTCACAGGAGTGTGAGGAAGGCTTTGCAAGCCTGAAGGAGATGTTGACTACCGCTCCAGTTTAGGCTTTGCCTGAGCAGGGAGAACCCTATGTGGTTTATGCAGATGCATCCAGAGTTGGTTTGGGGTGTGTGTTGATGCAACATGGGAAGGTGATCGCCTATGCTTCGCGGCAGTTGCGGAAGCATGAGGACAACTATCCTACTCATGACTTGAAAATGGGTGTTGTAGTGCTTGCCCTGAAGATTTGGAGATCTTATCTTTATGGTGCAAAGGTACATGTGTATACAGATCATAAGAGCCTGAAGTATATATTCACTCAGACTGAGCTGAATTTAAGGCACAGGCGGTGGATGGAGCTGGTAGCAGATTATGATTTGGGGATAGCCTATCACCCTGGTAAGGCTAACTTGGTTGCTGATGCTCTGAGTCGGAAGCGGGCGGCTTCGGCTCAGGAGCAGGATATGGAGTCTCTGGTAGGGGAGATCAGTGCGTTGAGTTTGTGTTCTGTATCTCAGGAACCATTGGGTTTGGAGGCGGTTGATAGAGCAGATCTTCTGATCAGAGTGCGGTTGGCTCAGGAGAAGGATTTGGGGCTGGTAAATGCCTCAAAGGATGTTGATTCAGAGTATCAAGTTTCGGCTATGGTACTATTTGGTGCATGGGCGGATTTGTGTGATTAAGGATGAGGAGTTGAGGCAGGAGATCCTGAGAGAAGCTTATGCGAACAAGTTTTCTATTCATCCAGGAGCAACTAAGATCTACCGTGATCTCAAGAGGTACTATCACTGGGTCGGGATGAAGAAGGATTTAGCTAGTTGGGTCGTGAGGTGCGATGTGTGTCAGTTAGTGAAGGCTGAGCATCAGGTTCCAGGAGGTTTACTGAAAAGTCTTCCCATTCCAGTGTGGAAGTGGGATATAATCACGATAGATTTCGTGGTAGAATTACCAGTGTCTCGGACTTTTGATGCTATTTGGGTCATTGTGGACTGTTGATTAAGTCAACACATTTTCTGGCCATTGAGATGACTGATGGAGCAACGGTCTTGGCTAAGAAGTATGTGAGAGAGATAGTCAGGTTGCATGGGGTGCCAACGAGCATTGTGTCTGATAGGGATTCCAAGTTCACTTCGGTGTTCTGGAGGGCATTTCAGGCAGAGATAGGCACTAAGGTGCATATGAGTACAAATTATCATCCCTAGATAGATGGACAGTCAGAGAGGACAATCCAGACGCTGGTGGATTTGCTGAGGATGTGTGTGTTGGATTGGGGTGGCCATTGGGCAAATCACTTGAGCTTGGTAGAGTTTGCTTACAACAACAGTTACCAGGCGAGTATTAGGATGCTCCTTATAAGGCTTTGTATGGGAAGTCGTGTCGTACACCGTTAGGCTGGACTTAGGTGGGGGAGGGGAGCATTTTACGGGGCAGATTTTGTTCAGGAGACCTCAGAGAAGATTCGGGTTCTCAAGCTAAACATGAAGGAAGCTCAGGATTGACAAAGGAGTTATGCCGATAGGAGGATGAGAGATCTTGAGTTTCAGGTTAGAGATAGAGTGTACCTCAAGATGGCCATGTTGTGGGGTCCGAACAGGTCATTGACTGAGACTAAGTTGAGTCCGAGGTATATGGATCCGTTCAGAGTGATTGAGCGTGTTGGACCAGTGGCGTATATACTGGAGTTACCTGACGTTATGCATGCATTCCACAAGGTTTTCCATGTGTATATGTTGCGGAAGTGTCTCCGTGAAGATGATCCGTTGTTAGCTAAGATTCCTGAGGATCTTCAGCCTAACATGATTTTGGAGGCGAGACCAGTGAGGGTTCTCGAGAGGAGGATCAAGGAACTTCAGAAGAAGAAGATTCCTTTGATGAGAGTCCTATGGGACTGTGATGGTGTTGAGGAGCAGAATTGGGAGCCTGAGACGAGGATGAAGGCAAGGTTTAAGAAATGGTATGAGAAGCAAACCGAAACTTGAGCTTGTCTAGCCTGGTCCCATCTGTAATCCGTGGCTGGAGCGGAAATGGAGTATTCCAGCCTATCTCTCTAGTTTACTTGGTCGCTTAGGGGTGATTGGTTGTGCGACTAAGTAACAAGGTGAGGTGGTGCTCGGAGTACAAAATTTACGTTAGGCGGTGGTTTGAGGGAAAGTTTCCTGAATTAGAAGTTTCTAAAAGTGGAAAGTTTCCAGAAGGGAAAAGTTCCAAAAAAAAAAGAGAAAATATTATGGGAGTTAGAATTGTCCATTTTTAGTGGTTGTGAGCGTTGGAGGGGCTAGTGTGGCCTTCGTGGCAGACTTTTGAGTCATTGTGCGCGTGTGTGGCGGTCTTTGGAGACATTGTGTGGCCTTCGTGGCGGACTTTTGAGTCATTGTGCCCGTGTGTAGCGGTCTTTTGAGACATTGTGGGGTCTTTGTGGCGGGCTGTTTAGCCGTTGTGTGGCCTTTGTGGCGGGCTGTTTAGTCATTGTGTGGCCTTAGTGGCGGTCTTTCGAGACATTGTGTGGCCTTTGTGGCGGGCTGTTTAGCAATTGTGTAGACTTTGTGGCGGGCTGTTTAGCCATTGTGTGGCCTTTGTAGCGGGCTGTTTAGCCAGAGTGTGGCATTTGTGGCGGGTTGTTTAGCTAGAGTGCCTGTTGAGGTGGTCCTTCGGGACAGATGGTCTTTGTGACGGTCCTTCGGGACGAGTGGCCTTGGTGGCGGTCCTTTTTAGGACATTTGTTTGGCCTTGGTGGCGGTCCTGTTTAGGACATTTGTTTGGCCTTTGTGGCGGCCCGTTGGGCAGTGAGATGATCCTTATGTGGTCATGAGGTATCCCAGCGAGGGTATATGTGGTTGGTAGGGCATCGTGTTGTCTTACGCGAGCCAGAGGAAGGAAACCTGGATATGGATAGGACTCAGACGTGTTCAGAATTGTTTGCTCGCGACTCTTGGGGAACTTAGGTTCTCCTAGTACTGCCATATTCTAAGACTTTTTGGCTTGGGAGTATGGTTGGTATATCGACTTCGGATGACGATCCGGGGGCGCGCTGTAGGGTGGCAACCCGAGAGACGAGTATTGAATTTTTCCTTATATATATTATGGCATGCGGGCTTTGACCCGATGAGGAGCCAACATTCTTGCATGCAGACTTAGGTTTAATGAGGAGCCAATAAAAACTCAAGGTTTAGGCCTATGAGTAAAAGAAAGTCCANATTGGAATCACTATTGCTTGTGTGTATAGCCCAGTAGATGCAAGGATTGCCTCACCGAGTGTTTATCAAAAACTCATGCATCTCAATTTGTGTTTGTGGTGCAGGNTGGACCGTGGAGACGGTTTCACGGGAACCCTTGGCTGATGGTTGTTTGAGATTCGAGGACGAATCTATATAGGTGGGGGATAATTGTAACGCCCGCGAACCAAAATTGTGCGTTTTGGGGGAGGGTGTTCAATCGACACCAAGGGGGGTGTCGGTCGACACCACTAATTTCTGGTTCGACGAGATCAAGTTTTTGATCGTTTTGGTCCGGTTTGGTTTAAGGAAAATCATTGAACCGAGGTTTAAAAGGGGGAAAACGACCTAGGATTGTGTTTTTGGTTGTTTTACGCCGCTTGAGAGTGAGAGGAAGAGGAGAAAACAGTTCCTAAAGGTTCTTGAGAGAGTTTGTGAGATTTCAAGGTGTTTTTGGTGAGATCTTTCTGTGGGAGTGAAGATCCAGGGCCAGGAACGTGTTCAAAGGTTGCTGGGAGTGTAGGATTCGTTGCTGTTGGTCCAAATCTTCCTGCAAAGAGGTGAGTGCATGACCATGGCTAATCTAAGCCTTTGATTTCCTTGTTCTTGCTGGTGTGTTGTTGTTTTGTGTGTTTTCTTGCTGGGGATTGGTTGCTACAGGTTTCTAAGGATGTTTTCGGCTTGGGCTTTGAGTATTGGACGAGTTGGTGGAGTTTGGGAGCGAGATTCGACTCTCGACTTCGCAGCGGATCGCAGTTGCAGGTGGAGTGTTGATCGACACCACTTGGTGTCGGTCGACACCAGCAAAATGGCATCGATCGACACTGTGGGGTAGTGTCGGTCGACACCAATGCTAGTGTTGGTCGACACTTGGCTGGTGTCAGTCGACACCTCCCTTCTAGCGAGACGATGTTTGTTTTCCTGGTTTGTATGTTTTGTTTGTTGTTTGTTTGAAACATTGGAATCACTATTGCTTGTGTGTATAGCCCAGTAGATGCAAGGATTGCCTCACCGAGTGTTTATCAAAAACTCATGCATCTCAATTTGTGTTTGTGGTGCAGGTAAAGGCAAAGTGTGATCGTGGAATCAAGGCAATGAAGAGGAGGATGTTCTAGGGACTCGATTGGATGCTGTCTGGCATTGCTAGGTTGCTAGAGTTGGGTCATTAGAAACATTGCTAGGATTGCTGGTTTGGTGTTTCTTGTTGTTTGGTATTTGGATATTGTTATATTATGATATTGGTTTATTATTGGTGATTTATTGGTATTGGTTATTCCGCTGTTGGTTGTGATTGTGGTTAGGTGGCTAGTGGGTATGGGACCACTAGTTGTAGTTTATTTATTATTATTATTACTATTATTATTATTATAAAAAAAACGGGTCGGGTCGTTTTAATGTTCCATTTGATAGTGAACAAAACTCCAATCTTCATCATATATAAAATTTTTATTTCTTTTGGGACAAACTTTCATGAATTTATCTACAATATTAAGAAATATCCCGATCATTACTGCAACTCTTCAAACTATTGACAAAATTGTAACGCCTAAACCATATGTCGATACATTCATGGTTTACGCCAAGAGGAAGAAGTGGCTCTTTGATTTACTCCTGATGCTCTTTTATCTTTTGGTGATGCATCTACTTTCTTGGGACATGTTCTAAGCTTCTCTAAATTTCTTATGTGAATATTGAAACTGTTTTTAGTTATATATATATATATATATATAAAGACATAGAAGATGTTTCATATTTTTTTTAGTTTAGATTTGTTTTTTTTAATAATGATAGACAGGTGGCACTCTATCCACTGCTAACGTGTCACTCTATCCATTGCTGACGTGTCACTCAAATGGAGAGAGTTAGCCAACTTTTACAGTATAGATTGTAGTATATTTCACTTCCAATTTATATTATATTTGGACTTTATTTTTAACAGATTGTCACCTTTTAAAAATTACCAAAAATATCATAATTATATATCGATGGAGGCTAGAAAAAGCGAGTTGCTACTCGTTTAATTATCACTGATGATTATGATCATATTGTGGAAACAATTTCTTATAAATCAGAGGTAAGTGAAACTGGCTACTAATTACTGATTTTGGAATAGATTGCAGTGGTGTGAGATTTTGGGAGGCTCAAAATTCTTATAGAATCACAAAATGAGATCAATGCTTTATTAGGATTGCTAGAGATGAGAAACTTTAACAAACCGACATAAGAAGCATAGGTCTATTTTGGTCAAGTACTCAAACGGGTCTCGTCAGTACCCATAATTCTTTTTTTTGTATGAATGTAAAATTATATTTAACAAAAAAGACTGTTTTACAATAAATGCAACTTCAAGCTGACAGTTTGAATAAAATGGCTAAAATTCTAGCTAATAATTTTGATTTTGAAACCAAAAAAGAAGACCGTCCGCATAGGCCGGAATGCTTGACATTGTATTCAAACAGTTGCGAGCGTGTTTATCAATCTTGGCGATGAAGTATCACCATGCCACCAGCGCTTCCGTTCAGACCAAAGACTATGAAGTGTGAGCTGAAAAGTGTACCGTAGCACAAAATTTATTATTTCCATTGCGCTTCGTATAATTAATATTTCAGATGGTTATTTAATCAACTAACCAGAATTATCACTTGTAAAGCATGAGAGACATGTAAGATTTATTTTTAACAAAATTAATATGAGAAATAATTGGAAGCAACTAAAAATACGTCAGGCAATCTATTTTCCCTTGGTTATATACAAAATTTTCATGTTATTAGGAGATGGATGGATTCACCAACGATAAATTCATAAAATCTCCAAAAAGTCTTTAATCTATGAAATCCTTAGCACTAACATTTTCTTATCAAAAATCTATGTATGCTTTAAACTATAAAAATATTTTGTGCTTTTCTTGGTCAGTATCAACTTATGCTCAAAGTATTTAAATACCTCTACAATAACGAAAAGGCTGCAAGGGAAACTCACACAAGTCGGAGGAGGATGGAAGATAGTAAAAGTAGATACAAAGAAGATGTTTTTGTGAATAACCACATTTGTGGGGTTCATGGTGGGACAAAAATCAATGGGGATATGCATGTTGTAAACAAAAGATCATCAGGTGGTCAAATGTCTACACCCTTTGGAAATATTTTTTTTTTCAAGATCACCTGGGAAGATTATAACAGCATTGTCTAAGTCTTGACTAGCCACATATATGCTAAAAAATAAAACTCGAGCTTTACTTGGACCTATCGTCTGATATCGTCGGCTCTAGCTTCTAAGCCTTCCCATTTTATTTTAGATTCAAATATACGACTCAACGGATAAAAACTGTTTGTAACAAGTTAGGTCCAATCTTTAATACAGGAACAGCAATGAAGATCAATCATTATGAGCAGGGCCGGTCCGTAGGTAAATGATGCCTAAAGCAAAGACAAAAATTGTTGTCCACTGAAATTTTTTTCTACACATAAGATTATTGTAACGCCCGCGATCTTGAATAGGATCGTAGGCCATGGCTTGGTCCGGGATGGAAGGGTGATCTCGGACAAGTCGGGGAAGAGCTATTCGTTAGCTCGGTCAAGGGGAGAAAACGAGCCAAGTATGGGACAAGTATTGGTCAGCTCCGGACAGCTTCGGGCCAGCTCCGGACAGCTCCGGGCCAGCTCCGGACAGCTCTCGGCCAGCTCTGGATAGCTTGAGGCCAGCTGCGGTCAGCTCGGCCAGCTAGTGTCAGCTCGACCAGCTGCCAGGGAGCTCGACCCAGCTCGACCCAGCTCGACCAGCTGGACGACAGTGGACAGTTCACTGACCAGCTGGGAGCTCGGGACCGAAAGGGCACGGCCTAATGGCCATGGCCGAACGGGTACGGCGAGCGTACATGAGCGAACAGGAGTGAATGAACGGATTCGTCCGAAGGGTGCCTTTTGGGGCCAAAACCGCGGCCCAGGACCCTATATAAAGGGGGCGATCCTCTCATTCTGAAGACACGTTCGGATACAGAAAAATACACCAAAAACTCGAGAGTACGAGTAAAGATCAGGAAAAAGGCTCCGAGTGTTAAAGAGTTCGGCGAGAAGGGTAATAAGGGTCGGAGGTACGGAACAGTACCGTCCATATAGACTCTGGGAATTGGGGTAGTGCATCAAACATAAGCATAAGTAATGTTTCCGATGGTCCAGTTGGTCGGAGGAAAGGGGGTGCGGCTCGGAAGTGGATCGGGAACCGCCAGGTTCGCCGTGAACCAACCGAACTGATGCGCATGCTACCTCCCTACCGATCAGCGTACCATCCGGGGTGTCCAAGTACGGACAATTCGGGCGGAGAAAAGTAAACGCGGCTCGGCGGTTGGACAGGGATCGGTACAGACCCCCAGTACACCGTCCGAACTGATGCGCGGGATAACTCTCTACCGGCCGATCTCTGTACTGGACGGTTATTAGTACCTAGCGTGCATTGCATGACATGTACAGCGGGAAAGGGAATGTTATTGATGCCTACTTTGTTTCAGGAAAGGAGGGTGATCGCGGGAAAGGAAGTGCTTAGGCGCGGGACTCATGGCCGGGAAGATGAGTGGTGGTGTGAAGGGTAGATAGGATCGATTATACAGCTTGTTCTAGCTTATTATGCAAACTCATAAGTTGTATCGAATCCTTTGATTACTTAATGAATATCGAATATTTATTACTCTAAGTATTATATCATAAGGATTATGTATGAATCACAGAATGTGCAAACGAACATTGTTTAAAGGAATGGGCCCTAAAATATGACTAAGTAGTGTAAAGGGACGGGAGAACCTCTCCGGCCATAGATGGCCGGGGATGGGGTCTTTCAAGTTGGTATCAGAGCATGCTTGGTTCTAGGACCGGTAGTGCGGGTTTGGGGCATCACCACTCATCGGCTTCATGGGATCTCGCGGTAGTTGTTCTTACTGTTTGCGGTTTGTTAATTTAGCCGTGACTAATGCATAATTTTGCAGATGGGTAAGAGCAGCAAGGAAAAGAAAAGAAAAGGCAAGGAGGTGGCCGATGGGACCATGGACGCGGAGACTATGGTCGATGGGACCATGGACGCGGAGACTATGGTCGATGCGGACGTAGGGAACACGGACACCCTGATTGCAGCCGGACCTGAGGCTGGAGAAAAACAACCGGATAATGATAAGCCGGAGAGTAGCGGAGCTACGGACGTGAATAGGCAACCGAATGTTGTACCATCGTCCCAGGAACAGTGGGAAACGATGAAGGCCATGATGGCACAGCTGGACGTGCTCACAAAGGCGTTGGTACCGGATCCTGTGGTACCAACGGTACGTAGCAAGATTGTTGCGGGGACCATTGGGGTAGGTCCTGGAGATTCTCCGAGAAAGAGAAAGGACTACCTTGATGCACTGGAGCATGTCACCAGGCTAAAGACAAAACATTTCTCGGGTAGTACGGACCCGATTGTGGCTGACGAGTGGAGGAGTCGACTTGTAAGGAATTTCAACTCCACTCGCTGCCCGGAGGAGTATCAAAAGGACATTGCTGTCCATTTCCTCGAAGAGGAAGCCCATGACTGGTGGGTATCAGTGGAGAAACGTACAGGTGGTCAAGTCCTAACCTATGCGGACTTCGAGATAGAATTCAACAATAAATTCTTTCCCCTGGAGGCTTGGGATCGACTGGAAAGCGAGTACCTGAACCTGGTACAAGGGGAGATGACGGTACGCGCGTATGACGTTGAGTTCAGTCGCCTTAGGCGCTTTATGGGAAAGGAAATTGAGGATGAGAAAGCACAAGTACGTCGCTTTATCCGTGGACTAAGGGTGGACATCCGCAACCATTGC
>NC_025695.1:16101503-16106782 GCF_000633955.1 Camelina sativa | reverse complement strand
TGCGGGAAGGAGGGACATTTTAAGAGGGAATGTCCAAAGCTTGATCAACGGGGAAACCGTGGCGAGGAAACTTTACCGCCACCACCAAAGAGACAGGCTGTTGCACCACGTGTGTATGAGCTGTCTGAGGAAACTGCCGATGGGAACTACAGGGCGATTACTGGTATGTAACGAGAACCCTTTTTAGTTCAATTCGTGCATTACATAGCATCATGGTGCATGTCTATGGGGGATAAGGGTACTTAGCATTCTAGAGGAATGTGTAGGGACCTTAAGTATAGGTGGTGTGGAAACGCACACCTTGTTTGATTCGGGGGCCACACACTGTTTTGTGAGCCCATGAATGATAGGAAAAGGTGGGTTCCAGAGAGAACCAAACACCAAATATGGAATGGTCCGAGCAGCCGACGGGCAGGTGATGTTCCCGTACGGTGTGGTTCGCGGCATCTCGGTCATTGTCAATGGTGTGGATATGCCTACTGACCTAATCATTGTGCCACTCATGAAACATGATGTTATCTTGGGGATGGACTGGTTGGGAAAGTACAAGGCTCACATTGACTGTCACCGAGGGAGAGTAAATTTTGAGGGAAAGGAAGGAACATTGAGATTCCAGGGAATAAGATCAACTTCGGGAAGTTTGATCATCTCAGCAATCCAGGCGGAAAGGATGCTGGAGAAAGGTTGTGAGGCGTACTTAGCCACAATCACAACAAAGGAAGTTGGGGAAAATAAGGAACTGGATGAGATTCCGGTAGCCAATGAATTTGCCGATGTGTTTGAAGCGGTACGGGAAGTGCCGCCGGATAGATCAGAACCGTTCACCATCGAGCTGGAACCGGGGACGACCCCTATATCTAAAGCGCCTTACCGGATGGCACCGGCAGAAATGGCGGAGTTAAAGAAACAATTGGAAGAATTGTTGGAAAAAGGGTTTATCAGACCAAGTAGTTCACCTTGGGGTGCACCGGTCTTGTTTGTGAAGAAAAAGGATGGTAGCTTTAGGCTATGCATTGATTACCGGGGGCTGAATAGGGTTACGGTGAAGAATAAGTACCCATTGCCCCGGATAGACGAGTTGTTGGATAACCTCCGAGGTGCAAAGTGGTTCTCAAAGATAGACTTGGCCTCGGGGTACCATCAAATTCCGATAGAGCCATCGGACATTCGGAAAACGGCTTTCCGGACGAGGTACGGCCACTTTGAGTTTGTGGTTATGCCGTTCGGATTGACCAATGCACCGGCAGCCTTCATGAAGATGATGAATGGTGTCTTCCGGGAATTCTTGGACGAGTTTGTAATCATTTTCATTGATGACATACTTGTCTACTCGAAGGATTGGGAGACTCATCAGAATCATTTAAGGGCAGTTTTGGTGCGGTTAAGGGAACAAAAGCTTTTCGCGAAATTAAGCAAATGCTCGTTTTGGCAAAAGAGTGTCGGGTTCCTTGGACACATTGTCTCGGACCAAGGAGTGTCCGTGGATCCGGAAAAGATCAAGTCGATAAAGGACTGGCCACGTCCGAGGAATGCCACCGAGATAAGGAGCTTTCTTGGGTTGGCTGGATATTACCGAAGATTCGTCAAAGGCTTTGCGGGTATGACTCAGCCAATGACGCGATTGACGGGGAAAGATACCAAGTTCCTATGGACGGAGGAATGCGAGAAAAGTTTCGCGGAGTTAAAGGCGATGCTCACAAGTGCTCCGGTACTGGTGTTGCCGGAAACGGACGAGCCGTACATAGTGTACACTGACGCCTCTATAACCGGGCTAGGTTGTGTGTTAATGCAAAGGGGCAGTGTAATCGCATATGCTTCAAGGCAACTGTGTAAGCACGAGAGGAATTACCCAACGCACGACTTAGAGATGGCCGCGGTGGTGTTCGCGTTGAAGATTTGGCATTCATATCTCTATGCAGCCAAGGTTCAAATCTTCACCGACCACAAGAGTCTGAAATTTATATTCACCCAGCCAGAGTTAAATCTAAGGCAAAGACGGTGGATGGAGTTTGTCGCGGACTATGACTTGGATATTGCCTATCAACCGGGAAAGGCGAATCAAGTCGCAGATGCTTTGAGTAGGAGACGCTTCGATGTGGAAGCTGAGAAAAATCAGGAAGCATTGGTTAATATGCTGGGGACCTTGCATTTAAATGCATTGTCGGGAGAAGTGGAGCCATTGGGCTTAGGGGCAGCTGATCAAGCGGACCTACTTAGTAGAATTCGTTTGGCTCAGGAAAAGGACAAGGAACTAAAGGGTTGGGCGGAGAATAATAAGACTGAGTTCCAAACATCGAACAATGGAACCATTGTGGTGAATGGACGGGTGTGTGTGCCGCAAAGTAAGGAACTAAGGGACGAAATCCTAAGGGAAGCGCACCAGTCTAAGTTCTCAATCCACCCCGGTTCGACCAAGATGTATCGCGATCTGAAACGATACTATCACTGGAAGGGAATGAAAAGAGATGTGGCCGCGTGGGTTGCTAAGTGTAAAACCTGTCAACTCGTTAAGGCCGAGCATCAGGTACCGAGCGGTTTGGTCCAAAGTCTACCCATGCCGGAATGGAAATGGGATCATGTGACCATGGACTTCGTGACTGGGTTGCCTATGAGCAAGTGGAAACACGATGCAGTCTGGGTAGTGGTTGACAGATTGACCAAATCTGCACACTTCATCGCAATCGCGGAAACGGATGGGGCCGAAGTGATCGCGGCCAGGTACATGGAAGAGATTGTCCGGCTTCACGGGGTACCGGTGAGCATTGTCTCAGACCGTGATACACGGTTTACCTCGCTATTCTGGAAAGCTTTTCAAAAGGCCCTGGGAACAAGGGTGAACTTGAGTACAGCGTACCACCCACAGACGGACGGGCAGTCCGAAAGAACAATTCAGACGCTCGAGGATATGTTGCGAGCATGCGTACTGGATTGGGGTGGAGGCTGGGAAAGTTACTTGAACTTGGTGGAATTCGCATACAACAATAGCTACCAAGCTAGTATCGGAATGTCGCCTTATGAAGCGCTATATGGCCGAGCATGTCGAACGCCTTTGTGCTGGACGCCGGTTGGTGAACGGACGTTATTCGGACCCGGGATTATGGACGAAACGGCCGACAAGCTAAGGTTCTTAAAAATCAAGTTGAAAGAAGCCCAAAACCGACAGAAAAGTTATGGGGACAAGCGTCGGAAACAGTTGGAGTTTGAAGTGGGTGACTTGGTGTACCTTAAGGCCATGACCTATAAGGGAAAAGGGCGTTTCACTAAGAGGAAAAAGTTGAGCCCAAGGTACGTTGGTCCGTACAAGGTACTTGAACGGGTAGGTACGGTGGCGTACAAGCTGGAGTTACCACCAAAGTTAGACGCTTTCCACAAGGTGTTCCATGTATCTCAACTTCGGAAATGCCTAAGAGAAGAGGATGAAGTGGTCGAAGATGTTCCGGCCGAGTTGCAAGAGAACTTGACCGTGGAAGCGACACCTATTCGGATCATTGATCGAATGGTAAAGGAAATGCGCAGGAAGAAGATGAACATGGTAAAAATCTTGTGGAACTGCAGCGGACGGGAAGAAGCTACTTGGGAAACTGAAAACAAGATGAAGGCCGATTTTCCTAAGTGGTTCAAGGAGATGAGTGAAGATCAACTTGATCCGGATTCGGGGACGAATCCCCTTCAAGGGGGGGAGACCTGTAACGCCCGCGATCCTGAATAGGATCGTAGGCCATGGCTTGGTCCGGGATGGAAGGGTGATCTCGGACAAGTCGGGGAAGAGCTACTCGTTAGCTCGGTCAAGGGGAGAAAACGAGCCAAGTATGGGACAAGTATTGGTCAGCTCCGGACAGCTTCGGGCCAGGTCCGGACAGCTCCGGGCCAGCTCCGGACAGCTCTCGGCCAGCTCTGGATAGCTTGAGGCCAGCTGCGGTCAGCTCGGCCAGCTAGTGTCAGCTCGTCCAGCTGCCAGGAAGCTCGACCCAGCTCGACCCAGCTCGACCAGCTGGACGACAGTGGACAGTTCACTGACCAGCTGGGAGCTCGGGACCGAAAGGGCACGGCCTAAAGGTCATGGCCGAACGGGTACGGCGAGCGTACATGAGCGAACAGGAGTGAATGAACGGATTCGTCCGAAGGGTGCCTTTTGGGGCCAAAACCGCGGCCCAGGACCCTATATAAAGGGGGCGATCCTCTCATTCTGAGGACACGTTCGGATACAGAAAAATACACCAAAAACTCGAGAGTACGAGTAAAGATCAGGAAGAAGGATCCGAGAAATAAAGAGTTCGGCGAGAAGGGTAATAAGGGTCGGAGGTACGGTACAGTACCGTCCATATAGGCTCTGGGAATTGGGGTAGTGCATCAAACATAAGCATAAGGAATGCTTCGGTTGGTCCGGTTGGTCGGAGGAAAGGGGGTGCGGCTCGGTAGTGGATCGGGAACCGCCAGGTTCGCCGTGAACCAACCGAACTGATGCGCATGCTACCTCCCTACCGATCAGCGTACCCTCCGGGGTGTCCAAGTACGGACAATTCGGGCGGAGAAAAGTAAACGCGGCTCGGCGGTTGGACAGGGATCGGTACAGACCCCCAGTACACCGTCCGAACTGATGCGCGGGATAACTCTCTACCGGCCGATCTCTGTACTGGACGGTTATTAGTACCTAGCGTGCATTGCATGACATGTACAGCGGGAAAGGGAATGTTATTGATGCCTACTTGGTTTCAGGAAAGGAGGGTGATCGCGGGAAAGGAAGTGCTTAGGCGCGGGACTCATGGCCGGGAAGATGAGTGGTGGTGTGAAGGGTAGATAGGATCGATTATACAGCTTGTTCTAGCTTATTATGCAAACTCATAAGTTGTATCGAATCCTTTGATTACTTAATGAATATCGAATGTTTATTACTCTAAGTATTATATCATAAGGATTATGTATGAATCACAGAATGTGCAAACGAACATTGTTTTAAAGGAATGGGCCCTAAAATATGACTAAGTAGTGTAAAGGGACGGGAGAACCTCTCCGGCCATAGATGGCCGGGGATGGGGTTTTTCAATTATCTAAGTATAATATGAAATATATTAAACATATTATAAAAAATTTTAAGTGTTTGAAACAAAAAAAAGAGTGCTAAAAAATATCCAAAACCTCTATGGCAATATGGCATAGTAATGTTTTTGATGGTCAAAATGTGTTTATAAGTAACGTGTTAAAATTTTGGATTCAAAGCTTCAAAAGATGGATTTTAAAAAGTACTTGTTTAAATTTTAGAAACCAAGAGAAAAAAAAAA
>NC_025695.1:16082754-16096901 GCF_000633955.1 Camelina sativa | reverse complement strand
TGGTCCGGTTGGTCGGAGGAAAGGGGGTGCGGCTCGGAAGTGGATCGGGAACCGCCAGGTTCGCCGTGAACCAACCGAACTGATGCGCATGCTACCTCCCTACCGATCAGCGTACCATCCGGGGTGTCCAAGTACGGACAATTCGGGCGGAGAAAAGTAAACGCGGCTCGGCGGTTGGACAGGGATCGGTACAGACCCCCAGTACACCGTCCGAACTGATGCGCGGGATAACTCTCTACCGGCCGATCTCTGTACTGGACGGTTATTAGTACCTAGCGTGCATTGCATGACATGTACAGCGGGAAAGGGAATGTTATTGATGCCTACTTGGTTTCAGGAAAGGAGGGTGATCGCGGGAAAGGAAGTGCTTAGGCGCGGGACACATGGCCGGGAAGATGAGTGGTGGTGTGAAGGATAGATAGGATCGATTATACAGCTTGTTCTAGCTTATTATGCAAACTCATAAGTTGTATCGAATCCTTTGATTACTTAATGAATATCGAATGTTTATTACTCTAAGTATTATATCATAAGGATTATGTATGAATCACAGAATGTGCAAACGAACATTGTTTTAAAGGAATGGGCCCTAAAATATGACTAAGTAGTGTAAAGGGACGGGAGAACCTCTCCGGCCATAGATGGCCGGGGATGGGGTTTTTCAATTATCTAAGTATAATATGAAATATATTAAACATATTATAAAAAATTTTAAGTGTTTGAAACAAAAAAAAGAGTGCTAAAAAATATCCAAAACCTCTATGGCAATATGGCATAGTAATGTTTTTGATGGTCAAAATGTGTTTATAAGTAACGTGTTAAAATTTTGGATTCAAAGCTTCAAAAGATGGATTTTAAAAAGTACTTGTTTAAATTTTAGAAACCAAGAGAAAAAAAAAAACTTATAATAGCTAAGAGTAACACGTTAATATGATATAAAATCCAACAACTCTTTTTTTGGGGGGCTAAAATGTCTACTTTTAACTTAAATAACTAAAATGTCTACTTTTAACTTAAATAACTAAACTCCAAATATAAAACAAATAAAAGGAAGAGATTGTTATAAAGAAGTGATTATTCATCACTAAACATGACACATGTTTTAACACTTGTCATGTTTCTCTCTTTTGATTAAGTGACTCATCCTTAACTGTGTGTCTATAAATATGTGATGAGAGGAAACATTGCATGTGGTTGTGGAATACAACTTTTGCTTTCTTATTACAAGTCCTCTTTTCTTCTCTTAATATTACTCTCCTTCTCTCCTTTAATTCTCCACCACTCATTCAAGTACTAAGAAATCTCATACGTATATATATATTAAGATCTCTTTTATATCACGTTATCAGCACGATCGTCTCTCTGCTCCAACCGATCCAACCGTTTCTATACAGATCACTCTTTTGAGGTAACATCTAATTTATGTCGAATTTGTTTATTCAAAATTTCTTTAAATTCCTTTAAATTCAAGAATATATATATGATATATTTACAGAGTAAAAAGACTATGTCTCCTCCTTGATCATAATGGTAGGCTCTGCCTGCTTGATCATATAGATCTACATTCTTGATCAGAAAGATAGGCTCTGCCTTCTCGATCATATGTTAAGATTTATATTATATTATGGAAGACTTTGCCTCCTCAAAATCTCATGAATAAATTAATAACGGACTTATTATTCATGTAGATAATTATGTCAAATCTCGCCAGACTCGAAATCCTTGCCCTTGATGTATCTGGAAAAAATTATATGACATGGGCATCGGATGCACAAATGCATCTGAGATCGGATGGGGTTTTAAGCACCATAGATCCGTCGGAAACGACGTCAGATGAGGATAAGGCCAAGGCCATGGTGTTTTTACGCCACCACCTCCACGATAATCTGAAAAACGAGTACATCACGAAAGAAGATCCTGTAGATCTTTGGCAATCACTCAAAGATAGGTTTGATCACCAGAAATATGTGATCTTACCAAAGGCTAGACATGAGTGGTTAAATCTCCGGTTCTTGGATTACAAAAGTGTTGGTGAATTTAATTCCGCTATGTTCGGAATCACCTCCAGGATGGCTTTGTGTGGCGAAGAAGTGAGCGATTATGATATGATCGAAAAAACGCTCTCAACTTTTCATCTTAGAAATGTAATCCTGCAAGAACAATACCGGACCAAAGGATACACTCGATATTCTGAGTTAATGCACGTTCTTCTTGTTGCTGAACAAAATAATCAACTCGTGATGCTGAATCATCAAACTCGTCCAACTGGATCACCTCCACTTCCAGAAGTGAATGTCGCTTCATCCAGTTATAATAATTGGCAAGGACAAGGACGCGGACGCGGTCGAGGCCGTGGCCGTGGTCGTGGGCGTGGAGGAGGTCGTGGCCGAGGTAGAGGAAGAGGTCACTATCGTAATAGCTTCAACGTTGGCAAAGCCAAAAACGATCTTCATGTAAATGATGCCAGCCGCGTTATAAAGAAAAAAGATGAGAGTATTTGTTACAGATGCGGCATGAAAGGTCATTGGTACCAAACTTGTCGTATACCAAAGCATTTGGCCGATCTATATCAAGCATCTCAAAAGGAAAAAGAAAGAGACGTTGAGACCAATCTGATCTCAAATGAAGCCGGACCTTCCTACCATGGTCTCAATGATAAAACTCATCTGGATATCGCAGATTTCCTCGTCAATCAAGAGAGTGGAAAATCATGCGATTAAAATCTTTATGTAAAATATTCTTGTAAAACTTTTGGTGTTTAAAGTCTTTTTGTAATATATTTTAAATCTCCTAAGACTTTGTTATATATTAATGCATATTTTATGAATGTTTTATCTCCAGAAAATGTCAACTTTTGAGATTAAGGATGAAGAAATGTGTCTAGCAGATAGTGCTACTATGCACTCAATATTTAGAAATAAAAAATATTTCTCCTCTCTCAAAATGAATGACTCCGCTAAAGCGTGAGCACTATATCTGGAAATGCAAAGATTATAATGGGTTTTGGCGAAGCCAATTTTTCAATGCCAAGGGGAAAAAAATTTGAAATAAAAGATGCATTATATTCCCCTAAGTCTCAACGAAACTTGATAAGTTTCAGAGATATCCAAAGAAATGGATATCATATAGAGACTATGAATAAGAATGGCATTGAATATCTTTGCATCAAATCCGAGGAAAAACATATATTGGAAGAGTTACCAATGTTATCCTCTGGATTATATTGCACAAAAATAAATGTATTCGCATCGTATGTTACAGTAAACTCAAAGTTTACTAATACGTTTAAGATTTGGCATGAGAGACTTGGACATCCTGGTTCAATCATGATGCGAAAAATTGTGCAAAATTCTAATGGCCACCCGTTAAAAAACCAGAAAATTTATTGTTCTGGTGAGTTTTCATGTGATGCATGTTCTCAAGGAAAACTCATAATTAGGCCATCGCCAACCAAAGTCGGGAATGAATTGCCAATATTCTTAGAGAGAATACATGGTGATATATGTGGACCTATTCACCCTTCATGCGGGCCATTTCGTTATTTTATGGTAATGATTGACGCATCTAGTAGATGGTCATATGTGTGTCTTTTGACAACACGAAATACGGCTTTCGCAAAATTCATTTCCCAAATAATCAGGTTAAAAGCACAATTCCCTGATTATGCCATAAAGAAAGTAAGGCTTGATAACGCTGGTGAATTCACTTCACAAGCTTTTAATGAATATTGTATGTCAATGGGAATTGATGTTGAACATCCGGTCCCTCATGTTCATACACAAAATGGCAAGGCTGAATCATTGATTAAACGGTTACAACTCATTGCTAGACCGTTGATATTGAGAACAAAACTCCCAATTTCTATATGGGGTCATGCTATATTGAATGCTGCAGCGTTGGTCCAAAGACGACCAAGTGCATACAATACATATTCCCCTTTACAATTAACGTTTGGTCAAGAACCAAACATTTCTCATCTCCGTGTTTTTGGATGTGCGGTTTATGTTCCTATAGCCCCACCGCAAAGAACAAAAATGGGGCCACAAAGGAGATTGGAAATATACGTCGGTTATGCATCACCAAGTATCATAAATTATCTTGAACCACAAACTGGTGATATGTTTACAGCACGTTTTGCTGATTGCCATTTTAATGAAGATGAATTTCCAGCGTTAGGGGGAGGAATTAAACAGGTACCAAAAGAGATTACATGGAATACACCATCTTTGGTACATCTTGATCTCCCTACGAATCAACGTGAGCTAGAAGTTCAGAAAATTGTACATTTACAAAATTTGGCAAATCAATTACCAGATGCGTTCACAGATACAAAAAGGGTGACAAAATCACATATTCCCGCTGCAAATGCACCATCAAGAGTTGAAATTCCTAGAGAGGAAATCGATGGGAAAAAGGTTAATGAGCCTAAAGTTCAATTGAAACGGGGGAGGCCAATAGGTTCTAAAGATAAAAATCCCCGAAAGAAAAAGAAAATGGGAGACGGAAATGAAAAGGTTCAAGAGAAACCAAGTAAAGAGAAAAGTCATCAGGAAGACGATACAGAAAATTATGAGATCTCTATTAACTATGCCCAAGATGGAAAATTATGGGCTAGAGATGAAATCGATGATGATAATGGAATATTTTCTTTTTCTGTATCTAAAGAAATTGATTATGGAAATGATGATCATGATCCAAGGTCTGTGTCAGAGTGCCAACAAAGGCCTGACTGGGAGAAATGGAAAAGTGCAATGCAAACTGAGTTGTTCTCCCTTAATAAAATAAATGTCTTCGGACCTATTGTCACTGCATCTAATGATATAAAACCTGTTGGGTGCAAGTGGGTTTTCGTGAGAAAGAGAAATGAGAAAGATGAGATAACACGATATAAAGCCCGACTTGTTGCACAAGGCTTTTCTCAAAGGCAGGGAGTTGATTATGAGGAAACATATTCTCCGGTCATGGATGCAATTACATTCAGGTACTTAATGAGTCTAACAGCTTCTAATAATTTAGAAATGTACCTTATGGATGTAGTGACAGCGTATTTATATGGATCATTGGATAATGAAATACACATGAAAATTCCAGAAGGATTTAAGGTTCCTGAGACTTTAAAGGAAAAGCCTAATGAGATATATGCGGTAAAATTACAGCGATCACTTTACGGATTAAAACAATCCGGACGCATGTGGTATAATCGCTTAAGCGATTACTTATTGAAGAAAGGGTATGTAAATAATGAAATATGCCCTTGCGTCTTTATAAAGAAATCCTCATCGGGATTTGTGATCATTGCTGTATATGTTGATGATCTCAATATAATTGGAACTCAAAAGGAGATTGATGATGCTAGAACTCATATGAAAGAAGAGTTCGAAATGAAAGATCTTGGAAAGACAAAATTTTGTCTCGGTCTTCAAATAGAACATCTCCAAGATGGAGTATTTGTGCATCAGTCAAATTATACGAAAAAGATTTTAAAGCGCTTTTATATGGATAAAGCGACTCCTTTGAGTACTCCAATGGTCGGTAGGTCCCTGAATGTTGATACAGATCCATTCAGACCTTGTGAAGAGAATGAAAAAATACTTGGTCCCGAAGTACCTTATATGAGTGCTATCGGTGGACTTATGTATCTTGCAAATTGTACCCGACCAGACATTGCATTTGCAACTAATTTACTTGCAAGATACAACTCAGCTCCTACCCGCATGCACTGGAATGGAATTAAGCACATATTCCGCTATCTTCAAGGTACGATTGACTTGGGATTGTTGTATCGAAGAAACTCTACGTTTGGTCTAGTTGGTTTTGCAGATGCAGGATATTTATCGGATCCACATAAATCTCGATCCCAAACTGGATACGTTTTCACAATTGGAGGAACTGCAATCTCGTGGCGTTCACAAAAACAGACTTTGGTCGCCACCTCTTCGAACCACGCAGAACTAATAGCGCTTCATGAAGCATGCAGAGAATGTGTATGGCTCAGATCCATGTCAAACCATATAAAAGATGCAAGTGGAATGGTCAGCAGTAAGGAGCCAACGACACTATACGAAGACAATGCAGCTTGTGTCGCTCAAATCAAAGAAGGTTATATCAAGAGCGACAGAACAAAACATATTCCTCCAAGATTCTTCTCCTACGCTCAAGAACTCGAGAAGAACAAAGAAGTCAATATCCAATATATCCGATCAAGTGACAACGCAGCAGATCTCTTTACAAAATCGCTTCCGACTACCATATTCAGGAAGTATATTCATAGCATCGAAATGCGTCATCTACGAGATCTTTGAAGAAAAGACCACTCATATCTTTTCCAGGGGGAGATTACGTCACTGTACTCTTTTTTCCTTGTCATGGTTTTTATCTCAATAGGTTTTTCCATGATAAGGTTTTTAACGAGGCAGTACGTAATTCTCTAGTGATGAATATTCAAGGGGGAGTGTTATAAAGAAGTGATTATTCATCACTAAACATGACACATGTTTTAACACTTGTCATGTTTCTCTCTTTTGATTAGGTAACTCATCCTTAATTGTGTGCCTATAAATATGTGATGAGAGGAAACATTATATGTGGTTGTGGAATACAACTTTTGCTTTCTTATTACAAGTCCTCTTTCCTTCTCTTAATATTATTCTCATTCTCTCCTTTAATTCTCCACCACTCATTTAAGTACTAAGAAATCTGATATATATATATATATTAAGATCTCTTTTATATGAGAGATAATATTAATAGCCCAATACACCCACGTTGTTTTAAAGAACTCGGCGGATTCTCAAAAAAAAAGACAATTGAGATCCAGAGGTAGAAGACGATTCAGACGTAAAAACTAAAAATTGATGCCCCTAAGATTACAAAGAAAACATGATGCCTAAAGCTTCTGCTTCACCAGCTTCTGGTCTGGGCCGGCTCTGATTATGGGGAATATATACTGTTATTAACATATCTATGTGCTAGCATCCCAAAAGCATATCTATCCAAAACGTATGAATATAGTGCTTCAAAATTGGATTTCTAGTCTGGAAAATAAAGTATGTAGCCAATGTAAACAAGCTAATCATGAGTAATAGCACGAAGAAAATTCACATAGATATGACCTACCCTTGCTTTAGGCTTCTGAAGAAGGACATCTTCACGAGTATAACCGATTGACCGGCAGTCTCCATGAACACGGAAAACGGCTTTCTGGATGATTAGCTAGAGATGAAATATTATTAATAACGCTTTTTTTTTGGTAAAATTAATAAAGTTGTAGTATGATATTAATGGGCATTTTCTTTTAATATTTCCATTATGGGGTTTTTTTCGTCTTTGGGTGAGATTTAATTATTTTGTAGGTTTAAATCTAAGTTGAATTCACACGCGAATTAGAAGTCAATGTTATTATATAAACCTTAGTTTTCAAAGTTAGTAATTCACATTATCGCGACACGTGTCAATTTTAACGATTAGAGATTTTGCTCTGTGTTATACAAAAAACTTTGTTTAAACAAATTTTAAAATTAAAAAGATAATCATAAGAAATTAAAAAATTTAAACAATTTTAATAAATATAAAATATAGTTCTTATATGTATATAAAAAGATAATATTAATTCTAATTTTAAATTACTAATTCTATAAGAAAAAAAATTAAGAAAATTATACAATCAATTACTATAATACCATAATTAAATAAATTATACCGTTAATTATTAATCCTAAAAGAAAGAGGATTGTAGATATTCACCTTTATATAAACAAATAAATTGTCTCATAACAAAACAGTTTCTTTCAAATACACCACATTAAACTTCGTTATATTATTAAAACTTTTTCAATAATTTATGAAGCTATCTCATTTTTATGAGGATATTTCATATTGTAAAATAAAGCTACGTGACAATTTTATAAATATATTGTATTTTTTCTCTCTTTTTGGGTCAAAATTTAACTATGAGATCAATGTTTTCTTTAAAAAATCATTTGTTTAGGTAATCTAGATCATATGTTTACATATTATGCATATATTCTTTGTTATTGGGATTAGTAAATTTACCTTTAAATTCATCTTTCTTTCTGACTTACAGGAATAAAAAATTGAGAAAATATTAAACTTTTATGAATTTTCAATGAATTTATTCTAATGTTAGTATAGTTTATTTAAAATTTGTTGGACTATTACGTATGAGTTTACAAAATATGAAACAACTCTATTTAAGATATTGTTACTTGTCAAATATCAGATAATATTAGTTTTCAATTTGTCCCTTCAGGGACATCTGATGAATTAGTTTTCAGTTTTTTCTTTGAGAATTATATTTTATTAATTTTTAGTTGTTTTTAATATTAAGTAAGATATAAATTTGATGCAATACATTTTTTTTTTGGTACAAGAAAATGAAGAGAAACAAGAATTATTATGATAATACAGCTAAGCGTTAAATATATTTTGATTAGTTCGTTTCTATTTAATATGTATACATAAGAAAAAATATCTATATAATATTTTTAATTAGTAGTTACATGAATATGTGATATCACAAATAATGTATGATAAAATTTATGGCCTAAAAATACAAAAAAAAATGGAAAGGGATTTCAAGGTTAGTAACATTAAATCAATGTTTAAATTCATATATATATATATATATATATATATATATATAATATTATACAAATCATAGCAAATTAGTAAAAAGAACAAATCAGTAGAAAACAGAGAGTAAGTTTTAATATATTCTATATACTCATGTTCTTACAGGAAAACGAAATCAAATATATATAATCAATTATCAAAGTTAACTATTTCAAAAAATTAGTTTTTCTGTGCAATTGTCCCATGGATCGCTTACCTAGGAATATGTTATACAGTTAATTATCTGATCCTGTTTTTGTAACCTGAATTTTAATTGATTGAATTGTCATATTCTTCTTGACCGGGATTAAATTAAGACAAATCTAATGTCGGCCTAATTTTTGTTTTTTGTACTCTATTGTCTTTGATGATACTGTGTTTTGTTCTGGATAACATCGGAAATATCAAATTACAATAATGGGTTCTAGGAAAAATTAAAATACCGAATATTTAAAAATTATCTATTTAACATGATCTGTTTAGTGGAATGTAATTTTTGTTAAATTTAAAAGAAATAAAAAAATAAATTTAAACTCAAAAATACATTATACACATAAGTTAAATTATTGACACTGTACTTTGGAAATCTTTTTCTTTAGCTTTGGTTAAAACTTAAAAGAATTGGTATCAAGATGTATACATATATACATATGTTTGATATATGTCATTTATATAGTTTATGGAAAAAAACTCGGAAATTTTTGTTGAAGCAGCTCATACATTCACTTTACTCTTAACTTCAAAATATCTTCACTCCTAGGAAAACATCCCAAAAAAGAATTAACAAAACAGTTAATTAGTTATGTTAATAGCTAGGCTCTATTCCTCTAATTTAGCTTGTTCATAAAAAATATATTTTTTTTAGTTCATAAATTTAGCTTGTGCACTGCTCTCTTCATTTTAGAATTTAGTAGAGCTGAGGTTGTATTTTTCTATGTTTATGATGGTCACCAAAAATTTGGTGTTTTTAATTTTTTTATCAATGTTTTGTTTAGTAAGAATGGTTAAATATGACCTATTAAAACATCGACTGATTTTTTTATATAGGTTTTATCCCAAAAAAAAAGTTATTTTACAATTCTATTTTCAGTGAGATTTTGTCATTTATCAAAATCAAAATTTATTAATTAGAGGAAATACTATTTAATAAATATTTAAGCAAATTCCAAAATTCCCTTAGATATATATAAGTTTTCAAAAACAAAACGGTATGGCAGTATTTTATTAGGAAAAATAATATATTAATCGATATATTAAACGGTATAAATATTAATCTTTATTGATGATATTTGAAATTTGAATAGTAATCGATATACTTATTTTAGTTTAATTTGATCTTGAGATTTTGTTTTAAACCGGAGTTCAATTGTACACATTTTATTTTGCAACTAGATTAGAGTTCGTGCTAGAGCACAGGTTGAAATTTATTTTATTTATATTATAATTATAGAATAAATTTTTAATTTATATGATTGTTTTTAAAAGTTTTTTGGATAAAACATTATGCAATAAACTCATATGCTAAATATGATGGCTTGAAAAAACCTACAAACATGGAAAACCTTATGGAATGCACGCATAACCTCATGTAACTCCAGTCTATAAGCCACTGGTCCAACACGCTCAATCACTCTGAACGGACCCATATACCTCGGACTCAACTTAGTCTCAGTCAATGACCTGTTCGGACCCCGCAACATGACCATCTTGAGGTACACTCTGTCTCCTACCTGAAACTCAAGATCTCTCCTCCTCCTATCGGCATAACTCCTCTGCCGATCCTGAGCTTCCTTCATATTCAGCTTGAGAACCCGAATCTTCTCTGAGGTCCCCTGAACAAAATCTGCCCCGCAAATGCTCCTCTCCCCCACCTGAGTCCAGCATAACGGTGTACGACACGGCCTCCCATACAAAGCCTCATAAGGAGCCATCTTAATACTCGCCTGATAACTGTTGTTTTAAGCAAACTCTACCAAGCTCAAGTGATCTGCCCAATGGCCTCCCCAATCCAACCCACACATCCTCAGCAAATCCTCCAGCGTCTGGATCGTCCTCTCTGACTGTCCACCACCAAGGCGAAACAAAGGCCACACATCTAGCTAAACCGGACCGCCACCAAGGCGAAACAAATGTCCTAAACAGGACCGTCACAAAGACCAACTGTCCCGAGGACCGCCTAAACAGGCACTCTGGCTAAACAGCCCGCCACAAAGGCCACACATTTGGCTAAACAGCCCGCCACAAAGGCCATACAATTTCTCAAAAGACCGCCACTAAGGCCACACAATGACTAAAAAGTCTGCTACTAAGGCCACACAAGCCCCTCCAAGGCTCTCTCCGCTAAAATGGACAAATTTTAACTAACATAAAACTTTCCACTTTTACCACTTTCCACTTTTGGAAACTTCTATTTCAGGAAACTTTCTTCAAAAACCCCGCCTCACGGAAACTTTGTACCCCAAGCACCACCTCATCTTGTTCCTTATTCGCACAACCAACCACCCCAAGCGACCAAGTAAACAAGAGAGATGGGCTGGAATACTCCATTCCCGCTCCAGCCATGGATTACAGATGGGACCAGGGTAGACAAGCTCAAGTCGCGACTTGCTTCTCATACCAATTCTTAAACCTTGCCTTCATCCTCGCCTCAGGCTCCCAAGTCTGCTCCTCAACACCATCACAGTCCCAAAGGACTCTCATCAAAGGAATCATCTTCTTCCGAAGTTCCTTAATCCTCCTCTCGAGAACCCTCACTGGTCTCGCCTCCAAAATCATGTTAGGCTGAACATCCTCAGGAATCTTATCTAACAACTGATAATCCTCACGGAGACACTTCCTCAACATAGAAACATGTAAAACCTTATGGAATGCACACATAACCTCAGATAACTCCAGTGTATAAGCCACTGGTCCAACACGCTCAATCACTCTAAACGGACCCATATACCTCGGACTCAACTTAGTCTCAGTCAATGACCTGTTCGGCCCCCGCAACATGACCATCTTGAGGTACACTCTGTCTCCTACCTGAATCTCAAGATCTCTCCTCCTCCTATCGGCATAACTCCTCTGCCGATCCTGAGCTTCCTTCATGTTCAGCTTGAGAACCCGAATCTTCTCTGAGGTCTCCTGAACAAAATCTGCCCCGTAAATGCTCCTCTCCCCCACCTGAGTCCAGCATAACGGTGTACGACACGACCTCCCATACAAAGCCTCATAAGGAGCCATCTTAATACTCACCTGATAACTGTTGTTGTAAGCAAACTCTATCAAGCTCAAGTGATCTGCCCAATGGCCTCCCCAATCCAACACACACATCCTCAACAAATCCTCCAGCGTCTAGATCGTCCTCTCTGACTGTCCACCACCAAGGCGAAACAAAGGCCACACAACTGGCGAAACATGACTGCCACCAAGGCGAAACAAATGTCCTAAACAGGACCGTCACAAGACCATCTGTCCCGAAGGACCGCCTAAACAGGCACTCTGGCTAAACAACCCACCACAAAGGCCACACATCTGGCTAAACAGCNATCCTCCTCTCGAGAACCCTCACTGGTCTCGCCTCCAAAATCATGTTAGGCTGAACATCCTCAGGAATCTTATCTAACAACTGATAATCCTCACGGAGACACTTCCTCAACATAGAAACATGTAAAACCTTATGGAATGCACACATAACCTCAGATAACTCCAGTGTATAAGCCACTGGTCCAACACGCTCAATCACTCTAAACGGACCCATATANTTCTGAAAAGACCGCCACTAAGGCCACAAAATGACTAAAAAGTCCGCCACTAAGGCCACAAAAGCCCCTCCAAGGCTCTCTCCGCTAAAATGGACAAATTTTAACTAACATAAAACTTTCCACTTTTACCACTTTCCACTTTTGGAAACTTTCCATTTTTGAAAACTTCTATTTCAGGAAACTTTCCTCAAAAACCCCGCCTCACGGAAACTTTGTACCCCGAGCACCACCTCATCTTGTTACTTAGTCGCACAACCAACCATCCCAAGCGACCAAGTAAACAAGAGAGATGGGCTGGAATACTCCATTCCCGCTCCAGCCACGGATTACAGATGGGACCAGGCTAGACAAGCTCAAGTCGCGGCTTGCTTCTCATACCACTTCTTGAACCTTGCCTTCATCTTTGCCTCAGGCTCCCAAGTCTGCTCCTCAACACCATCACAGTCCCACAGGACTCTCATCAAAGGAATCTTCTTCTTCCGAAGTTCCTTGATCCTCCTCTCGAGAACCCTCACTGGTCTCGCCTCCAAAGTCATGTTAGGCTGAAGATCCTCAGGAATCTTAGCCAACACCTGCTCACCCTCACGGAGACACTTCCGCAACATAGACACATGGAAAACCTTATGGAATGCACGCATCACCTCAGGTAACTCCAATCTATATGCCACTGGTCCAACCCGCTCAATCACTCTGAATGGACCCATATACCTCGGACTCAACTTAGTCTCTGACAATGACCTGTTCGGACCCCGCAACATGGCCATCTTGAGGTACACTCTGTCTCCTACCTGAATCTCAAGATCTCTCCTCCTCCTATCGGCATAACTCCTCTGCCGATCCTGAGCTTCCTTCATATTCAGCTTGAGAACCCGAATCTTCTCTGAGGTCCCCTGAACAAAATCTGCCCCGCAAATGCTCCTCTCCCCCACCTGAGTCCAGCATAACGGTGTACGACACGGCCTCCCATACAAAGCCTCATAAGGAGCCATCTTAATACTCGCCTGATAACTGTTGTTTTAAGCAAACTCTACCAAGCTCAAGTGATCTGCCCAATGGCCTCCCCAATCCAACCCACACATCCTCAGCAAATCCTCCAGCGTCTGGATCGTCCTCTCTGACTGTCCACCACCAAGGCGAAACAAAGGCCACACATCTAGCTAAACCGGACCGCCACCAAGGCGAAACAAATGTCCTAAACAGGACCGTCACAAAGACCAACTGTCCCGAGGACCGCCTAAACAGGCACTCTGGCTAAACAGCCCGCCACAAAGGCCACACATTTGGCTAAACAGCCCGCCACAAAGGCCATACAATTTCTCAAAAGACCGCCACTAAGGCCACACAATGACTAAAAAGTCTGCTACTAAGGCCACACAAGCCCCTCCAAGGCTCTCTCCGCTAAAATGGACAAATTTTAACTAACATAAAACTTTCCACTTTTACCACTTTCCACTTTTGGAAACTTCTATTTCATGAAACTTTCTTCAAAAACTCCGCCTCACGGAAACTTTGTACCCCAAGCACCACCTCATCTTGTTACTGAGTCGCACAACCAACCACCCCAAGCGACCGAGTAAACAAGAGAGATGGGCTGGAATACTCCATTCCCGCTCCAGCCATGGATTACAGATGGGACCAGGGTAGACAAGCTCAAGTCGCGACTTGCTTCTCATACCAATTCTTAAACCTTGCCTTCATCCTCGCCTCAGGCTCCCAAGTCTGCTCCTCAACACCATCACAGTCCCAAAGGACTCTCATCAAAGGAAT
>NC_025695.1:16081492-16082273 GCF_000633955.1 Camelina sativa | reverse complement strand
CCGCCACAAAGGCCACACATCTGGCTAAACAGCCCGCCACAAAGGCCACACATCTAGCTAAACAGCCCGCCACAAAGGCCACACAATTTCTGAAAAGACCGCCACTAAGGCCACAAAATGACTAAAAAGTCCGCCACTAAGGCCACAAAAGCCCCTCCAAGGCTCTCTCCGCTAAAATGGACAAATTTTAACTAACATAAAACTTTCCACTTTTACCACTTTCCACTTTTGGAAACTTCTATTTCATGAAACTTTCTTCAAAAACTCCGCCTCACGGAAACTTTGTACCCCAAGCACCACCTCATCTTGTTACTTAGTCGCACAACCAACCACCCCAAGCGACCAAGTAAACAAGAGAGATGGGCTGGAATACTCCATTCCCGCTCCAGCCACGGATTACAGATGGGACCAGGCTAGACAAGCTCAAGTCGCGGCTTGCTTCTCATACCACTTCTTAAACCTTGCCTTCATCCTCGCCTCAGGCTCCCAAGTCTGCTCCTCAACACCATCACAGTCCCAAAGGACTCTCATCAAAGGAATTTTCTTCTTCCGAAGTTCCTTAATCCTCCTCTCGAGAACCCTCACTGGTCTCGCCTCCAAAGTCATGTGAGGCTGAAGATCCTCAGGAATCTTAGCTAACAACTGATCATCATCACGAAGACACTTCCTCAACATAGAAACATGGAAAACCTTATGGAATGCACACATAACCTCAGGTAAATCCAGTCTATAAGCCACTGGTCCAACACGCTCAATCACTCTGAACGGACCCATATACCTC
>NC_025695.1:16026626-16080153 GCF_000633955.1 Camelina sativa | reverse complement strand
GACTGTTGCTCCATCAGTCTTCTTAATGGCCAGAAAATGTGCCGACTTAGTCAACCGGTCCATAATGACCCAAATAGCATCAAACGTCCTGGACACTGGCAAACCTACCACGAAGTCCATAGTAATCATATCCCACTTCCACTCCAGAATGGTAAGACTCTTCAGTAACCCTCCTGGAACCTGATGCTCAGCCTTCACTAGCTAGCACACATCGCACCTCGCGACCCAACTAGCTATATCCTTCTTCATCCCGACCCAATGAATGTACCTCTTGAGATCACGGTACATCTTAGTCGCTCCTGGATGAATAGAGAACTTGCTCCCATGAGCCTCTCTCAGGATCTCCTGCCTCAACTCCTCATCATTGGGCACACAAACCCGACCGTGCACCAAGATAGTACCATTATCTGAGACCTGATACTCTGAATCGACATATTTTGAGGCATTCACCAGCCCCAAATCCTTCTCCTGAGCCAACCGCACTCTGCTCCGAAGATCTGCTCTATCAACCGCCTCTAAACCCAACAGTTCCTGAGACACAACACACAAACTCAACGCACCAATTTCTCCTAATAGAGACTCCATCTCCTGCTCCTGAGCCGAATCTACTCTCTTCCGACTCAGAGCATCTGCAACCAAGTTAGCCTTACCAGGATGTTAGGCTATCTCCAAATCATAATCTGCCACCAGCTCCATCCACCGCCTCTGCCTCAAATTCAGCTCGGGATGAGTGAATACATACTTCATGCTCTTATGATCTGTAAACACCTGCACCTTTGCACCATAAAGATAAGATCTCCAAAACTTCAGGGCAAAAACTACAACACCCATCTCCAAAAAATGAGTATGATAGTTGCCCTCATGCTTCCCCAACTACCGCGAAGCGTAGGCAATCACCTTCCCATGCTGCATCAACACACACCCCAAACCAACTCTGGATGCATCTCTGTATAAAGCACATAGGGTTCTCCCTGCTCAGGCAAAGCCAACACTGGCGTAGTAGTCAACATCTCCTACAGGCTTGCAAAGCCTTCCTTATACTCTTGTGACCAAACAATAGGAACATCCTTCCCTGTCAACTTAGTCATAACACGTGCTCTGCTCACAAACCTCCTGTAGTAACCTGCCAAACCGAGAAAACTCTTGATCTCTGTGGCATTATGCGGTCTAGGCCAACCCCTGATAGCCTGAATCTTCTCCGGATCTACAGAAACCCCATCTGCAGACACAATATGATCCAGAAAACCCATTTCACGCTGCCAAAAACTACACTTCCTCAACTTAGCAAACAACTTCTGCTCCCGCAGCTTCTCTAGAACTGCCCTCACATGCACTGCATGCTCCTCAGGACTCTTAGAATAAACCAGGATATCGTCGAAAAAATGATGACAGACACATCCAGAAAACTCCTGAAACACGCTGTTCATCAATCTCATAAACGCTGCTGGCACGTTAGTCAACTTGAAAGGCATCGCCATGAACTCATAAACCCATAACTCGTCCTTCTACTTGACGAACACCACCGACGCTCCCCACGGTGAAGTGATAAGACGAATGAATCCTCTGCTCAACAAATCCTCTTGTTACTTCTTCAGCTCTACTAGACTAATAATCAAGTATGCTGACAACAACTCACCACCACCCGAATATAAACCCCTCTAGCATGTCCAAGGGCCTCTAGTAACTTGCCTCGAAGGAAAACTTCCTCAAGATGGCTTAATCCAAAATTAGCTTCCGCTTAGCAATTCTCCACAGCAAATCATCAATACGAGCGTAATAAAACAAACAAGTACCATACGTTCGCATATTCCGATTCACCGTTTTAAATGATTTGCAGGCCGCCAACTCAACCCACTTGACTTATTTCCCCCAGCAAGCTTACCAAAACCATGAATCTAGCAACCCTATCCATCTCCAATGAACTTCATCCAACATCGTCGCAACGTTTAGTTTATCCTACCATGAAGGCTTCTCGTGAACTTATGTATCTGACAAACATGCCTTTCCCGGCTCATACCTGCTGCAACTCCCCTTCCCGGGACTCCAGCACCACCGGCCGCACAATCCTGGTGCAACAGCCACACATTCATGACCGCTCCGGTCATAAAACCCTGACCCACTGGTCAACACATCCAAAACCCAAGATTAAACCACCATCACTCTCTCGAGGTCTACCTTCAGTCATTATGTTTATACTCACGTCCTAGGCATTGCTTGCTCCCAAATCTTCCACCCTTAGGTTGCAACCTTCGAGCCATACCGATCTCACTCTCAGACCACCGTCTTTGAGTTATACCGTCTCACTCTTGGACCATAATCCTTAAGATCTTGGTATCAGGGAAATTAATCATCCCTTCAGGGGAATATTATCCCCTCTGCCACTCTCGGAGCCCCCAGCCCCTCGAGCTAACGGTATTCAGGGGAATCACCATCCCCTCAGGAGCAACAACTTAACGACTATANTTTAAATGATTTGCAGGCCGCCAACTCAACCCACTTGACTTATTTCCCCCAGCAAGCTTACCAAAACCATGAATCTAGCAACCCTATCCATCTCCAATGAACTTCATCCAACATCGTCGCAACGTTTAGTTTATCCTACCATGAAGGCTTCTCGTGAACTTATGTATCTGACAAACATGCCTTTCCCGGCTCATACATGCTGCAACTCCCCTTCCCGGGACTCCAGCACCACCGGCCGCACAATCCTGGTGCAACAGCCACACATTCATGACCGCTCCGGTCATAAAACCCTGACCCACTGGTCAACACATCCAAAACCCAAGATTAAACCACCATCACTCTCTCGAGGTCTACCTTCAGTCATTATGTTTATACTCACGTCCTAGGCATTGCTTGCTCCCAAATCTTCCACCCTTAGGTTGCAACCTTCGAGCCATACCGATCTCACTCTCAGACCACCGTCTTTGAGTTATACCGTCTCACTCTTGGACCATAATCCTTAAGATCTTGGTATCAGGGAAATTAATCATCCCTTCAGGGGAATATTATCCCCTCTGCCACTCTCGGAGCCCCCAGCCCCTCGAGCTAACGGTATTCAGGGGAATCACCATCCCCTCAGGAGCAACAACTTAACGACTATAAACATCTCCCGACCAAAAGGTACTTCCCGTGGTACGAGTATAACATACAATGCTACACCTGCCCACTCAACTTCTAATATCCAACTGGATTACCCACCAAACAGAGAAATATCTGCTGCAACTACAAATGTCCCCCTATACGCCTCTCTAGGCTCGATACCTCTCGCGAAGAATCTCGCACTGGTCATCAACCACTGCTCCATCCTCCTAACATAAGATGGAAAGTTCTCAACATCCGCAGCCCTCAGCTGCACCCTGACACATGCGGTACAACTGGAGCCTGCACTGGTACCCCTCTCGGTAACTGCTCCAACATTACACCAACAGATCCGCCAAGCGATCATCTCGACCCTGGGCTCCACCTGCTGCAACCCCACACCTGGGTTCCAAGCACCCCCGGCACGCTCACCGGCTAACCCCCTCTGGTCCCTCCTGATACGCTTGCGACCCTCTAACGTACCTCCTCGTGGAACTCTGGACCACACACTCACTGGCCTCGGGATCCGCCCGACCATGACCATGACCACGTCCCCGTCCACGACCAAAAACTCAAACACCTTTAGCCACTGCACTTCCAAGAACAGAGGCTAACAAGCAATCTTAACTTAATACAAAAAAACAAAAACCACAACTCACCGTGGAATCACACTGTAGGCTCGAAGAGGATGTTTTAGGACTCCATGCCACACACAATGGACTAACTCACATAATCAATCAAGACATGCAATCCCAAACATCTACATCACAAAGCCTAGTGAACCCAAACCTAGAACCGTAAGGGCTCTGATACCAAACTGAAACGACCCGTCCCTTTTTTTTTAATAATAAATAATAGTAATAATAATAATAATAATAATAATAATAATAATAATAATAATAATAATAAGTAAACTACAACTAGTGGTCCCATACCTACTAGGCACCTAACCACAATCACAATCAACAGCGGAAATAACCAATACCAATATCCAATAAATATCCAATAATAATCCCATAATTATAACATAAACAATATCAAAAATTCAACCAACATGAATCATAGAACAAGCAACCTAGCAATGTTTCTAATGACCCAACTTTAGCAACCTAGCAATACCAGACAACAACCAATCGAGTCCCTAGAACATCCTCCTCTTCATTGCCTTGATTCCACGATCACACTTTGCCTTTACCTGCACCACAAACACATTGAGATGTATGAGTATTTGATAAACACTCAGTGAGGCAATCCTCCCATCTACTGGGCTATACACACAAGCAACAGTGATTCCAATGTTCCATACAATCAACACAAACAAACATACAAACCAGGAAAACAAACATCATCTCGCTGGAAGGGAGGTGTCGACCGACACTGGCACTGGTGTCGACCGACACCTCCTCCTCTTCATTGCCTTGATGATGATCGGCTGGGTCTGGTCATTAGGCCTTAGAAAAAAAAAGGAAAACACATTCAGTAATTAATGAACTAGGATATTTAAATATCCTACAAATATATGAGTTACTTTTCTTTTTTGACTCATTACTCGTTACTCTGTCTCTCTCTCTTAGTATCTCTCTCTTATTTTCTCTGTAAGAAACAACAAACCCTACCGGAGACGTACACAATGACGATGAAAGGAAGAGGAACAAAGAGAAAGATTGAGATTAAGAAGCGCGACACTAAATGAAACGACTCGACCCGTTTTTAAAAAAATAATAAATAATAATAATAATAATAAATAAACTACAACTAGTGGTCTCATACCCACTAGCCACCTAACCACAATCACAACCAACAATGAAAAACAATTACCAATAACCAATAATTGTCCAATAGTAAATAACCAATATTAAACCATAACAATAATCTAATAATCAGTCATCAGGAAACATGAAACCAGCAACCTAACAATGTTCTAATGACCCAACTCTAGCAACCTAGCAATGCCAGACAGCATCCAATCGAGTCCCTAGAACATCCTCCTCTTCATTGCCTTGATTCCACGATCACACTTTGCCTTTACCTGCACCACAAACACATATTGAGATGCATGAGTATTTGATAAACACTCAATGAGGCAATCCTCCCATCTACTGGGCTATACACACAAGCAACAGTAATTTTAATGTCCAAACAATCAACACAAACAAACATACAAACCAGGAAAACAAACATCATCTCGCTGGAAGGGAGGTGTCGTCCGACACTGGCCTTGGTGTCGACCGACACTACCCCATAGTGTCGATCGATGCCGCTTAACTGGTGTCGACCGACACCAAGGGGTATCGATCGACACTACATCTGCAATCGCGATCCGCACGAAGCCGAGAGTCGAATCTCGCTCCCAAATCTCCACCAAATCGTCCAATACTCAAAACCCAAACCATAAACATCCGTAGGAACCTGTAGCAATCAATCCCAGCAAGAGGAACACACAAAAACAGCAACAAACAAGCAAGAACAAGGAATTACAGGCTTAGATCAGCCATGGTCATGCACTCACCTCTTTGCAGGAAGTTTCTGAACCACAGCAACGAATCCAACCCTCCTAGCAAGCCTCTAACTCCTTCCCAGCCTTGAATCTCTCAAGAAACATCAAGGAATCTCACAAATCTCTCTCAAAAGCTCAAGAACAAGGTTTTCTCCCTTTCTCTCTCAAAAAGGCTAAACGGCGACAAAGACAAATGCCAAAAACCCTTCTTCTCGTCGACAAACACTTAAGTAACCCGGTTTAATGGTTTCCCAAAACCAAACCAAACCAAATCGACGATTACATCAATCTGGTCGAACCAGAAATAAGTGGTGTCGACCGACACCCTCCCCCAAAACGCACAGTTTTGGTTTGCGGGTGTTACACTAAACAACAACGCTCGGTGGCTTGCAGCAAACGCCGTCAACCTCTCTTCTCCAAAGCCGCTGAGCTCTGTCTTTTCTCTGGAGCCAACATCGCCGTCTTCGTAACCTCTCTGGCAGAGAACTCCGATGTCACTTACTCTTTCTCCGGCTACTCTCCTGCCTCTGAAATTGTTGATTGCTACCTCAACGGAAAGTCTCCTCCGAAGATTACTTACCCCCAAACCAAACTAGGGTTTTGGTGGGAAGACCCTGATCTCTACCGTTATTGCGACGATCTCTGTGAATTAAAGATGATCGAGGATCGTATGATGAGAAAGAAAAAGCATCTGATGGATTGCCTTGAGAAGAAAGAAAAATCACAATTTGTTTCCGATTAAAACCCTAGCTCCTCCGCTTCTCTCGACCAAAACACTAAGTCCTTGTCTCCAGAACAAAAGAACTGTACTTTCTCCTCCCTCGAGAAGATCTGTGGCGCATAAGTTACTTGTTACGATCAAAACCCTAGTTTCCGGCCTATTAAAGATCTCTATCTCTATGGTGAGTCGGGACTATCCGATCAATCACGTTACTTGGTGAATGAAGATGATGTTAAATTTGTTGACTCTTTATGGGAAACAGAGTGAGTCTTTTCCAAGAAACACAATCCACCATAACCAATGAGGAGGATCAAAGCTTATGGGAAAATTTGTATAACGTGTTTTGTCTTAACAATGACAACAACATCAAACTTGAGGTTCCACTTTCAGATCATTCCTGAATTGACGAAGAAGAAGAGTTGATGATCGATATCAGTGAATTTGTCAACGAAGAAGAAATCGAATTGCCCTTAGTTTTTTAGCTAATTGATTAATTGATTATCCATTAATTAGGTTTTTAATAATTGTTCTTGTAAACTCTAACTTGATCTGTTCATTACGTAATTACCTTTTGCTATTAGTTTTGTGTTTAACGAACTTAATTTATGTAATCATGTTGTTTATTTGTTTTTGATCTTGCAATTTTTTAAAAAAAATGGATATTAGATTTTTTTTGTTTGTCTAGTCGAATTTGAGCCTGGAATATGTCAGTAGGATGAACAATTTCAAGTTCTCTCGATCCTCTACTAGACCCAACGGGTCAAACCCATTTGTCACCGGCAAGACTGCATTATGTTACAAGTGAGTGAGTGAGTGACCAGAACCATATACATCAACTAAACAGGTATTGAACAAACCCGGTCTAACATAGTCAAGCCAAAACAATTATTCAGGTCTAAGCTAACCAAACCAAATTGATGATTCAGTTATGGCACTTTGTATCGGATTTTGATCTAGCGTAACCAAATCGATTGCCAAGGTGGTTCCGGTTGTCTTAAACCGAAATTTGAATGTAGTACATAGTTTGCAAAATTACCTGCCGGTGAGATAATTAGGCGAGGCCAAACCGGGCAACCATATTCCTTTTTTAGCTTCAAACCTTAAACGACCTACCGGAAGGACCGGTGAAGAATCTAGGCTTTGAAGAAGTAGTGCAACGTTGGAAAAATCGAGGCCGAGGCATGGTTCATTGTAACAGGATAAACCGGTTAGACTCTGGGTTCCGGTTAGACTATTGGTTTAATTCTCTGATTTTGGGTTTAGTTGTTTGGTTCAATTATCTTAGTCACGTGAGATCGGTTATATGTAATGCTTCGGCAATTTTGGGATAATAAACCAAATAACAATTATCTCTTCTTCTCTCTCACTCTATGTACGATTGTTCATCACCATCGATCATCATCATCAATCATCATCATCATCAAATCTTAGTTCTCTGAGTTGGTTTTTCTTCCTTTGTAATCTTCTCTTAGTCTTTGATTTGCCCTTATCTCGTTCTCTCGGTGAGAGCTGATTTGGGATTCAATTTACTGTTTCATTCATCCTCCTGTCAGCTTTCCGATTTGCTTAGATATGTGAAATAATAAGTCTCTTCTTGACTTGATATAAAGACCAAAGTGCTTGACCACAAGAAAAAAGGTTTTCAATAGCACATCTTCTCTTCTTTTTCTCCTCTGCTCTACCACTTTTCCTTTTTCCTTTATTATACAATCTTGTGACTACTCATGTCAAGACACAAGATTTATAAACTAGCAGATCTGTTGCCCGCTCGGTTTTGATTTTGACTGACCAGAGATTAGTTTATGTCTGGATCCTCTCACGATCGAGAATGGGAATTAATCCTTCCATTGAACAATCATCAAGAAGTGCGATTCGGGGAATGACGCCATGTCAGAATAAAAAGACGAAGAATAAAACGAAGAAGAAGAAGGAGGTTTGTGGGTTATGGTCGTTGCCAGATGAGGTGGTTGTAATCTGCTTGGCTCAGTTGTCGAGATTGGACCTCGTGGCTTTAGCTATCGCCTCCAAGAGTCACCGGTCTCTGGTGGTTTCCTTTGAGGTCACGGAATTGAGATGGCAGATGGGTTGCGTCGAGCAATATCTCTACGTATGCTTGCGCATCTTACCAGAACCAAGCCCACACTGGTTTATCTTCCACCCCATGCAACGTTGCCTGAAACCAGGCCCGACGTAAGACAAGTGCAACATGTGCATTTGCACTGGGACCTCAATTTTTTGGCAAAATTTTGTTATATTTTAGAGCATTTTTTTCAAAGAAAAAGTCATATTTTAGGGTCTTTTTCAAAAATGTTGTCATATATTAGAGTTATTGCAAAGACCATTTTAAAAATGCAGATAGCCCATAAAATTGATGAGTTGGGCCTGCCTGAAACCCATCCATATGGACTTGTATGATCAGGCTCCGACATCAGCCTCCACTTTCGTGCCGATGTCTCATGGGATTTTTATTATCGGTGGACTCGTAGACGTCAAGCCCACTTCGGAAGTCTCGTATTTCAATTGTTTCCAGCACAAATGGTACCTCCTGCCGCCCATGAAGATGGCTCGTGCTTCCCCATCTGCAGGCCTGATGTTGACAGACTCAGACGGCTGCAAGATATATGTGTTTGGAGGGCTCGGGGATGATGTAGCTGATTCCTCAAACTGGGCAGAGGTGTTCGACATCTCCACCCAAAATTGGGATTTCTTTTTTGTGTTTACGCCCAAGATGCTCCTCAATATCCAACAAAGCGTGTTGATGATTATTAAAGAGGAGGAGGAGGTTTACGCAGTGGATGAGGATGGTCAAAACTTCTCCTTCTCACCAAGTAAATGTATGTTTGTGGCAAGGGGCCGGTAAAACAGATTCCATGCCAGGATACATTTACAGAAACGATTGGTGTGTCGTTGGGACATTCTTGTTCTGCCGTGCCACCTGCGGGGAGAATACTGTGGTGTTTGCCCGATGACTTGCATTGGAAGGAAGTGAAGGGTTTGCAACAACTCCGACAATGGGGATTTGATATCACCAAACTCTGCACCAGCCCTGCTGGGAAGATTGTCATCTTCTCGAAACCGCATCCCCACAGTCTCGAGCTTTGCTCCACCGAGATTTCCATTTCCCTTGTGAAAGGCAAACGCAATAGACGTTAGATTTGGGGGAAGATTGACTGGTATGGTCCTGTCTTCAAACTTGATCCTCTCACAGACTCATCATATAGCTTTAATGTCTTATATGCAAATTATGTCCATATCTGAAATTCTCAAACTCTTTTATTGGTGTTCCTAAACTATATATTTATTCATTTAGCTGGCAAAGTGATTTCTGATATGATCTTTTAGCTTCCATGTTATTTGATATTCTCAAAAGGTAAAGTAAAAAATGTCACTACCTAGTTCTTTAGCTTCCAAGATAACGTTATCTCATCTTAAGTTTATTTTTTTCGTAACCTTTTTCATGCGTGAGTGAGAACGCAAGAGAGTACGACCCATGTATTCCATTGATACACAAAGAAAAGGTAGATGTTGCAGCTGAAACGACGACCAAACATACTAATTATGGTTTCAAAGACAATAAGATTGGCAAACAAAGATGTGATATACAAGTCCCTAACCATTTGTTGAAGCCTCGCGCTTCTTCCTCCGTAACTTTGTATTGCTTCATATAGTACTTGATGGCATTAGAAACATACCCTCTACTCATATCATCATGTGATGCATTACAACTCATTTGTTAACACATTAGTGGTTTTGATTACTAACAAAACAAGGAAAACTGTCTATTAGCTACATCATAGCGGGACAAGTCATTCATTAGACGACCCTTTTTACCCTGATCGTCAACAAATTTTGGTCTGGATAGATTTTATTTAACCATTTATAACCTTGTTCCCTATCAATTTTTCCTAACCCGAGAAAACTGACTGCTAGCCTATATGCATCGTAATTCAACCCCCTCGTCAGATGTAGGCACCACGTCTCCATATTCCCACTTGGTAAAGGAAAATTTGGCTCTTAAATCTTCAACTGCTTAGTTCATATGAAAGAATGTTAAACAACATATCTATCTTAACATTTTTGGATTATTTTTTTGTGCTATCTTTTCTTATCTTTGTATCCAAACAAGTCCCAACTAAATTTTTTACAATCATTACAACCAAACACAATAATTTCCTTATTTGATAATATTAATTTCCTAAAATCTATCTATCTAATTTAAAGCAATATGTTAGATTAAAATATAATTCTCCTTTCACTTTTATTTGATCTTATATTTAATTATTTAAATTACTATTTAATACATTAAGTTAATAAAATTTTAGATTTTTTTTAGTATATGATGTGATTTGAATTTTTATAAACGGATATATATTTTAAAAATTGTTTTAGAATTTTTGTAACCAAACAAGTATATACGGATATAGATTATTTCACATTTGAGTTATTTTAATATATAATGAATATCTATCTTAACCTTTTTATTAATTACTGTGAGAACACACACATATATAACAATGTAACATTTATATTAAAACTCAAATAAATTTGATCTATTTATAATATATTCAAAAGTTTTTAAAAAAAAATTGTCTCGTGTTGTACCATGGGGTCAAACCTAGTCTATCTTAACATTTTTGAAGTACATTTTTGTGTCATCCTCTCTTATCTTTGTATCCAAACAAGTCTCAACTAAATTCTCTACAATCCTTACAACCAAACACAATCATTTCCTTATTTGATAATATGAATCTCCTAAAATATATCTATCTAATTTAAATCAATATGTTAGATTAAAATATAATTCTCTTTTCATTTTTATTTAATCTTATATTTAATTATTTTAATTACTATTTAATACATAAAGTTAATAAAATTTTAGATTTTTTTCAGCATATAATGTGATTTGAATTTTTATAAACGGGTATATATTAAAAATTGTCTTAGGATATTGGTAACCAAACAAATATATCCACATATAGAGCTCGGAATATATTTTTGGAGTACAATAGGGTGCCATCACTTTTTGCCAACTTCACGTCGGGTTTTTAACTAAAATTATAACCGATTCAATAATCTGGATCCTCCTTAAGATTGCCGAATATTTTGGGCCGGTTTTTAATCCATAGCATACTTATTCACATCCAAATTAATGTCAATTAATGCCCATTCTATCTTAGGAAAGATCTAATTTGCATGCCGAATTTTTAGGACCGAGTTTNTAAATTTGATCTATTTATAATATATTCAAAAGTTTTTAAAAAAAAATTGTCTCGTGTTGTACCATGGGGTCAAACCTAGTCTATCTTAACATTTTTGAAGTACATTTTTGTGTCATCCTCTCTTATCTTTGTATCCAAACAAGTCTCAACTAAATTCTCTACAATCCTTACAACCAAACACAATCATTTCCTTATTTGATAATATGAATCTCCTAAAATATATCTATCTAATTTAAATCAATATGTTAGATTAAAATATAATTCTCTTTTCATTTTTATTTAATCTTATATTTAATTATTTTAATTACTATTTAATACATAAAGTTAATAAAATTTTAGATTTTTTTCAGCATATAATGTGATTTGAATTTTTATAAACGGGTATATATTAAAAATTGTCTTAGGATATTGGTAACCAAACAAATATATCCACATATAGAGCTCGGAATATATTTTTGGAGTACAATAGGGTGCCATCACTTTTTGCCAACTTCACGTCGGGTTTTTAACTAAAATTATAACCGATTCAATAATCTGGATCCTCCTTAAGATTGCCGAATATTTTGGGCCGGTTTTTAATCCATAGCATACTTATTCACATCCAAATTAATGTCAATTAATGCCCATTCTATCTTAGGAAAGATCTAATTTGCATGCCGAATTTTTAGGACCGAGTTTGACAATAAGAATTGATAACCCAAATTATGTAATCACATCCTCAATCACATCCCTATAATATATCAACTAATTCAAGATCAATACATCTTAGGAAATATTTAATTTGCGTTTAACAAATGATTACATATTTGGTAAGATCTTATTAGCTTTAAATGTACACTATTAATCCAATAATATCAATTGAGAATCATAATAAGAATATGTCATATCATTCATTCCTAAATTATAACTAACAAATCGTAAAATGTATATTCTCAACTTGCGAACAAGAATTTTTACAAAACTCTACCTACAACCGTTAACAGTATATATATCAACAAAATAATAGACCCTGGTGTACCACGGGGTTAAACCTAGTATAAATTATAATTTCAGTATTTTGTATGGCACTATTAACTTTGGTCTTTACACTACTACCTTTTCAAGCGCTCCTTGTACATTAAATGACAATCCTTTTTCGGATCTCCCCGGGCTTTCACATACTACATTCTTTGAAAGTATCTATCTTAACATTTTTGAAATACATTTTTGTGTCATCCTATCTTATCTTTGTATCCAAACAAGTCTCAACTAAATTCTCTACAATCCTTACAACCAAACACAATCATTTCCTTATTTGATAATATTAACTTCCTAAAAACTATCTACCTAATTTAAATCAATATGTTAGATTAAAATATAATTCTCCTTGCACTTTTAATTAATCTTATATTTAATTATTTTAATTACTAATTAATACATAAAGTTAATAAAATTCTAGATTTTTTCAGCATATGATGTGATTTGAATTTTTATAAACGGATATATATTTTAAATTTTTTCTTAGGATATTTATAACCAAACAAGTATATCCACATATAGAGTTCGAAATACATTTTTAAAGTACAATAGGGTGCCATTACTTTTTGGCTTTTTGCCAACTTCGGGTCAGATTTTTAACTAAAACTATAACCGATTCAATTATCTGAATCCTCATTAAGATTACCGAATATTTTGGGCCGGTTTTTAATCCATAGCGTACTTATTTACATCCAATTAATGTCATTAATGCCCATTGTATCTTAGGAAAGATCTAATTTACATGCCAAATTTTTAGGGCTGAGTTTGACAAAAAGAATTGATAACACAAATTCTGTAAATCACATCCCTATAATATAGCAACTAATTCAAGATGAATACATCTTAGGAAATATCTGATTTGCGTTTAATAAACAATTACATATTTGCTAAGTTCTTATTAGCTTTAAATGTACACTATTAATCCAATAATATCAATTGAGAATCAAAATAAGAATATGTCATATCATTCATTCTTAAATCATAACTAACCAAATTATAAAATGTATATTCTCAACTTGCGAATCAAGAGTTTCTACAAAACCTGTCTACAACCGTTAACAGTATATATATAGATGCAATTCATTATCGACTACAAACACCACTAAACTATTATTACAGTATCATATCAACAATATAATAGACCCGTGGTGTACCACGGGGTAAAACCTAGTTCGAAGCAAAATTGAAAATGGTTTGTAAAATTTCCACGTAATCTGGATCATATTGTCATATTGTCATTATGCGTAAGAGAAATCTCTTTTACATTTTGTAATCCACACGAGTCTCCCATGTATAAATAATCTTGTGTCACAGCTCAAATATTTATATATAAGATCTTTAGATGTTCAAAAGCTAGTGTGTATTTAATTTAATATGTGTATATTAAATATACACAAAAAGAGATAGAGAACTAGACAAATAATATATATATTAACTAGATTCGGACCCGCACGTACGTGCGGGGTTGATTTCATAAACTAAGCGTAATATGAGGTCTGAAATATATTATATACGTGTATATTTTTTTTATATAAACTATGTTTGTATATAGTTTGAAATTATTTTGAAAATATTAATTTGTAAAATGTATTCAATAAATTGGAAAGTACTATACGACAAATCAATATATATGTAAAACAATTATAAAAATAGTTTCATACTCCATAGTTGAGAGTAGCTTTTTGATAGGTAACATATAATTAGAAGGTATAACATTTATAACTGAAACTAAAATCGGTTCTTTACATTCATTTTGTGAATGTTAGGTTGAAATAATAGTGGTTTCACCAAGAAATTTGGATTGATGTGATGGTGGATCCGGATCAAATAAAAACCAAATTAGTGATTGATTAGATTAATTATTATTAAATCCGTAAACTATCAAACCAGAAAATCTGCTAAAAGATTAAATTTTTTTGATCAGATGACCTAAAGTGTCAAGCTTGTGAAACCCATCTCGAAAGATTTTTCCGGTAACGAATTTAATATTTGTAGGCCCGTAGAAAACTCACTCCAGGAAACCACATGAGTAATGTATGCATTAGCCTTGCTTGAATTTGTAAACACGGGTAACATACATTTCAATAAATCATTTTTCTAATATTTAGGATATATATTAAGGGAATGGGTAAAAGATTATGACGGAGTACTCGTATTTTCATTTCTGATATTCTCAAACTCTATAAAATATTCAAATCTACTCAAAAAATTTCATAATAATCATCGTAAAGTAGGCACATACCCATTCCGAAGTTGACACTTACTCAAATTAGTGAGATTTTGAGAACTGAATCTAGCTACCAAAAAAAGTTTATATTTTAACTTGTTACCCAAATTTTTTTTTACATTAGAATGTTTTTTATTTTTTGAATTACACGTTTGTATCTTATACCCGCTATAATTTGTCATGATATTTAAAATAGATAATATAGAGATTTTGAAATATTACACCGTCCCATCTTCTATTTTATCAGGAATAGTTTGTTATTTTTTTATATATATTCAAAAATAGAAATGTCTATGAAAATGTTTTTATGATACATAAAATTAAAAAAAAAATGTTTAATTCTTAAATGTGTAAACATTGTTTTGTTTTGTTTGAATAATACATTTTATTAAACTAATTAGAAATTGAAATTCACATTATCTGTTTTATTTTCATTTAATTTGTGCGTTATTTAAATATGTCATTCAAACAAAACAAAACAATGTTTACACATTTAAGAATTAAACATTTTTAGTAGGCAATTGTATAGTAGTATGCAATTGTATGCAATTGTGACTCACAAATCTACTATACAATTGCATACTAATCTCTTCTATATCTAAAGACTAAACACCATAAACAATAAAACAATGAGTCAGAGAATTAAGCCCAAGCTAAGTAACCTTCTCTCTTCATCATCTTCACCCCATTAACATTCTCCGATTCATAAACACTATTGATATTTTCGGTGGAAAATTCTAATTTCAGACAACATAGCTCCAAATTTTTAAATGAACAAATCTAAAATTAAAAGTGTCTCTTGAGTTCTTCAAAGCCTTTGAATCATATGTTTCGCTTTATCCCTTTTGTTATGGTAATCTTTAAAGTTGAAATAGAAAAACATCATTCTCTGATTCATAAACACCATTGATATTCTATTTTAAAATGTGTGACGTAGTTTACGTGTCATGAAAATTTTCTCTTAAGACAATATTCTCGGTTTTGTTCAAGTGGTTTCAATCCAATATACCTGCTTATTCAAGCATAACTATATTAGAAATGATTTCAAGTAAATAACAAAACATAAACATTTGAAACAAATTTTGTTCAAAAAAAAAAACATTTGAAACAAACAAAACCATACTATCTAAACAATGATTTGTTTTTACCTAACACAGTTTTTTTTTTAATTGGGTTGGAGAAGTACCTTTTTATTGACAAATAAATAATTCTAACTCTTGCCACCGTATGATTCACTTTAGATAAAGATCTGAAAGAAATCATTACATTAAAGCATATGAGAGGAAACAACATAAGATGTATTTTAATGGAACTATTCTCTGTCAGTAACAAAGCTACAAAAGCGTTTCACATTTACTTCGAGTTATAAATTATATGAAAAGCCAAATTTAATCGATGGTAAATCTATTTTTAAAAAATTTAGTAAATGGAAAATTGTTTAAATGTTTATAGACAATGGTAATGCTTGTAGATATATAGGATATACGATGACTATATTATGTGTGTATAAATGGTCAAATGAACTCATGTACAAAACCTAGATGCATACTTACACTATTTAGGTTTAGTTATTATAGCAGAGGTCACTTTTTATGTATGTCTTCCACTATCTGCAAACACAAAATTTCTTACTTAATATATACAAAAATAACGAAATTGTGAACCTACAATAAAATAAAAATAAGACTCATCCCATATAAAATATAGGAGATTAATGATGGAGCTTGATTACATATTCAACATCATCTGCCGTTTTCTTTTTTAAAACCATTGCACACGATTTTTTTGGAGGCCGATGAAATTTTTTTTTATATGAAACGATTTATGTTGTGTGTGTAACTTTAACAAGATATATATAGCTCGAAGGTAATGGGTTAGTAGGATCAAAATCTCAATAAAAATATACTTAATTGCATATTACGTTAATTTCACACGCAAAATAAAAGCTGAATTAACAGCATATCTTGATTAAATATCTTTTAATCCGTATTTTTAGTGAATCAGTAAATTCAAATTTTCCTAAAATTTTGGGAGTATTTGAAACTATCCAAAAATCCAATCAAATATTTGATGAAGGTAAGCTGTTAATATCGGGAGTAGTAAATTATTTAATTGTTTCTTGCAAATATTTTTTCTTTCGCTATCATTTATAGCATTTTGAAATGAGACTACAAATAGTATGGTTGTAAGGTATATTAGTTAGTATAATTTAAAATATTTCATAATTAAGGAAGTAATTAAACTAAGATCACATTCTAAGATTATGTTAACTTTCCGAGATTTTGGTTTTAATTTCCGAGATATTCCTACATTAAGTTGCTAAGATTATGTTAACTTCCCTTGTAAATTAAACGCATCTTTATTATTTTAGAAGATGTTGTAAGATTGAATTTTACTAATCGGTGGACTTAAAGATTGAATGTTTGACGTGCTAATTATGTGGGTAGGTTTTAATTGGTTGTTTTAATTCTACTCTAATTATACGGGTTGATTTATTTAGATTTTATGGTAGGTTTTAATTGCTTTGATTTATTTAGATTTTATGGTAGGTTTTAATTGCTTCCGATTTTTATGTGGCTAGTACAATTAATATCAAACTGTTTGGCTTCAAGAATTATATATATCCCTATTCATTTTTTCAATGGCATTTCATTGTAATAATCTTAAACTTTATGTCTACTTATTATTAAAAATGCTTCCATTTTAATAGTATAAGGAGTTTATAATTAGATCTAGACATTATAATGTATTTAATTTCATTTAGATGTTTTATTCTATTTCACTAAGATTTTTTTCATGGGGATACTGATGTGAGGATTAAATAATCACGAGACAAGAAAGTTTGGATGGTGCTGTGCCCTGAAGTAATCATCTCCACTTGCAAAATGATGTATAGTAGTGTTCCAAAGTGCCAAAGCGGATTACCGCAAATGAGTCAATTACAAATTCATTATAAATATTTAAAATGTATAGGTAAAATAATATAGCAGATTTTACATAATGTTGTAAAAAAAACTCGATACAACTTTGTTAGCAATCATGTTATCGAAAGGAAACAGCCCATCATCAGCCTTTCGCGAACTTATTTCTCGAGTACGTAGAGGAAATGAATCATTTTCAGAACACATAGGCTTTGAATGTTTACTATACTCCCTCTATTTCAATATATAAGATTTTTTACGCTTATTTGTTCCAATCAATAAAATTTTCTCAAATTTAAATGCATTTTTTATTAATTTAATATTTTTTGACTCTTTAAAATTTGCAGTATTTTTTCTATTAGTTGAATTATATTAAATGATTAAATCTTTGTTATTTCTTAATTTTTATGCTTCCTCTGTTCCATTGTCATCTAAGATTTGAGAGCCTACAACTTGAGAGTCTACAACCTTCGCTAAAATTTACATTTATTTTACATAAACTAGCTCAATATAGATAATAATTAATCAAGATAAAGCGTAGTAACTTTCCCTAGTCTAGACAACAAACATAATTAAAAAATATATATATATATATAGACTGCAAATCGATATATATAAAGTTGATTTTTCTTTTTTCTCCTTCCTCCACATCATCATCCGCCTAATCAATATTTTGTTTACATAAAAAATACTATTTTAAATATTCATTAATTGCTTATTTATTATTTATAACTAATACTACTAAAAATATATAAAAATGAATTAACTAAAGTTAATTAAATTTTAAAATAGTATAAACAATAATATAAATTTTTTTAGTAAATAATAAAAATAATAACTATATAAAAATGAATTAGTAAAATAAATGAAAAATTTAAAATATTTAAAATAATATTATGAATTTGTTTTAGTTATAATGTTATTATTCAAACTATAACCAAAAAATGACATATTCCAAAATTTATAATGGGTTAATGTGTTTTAGAATGGAAGTAAGATTTTAATGTATGGTGGAATAAAAAATAATTTATGTAACTGTATTTTAAAAAATCTAAACAAAAAAATAAAATTGAAGTAGAACATTAGTTTCTAAGAAACATATACTACAAAGAGTTTTTATTAAATTTCACTTATAAAAAATGAAAAATTAAGGATATGTCTTTAGACAAGTGGTTACAGCACCACTTCTGCGACCGAATCCACCAGAGTTCGACTCTACTAAGTCGCATTAACCCGCGTAGTAGGAATTGGCATTGTCGATTCAATGATGACAAAAAAAAATTAATTATTTAACTTAACTTAAAAGTTTTAATCTAAAACGAAGATATTGTAATGGTCACTTTTTTTTGGGTAAACTATGAAAAATAATTTGGAAAAAATATTTCATCTAAAAAACAAAATTCAGGGTCAGAATATATAGAAAAAAATGATATGTAAGCCGTTACAAAAAGTGATATGTGATTTGTGTAGTATATCTCATAAAGTATACTATTAGGGGATTTCCAAAAATACAATTTTTTCTATTTCACTTTTCAAAAATATCCTTTAATAGTGTCTATTTTTAAAAATACCCCTTTTTAATATATAAAATGACTAAATTCTTAACTTTAAACCCCAAATACTAAACCTTACCCCCTAAAAATTATGCATTAAATGTAAAATAGAAAACTCAAACATAAAAAAAAAATTTTAGACACTAATTTAACATATTGTAATTGTGTAAAAGAGGGCAAAAATAAAAATGTTAAAAAAATGATATTTTTGAAAAAGGTATCTCAAAAAGGACATTTCTAACAAATTCTCTATTATTAGATGGAACAACAATTTTATAACATGATAAAAATATAAAATAAGCTCGAGACTTCATCAATTTTATCAAATTGTTTTAACCCAAAATAAGGGCAAAAATAACATATTTAAAGTACACTATATTTTTTTGAGAAGACGAAGTTGAGGTTGCATCACAAAATTAATATTTGCAAATAACATATGAGGTTTTAAAAAAATATATAACATGGATTAGTGAACGAATATTCATTGTCGGGTTTAAACGTTTCCCATTTAGACATTCTTGACTTGGTCGAAAAATCTATTATGGCAGACACTTGGACAACCTCATTGTAGCGACATAGCACTAAAATTGTTCATGAAACTTTCTATATTTTCATTTAATATAAGATATCAATATGTTTAAATGGTCTCTATTATTAGGTCAGCAATCGACATTCGACGTTAGAACTTTTAAAAAGTTGTTTTCATGGGATATGATTATGGAATGAACTCTTCTAAGGATAAAATTTCAGAAGATTGTCGACAATATTGTTTACTTTTCCATTGAAGTTCTTAAGTCATTTTTTGTTATCACGTAATATATTGTTGATTTGCCAAAAAAACATTATTTCGACACTAGACAGTATATGTTATATATAGATTAGTAAAATAAGTATAGTGTTTATATAGATTTATCTTTTAATCTTTAAATAATTATATTTATATTCAATGATTCTTGTTGATAAAAAAAATAAATAAAATCCCACACAAATAGATATAACAAATAAATATTATCTTCAACAAAATATCACTTAGTAAAGTAAGTTTAGTGTTTATATATATTTATATTCAAAAATTTGAATAATTATATTTGAGCTTAACAATTTATATTGATTAAAAAAAATCCGCGCATGTACGGGTCTAAATTCTAGTATAATATAAAAATGTGAATTTAACTTAAAATACACTACTTTGATTATTGAAGGCTTGAAGCATAATAAGTATGTAAATCGCAAGTATAATATCAACTGGAAAAAAACAGCCATTTTATCAATTTAGTTTGAGATACACTAAATTTAATGACAACAGTATAATAAACCTCTTAACCTAATACCAATTTTGTTTCTTTAAAGATGTATCTGATTTATCGATAAACTCCAGGTACACAAAGTTAATGATTAAATAAAACTTCCAAATTGCAAATATAATATAAACTTTTAAAATGCGGCGTTATCGTTTATCAATTTAATTCTAAATCTACTAAATAAATGATTTGTTATAAATATAATATAAAAATTAGAAAAATAAAAAATTAGGGCAGTTTTTTTGTTAATTAAATAAATTTACACTAAAAGCGTTTTAACATACTATGAAAATCAATTTTTTAAAAATATTATATGATATCACCACAGTTTAAGACAATGATAAATATTTTTGAGAACCATTTTGTAGAATTATTTTGATTTGAAATTCAAACTTTTTAAAAATTTAGTCGTGTATACCCCCACTCATACTACAGTACTACTAACATATATTTTATTTATTTATTAACGGCAGTTTTACATTTAAGAATCGTTGAAAAATATTTTTCCTACATTTCTTTTTTTTGGAGAAACCCAAATTTAATAATAAAGAAACAAATCAAACCATTCATCTCTGAGCTTTTTTTTTTCTTCGTCTACAGAACAGAACCCTAATTTCATGTTTTAGGTTTCGATATCTCTCTCTCTCTCTCTCTCTCTCTCTCTCTCTCTCTCTCTCTTTCTCTTATGGTTCTCATTTCGTTGATCTCCCAATCTCTAGGGTTTAGTGATTCACCCAAACTCTTCCACTAATGGGTGCCGTAGCGATCAATCGTAAGCGAAGCGAAGAAACCTTCAATTTCAATTTCAGTCCACAATCAACCAACCTTTTACGAAATTCTCCGTATTTCCAAGCCTCCAAGAAACGAAGATTCTCATTCGGTATGTCTGATGAAGATTCAGGTAAGACCCACCAAGCTTCTTCGTCTTCAAAAAACCCAACAGTTTCGAGGATTTCAAGGTACCCTGATGCTAAAGCTCCTCTTAGACGAGAGATTCATGCTCCCAGCAGAGGTGTTCTTAGATACGGGAAAGCTAAATCTAATGGTTATTGCGAAAAGGATGGTAATTTCTTTCTTCGTAAGTATGATGATGCAAAGAGGACAGCTTTGGAGGCTTTGAGATCTGTTAAGAGAGATAAAGAGTTTGTTGATTTGTTGAGTGATGATGGTGAAAAGGAAGCTGTTTCTGAAGATTCCAGTGTTGAAGAAATTGAAGTTGTTGATTGTGATGATGATGATGAGGATGAGGAGGAGAAGTTTGTAGAGGTGAAGAAGAAGAAGAAGAAGAAGAAGAAGAAGAAGAAGAAAGATTCTTCTTCTTCTCATGGTGGTGTTACTACGGATGTTAAGAAAGGGAACAGCTTGAGAGTTGATGATACTAGTTCCATGCTGGATTCGTTGTCGTTAGATAGAGATGCGAATGATGCTTCGAGTCTTGAAGCTTATAAAAAGCTTATGCAAAGTGCGGAGAGGAGGAATTCGAAGTTGGAAGCTTTGGGTTTTGAGATTTTGTTGAATGAGAAGAAGTTGTCACAGCTGCGTCAGTCTCGCCCTAAGCCTGTGGAAAAACGTGTTGAGGTGATACGATTTTTACTAATCTTTCTCGAATTGGATGATATAATCAAATGCCACTACTTTATTTGGATTGGTTCTCTAAAATGTAGCGTAGACTGAAAATAGTACAATGCTTGTTAGTTGTATTGGTCATTTAGCTGTAATTATTGTTTTTGCCCACACAGTCAAATTTCTTTTACTTATGAGAGTAGATTGCAATCTTTGCTTTGAGATCCTTAGTTGTGTGTATGTCGTTGGAACACCTTATTAAGAAGATGACTCATGTTTTTGCTGTTGTTTGTTTGTTGTGTGATTGGTCTCATGAAGGTGCCTCGTGAACCTTTTATACCTCTCACAGAGGAGGAAGAGGCTGAAGTCTACCGTGCCTTTTCTGGGAGAAATAGGTATGGTTTCTTAAGAGGCATAAATAGCATGTTAAATGATTCTTTTTTTGTGTAACCAATATCAATATGTGTCCCTTTTTCAGAAGGAAGGTCTTGGCTACTCATGAGAACTCAAACATTGATATTAGTGGAGAAATTCTACAATGCCTTACACCTTCGTCATGGCTCAACGATGAGGTACTATTTGTTCGTCATAATGTCGTGCACAGAGTTATGAGCTCTTATTATTACATATTTTCTTATGCTGTGTTCCTGTTCTGTTTTGTAGGTTATCAATGTCTACCTTGAACTGCTCAAAGAAAGAGAAACCAGAGAGCCCAAAAAGTATCTGAAATGTCATTTCTTCAACACCTTTTTCTACAAAAAGGTTTATTTTCTTTTTTGTGCTCACTGCTCAGATGATTTTTTAGAAAAGTGTTATCTTTTTTGACTCATGTCAGTTTGTTTGTGTAGCTGCTTTTTGCTTCCATAAAAAATGATAAGCACTATGTTTAAAAAGATCTTATATATAGAAACATTAATAGATTTTGGCTCGTTTCTCCTCCATGGTACTCAGTTGTCTCTGGCTTCTGTATCCCATGAATGATAGTTAGTAACCAAGACAAGCTGTGGCCTTTTATATGTTGATGAATTTCCTGGGACTTATGTTTGTCTTTCTCTAAATGTTTTTTTCAGCTGGTAAGCGATTCTGGTTATAATTATAAAGCTGTCAGGAGATGGACTACGCAGAGAAAGTTGGGATATGCTCTTATTGACTGTGACATGGTACTTTTTGAAGAACCTAAATGTTAAAAGTTTCTTTTGATTATTTGTGTTTAAATTAGTCTTTGCCCTCTGCAGATATTTGTTCCCGTCCACAGGGGTGTACATTGGACCTTGGCAGTAATTAACAACAGGGATAGCAAGCTCTTGTATCTTGATTCACTAAATGGAGTCGATCCTATGATTTTGAATGCTCTGGTATATTTCAAATCCAACTCTTATTCTATTTATTATATTGTCTATTAATGACTGAAATGTTAGAGGCATTAAAAGATATCTCCATCATCAGTTCTTGATTTTAAAATCTGTATATAGAAATTTTGGATATTCTAGACGCTGTTATTGCTTTTTCTGAGTAGGAAACTACTGTGAAATTGTTATAACCATCCATACTAGTCGTCGTAGTAGCTGATGCCAGATCTGCTTTTGTGTTTTCAGGCAAAATACATGGACGACGAAGCGAAGGAAAAAAGTGGAAAAAACATTGATGTTAATTCGTGGGACATGGAATTTGTTGAAGACCTTCCCCAACAAAAGAATGGGTAAGTATTAAGCCTATTTGTTATTCAAGTTTGCTCTGTAAATTAAATCTTGAAAAGTGAAACTTACAGCCAAATAAAGATGGCATGGTCATTTGAAATCCTATCTGCTTATGCTCTTTAGCTCTCTGCTGACTCTTATCTTTTTTCTCTGTTGCAATTTTTATATTCTCAGGTATGACTGTGGAATGTTTATGCTTAAATACATCGACTTTTTCAGTAGAGGCCTGGGGCTATGTTTCAGCCAGGTAAGCTATTAGAATCCAAACCCGTAAATGCCTCAAGAAACTGTTGTTGAGTGTTGTTAACTGGAGTCTGAATCAGTATGGGATTAGTATATCGCGCAAGCAGTTTATATCCTTAGCATGTTCTAGGAATTGATATAAGAACGTTTGTATTACATTGGTGCAGGAACACATGCCATACTTCCGACTAAGAACGGCTAAAGAGATCCTGAGACTGCGAGCCGACTGAAGTTGCTTGGGCTAATGTATTTTCAGCTTTTAGGAATGCTATTTTTACTTGCCATTGTTGATTTGAATAAACTTTAAATTCCACTCCTATTAGGCAGTGAAGTACTCAGCTTCAAAAGCAGAGGTAAACACTGAGCTAGGCCAAAGCTCTTTGCTTCTTCTGTATGATATATTTTTTTGTTTGTTTGAAACTGTAGATGGAAGCGTTCGGATCTCTAGTGTTTAAATTATGTTTGATTAGTCTAACTAAATATATGAATAGTTGGAAGGTTCGGAACTGGTCCATTTTTTAGTTTCTCTACGGTCTCGTTAAGAGTTGGTCTTTAACTACATCAAGTATCATTGCCAATTCCATGAACTATGAAAATGAGCTGCTCAATTTTCCCAATAATAGTATAATACACATATATACACAAATGAATGTGTTACGTACAACAAACAGCTGCTTTAAATTATAGAGTGTTCCCCACATGACTAATTATGAATATTCACTGAACACTATGTTGATAAGAAGTTAAGAACACAGAAAACAAAAATCCTCAAAATGAAATTAACAAATTAAAACCCCCCCTTCTCAAAAGAAATCACATTCCCCAATTCACAAAACACGAGAGGAAGGAAGATTTGTGTGTCTTAGAATGAAAAGATCACCTGACTGGAGCCCAAACTAAGTTTTACTGCTTTCTCTAGCGCGGAACTCTCTTCCGGCTAAAGTATCTCTTGTTCTTTCAGACGGTGTTGGAACCGAGCAAGACGGGCTTGAAGGCTAACGAGTCCAGCTGCTTTACGGCACAACGAAAAACTCAATTGTGTAACGTAGTTGTCAATCATGCTCCCTCCTGGCCTATCCACCTCCGCTTGTAATTTCATTTCCTGAAAGAAAAAAATAAACCGTAAATAACCTTTTTAACGAATACATAAGCCGATAACAAGCAGGTAACTCTACAGTAGAGAAAAATAATAATGTTGAAATCACATAAGTTTCTTTGACTCCCCTAAGTTAACAAAGAAAAAGAAAACGTTTAAAAAGTCTTTAACTAAAAAGAAAAAGAAAATATTGAGAAAGTTTGTTTGGCCAGTAAAATGATCATTTCAAGTCATGGTTGACTTAATTTTGAAATATTAAAATCCAACACTGATTCTGGTTTAACTCAAACATTGAGGCTTGATTGGTAACTACATTTAAACGAGGCGGTCAGAGAATTATGAACGGTTTGTAGAGAAGTCAGTTAAAAAGACAGCAGTTAAAGATGGTGCGGTTAAAGAGAGCGGTTGAGTATTTAGTTTGATTGGTAACATTGTATCGGTTGAATAATATAAATAATAATAATTAGTAAAAAAATAAATTAGTTTAGTTGGAAAATCAAAAATTAGAGTAATAAAGTATTATTTAATTCATAATATGAAATATAAACATAGTTAAATAAAAAATGTTAAAATGCTAAATAATTAGTTTTGTCATTATGATAATAGATTATAATATTAAAATATCAAAAATTATTTTAAATTAGAAAAATGTAATTTATACTATAAATTCGAAAAACTATTAAAATCATTATCTAATTCATAATAAGAAATATTAATATAGTTAAATGAGAATTTTTATAATGGAAAAAATTAATTTTATCATTAGCGTTGAAATTTACATATTTATCTCTGATCAGCCCATAACATATCAATAATTTGTATGAAGCACACATATATAAGATAAATAGAGAAAATTTTTGTTGATGTTTCTTCTCAATAATGTTTTTTATTAAATAAAAAGGTTAAAAAATTTCTTGAAAAGTGAGTAAAATCAGATTATATTCACTATTTTTCTTTATTTTGTCAGATAAAAAGAATCCAACGCCAAAAAACAAAATGCCAAAATAAAAAGCTTTGTAACTTTTAAACCTTACTAAACATTGGTTTCATGAATAACTTAAGTTGGTGTTTGCAACCACTAAAAATAAGGTTTAACTACCTTTTCAAATCAAGATGTTCAACCACTATCTCCAAACGATTGATGATCATAGGGACGGTTCGTTTGCAAACGACTTTAATTAATTAGTGATACCAATCAGAGCCAGATTCTGAGTTCACAGAAGAATTAAACTCCCAAAAATGTTTCTAGAAAAGGGCTCTAATTTTTCTCGAAATGTTAAATTTGCCCCATAAGTTTTTCTTAGTCCAATTTTGAATTTTGATAAAGAACGAACCCAGATCGCGGGAAATCCAAAAACTTTTGAAACTAATTTTACCTAAAAATTCTGTGAAATCCAAAGTCTCTTTCAGGAGTGTCGCCATGGATGAGGAGCTTTTGCTTACTAGAATCATCACAGGAATCGAAGCAGGAGGAGAAGACGATGAATCTCACTACCAAGACCTCGTCACAGATCTCAAATCTCTACTTGATACAGACGACGATGAATTTCTCAATCGATTCTACGGCAGCCTCTCTTCCGTGGCTTCTTCGTTTCTCCGCTGCATCTCCGCCGCCATGGATTCGCCGATTGAATCAGGCCGTCTCGCTATTTTAGCCTCCGACGCGTATCTCAGTCTCCTTCTTTCAACGAATTGCCCCGTTTTCACTTTCTTCTCTCCGATTGCGTTTCTCTCTCTACTGGGCTCAATCCGCCGCTACCTCAAACGCCGTAACCGTGACGATTCGGCTGGTCAAGGGAGTAATTCGCAGCGGGAGAAAGGGAATAAGAAGAAGAGAAGTCGCGGTAAGAGAAACCTAGGGTATGAAGATGATGGGGGTGAGACTGAAGAAGGTGGATTCGATGCGAAATTGCTGTTTAGAGTGCTCGAGCGATTAGGCTCGGTTCTTAGTTTTGTTCATTTAGATAGATTTCCAGATAGTTTGAAATCTTTGGTGCAGACTGTGAGTGAGATTCCTCTATCGGCGTTAGAACACTCTGGGTTTTTGAATTATGATCGGTTGATGGATATGTGTGGGAAGATTCTGGGTGGTGTGTTAAGTTCTGACCATGGAGATATGGCACTCACGGCGGCTGAGATTTCTAAGTCTTTGACACCGTTGCTTCTTATGGGTAAACATCAAGCGAGAAGCTTTGCGTTAGGTTTTGTGTCAAGGAAATTGATGGGTTTGGCTAAAGATAACTCTGAATTGAAAAAAGTTGTTTCTAATTTGCCCAAGTTTTTGGTTCATAAGTCACCTGAGAAGGCCGAGCCGCGTGGATTCGCAGTGGAGGCGATATTGGAGATAGTAAAGGCAATGGAGGTTGAGGACCAATCAGACTTTGTTGATTTTTTAATGAAGATGTGTCAAGGGAAGTCTAATTATAGAATATTAGCTGTTGATCTTATACCTCTGTTGATAAGCTCATTAGGAAATCCTTTAGGAGTTATTGGTTCAGAGGATGGGTCGATAGATTCTTGGGGATTAAGTTGTCTTGATGCGTTACTTAAGCGGTGTTCAGACACGAATGCTTTAATTAGAGCTCGAGCTTTGTCCAACTTGGCTCAAGTCGTGGGGTTCTTGTCTGGTGATGCAAGGAGCAGGTCGATCCTGAAACATGCCCTTGGGTTTAACGGCGAGACTTCAGAGGGAAAAGGGGTAGTAACTGACCTTTTGAAGAAAAGATGTGTGGATGAGAAAGCGGCTGTAAGGAGAGCAGCTCTTCTTCTTGTGACAAAATTGACTTCCCTTATGGGTGGTTGCTTCGATGGTAGTATCCTAAAGACAATGGGTACTTCTTGTTCTGATCCGCTCATAAGTATTAGAAAGGCTGCAATTTCAGCTCTTTCTGAGGTATGTTATCTGTAACTCAGTGTCTTCTTTCTCATTTACCCCTAAAGTTAATGAAATTATATATAGGTCTTCTTTGTCCTTTATTAGCTCAAAATTAAGGAGACTAAATTTTCAAGCCAACAATGTTTTAAGATGGATGAATGAGACTACGTAGTAACTGTTTCCGTCGGTTTTGGTTTTGTACTAAAATCCGATGATTTTTATACTTCACTTCTCCCTAAATATAGGTTAGGCTAATGACATGTTATCATATTTCTTCCGCTTCTTTTTCTTTTGCGGTGATGGAAATTAATTATCTTCTTATGTTTACTGTAGGCCTTTAGAATATGTACAGATGAAATTGTGACCACTGAATGGTTACATTCAGTTCCTCGAATGATCATGGATAATGAAACTAGCATCCAAGAAGAATGCGAGAATGTCTTTCATGAATTAGTTCTGGAAAGAATATTACGAGCTGGAAATGTGCTTTCTCCAGACAGTGCTTCTCTCCCTAACAACGGGAACACTACCTCAAAAAATCTAGACAGAGACATAGAAGCCTTGTTTCCAGAAGGTGTCCTGGTTCTCTTAAGGGAGCTTTGCAACAGCGAGGTTTCTCCTTGGGTTACGAAAATATGTGGAAGTTTGGGAAAGAAGAAGCGACTAAAACCAAGAGTTGCCTTTGCGCTCCAGAGTATCATAAAGGAATCTGAATCACTGTGGTTGAGTCGTTCAATGCCAATAAATAAATGGACCGCTCCTGCTGGTGCTTGGTTCCTTCTATCAGAGGTTTCAGTGTATCTTCCAAAGTCTGTCGAATGGGAATTTCTTCACCATCATTGGCAGTTGCTTGACAAGAATGATGTGCAAGGTTTGTCAAAAACCAGTCTATCCATCTTTAGACATCTCAATTAACTGCTTTATGTCTTTACTTGTTGCTACTGGTAGTTTTGTTCTCTTGTTTTAATCCTGACTTCTGTCCTAGCTAAACCAATTCATGAATGCATTTATAATAATTTGGCTATTTTCTGAAGGGCTAGATGAACAAGGTGACGAACAGGGTGTCGAGTGTAACTCTTCTACATGGGCTGGCGATCGAGTTTGTCTTTTGCAAACAATCTCCAATGTTTCCCTTCAGCTGCCAGCAGAGCCTGCTGCAGACCTGGCTGACAATTTGCTGAAGAAAATCGAAAAGTTTAACCTCCATTCTGCTGAGGTAATAATTAATAGGAACTCTAATAAATACTTTACGTGATATCTCCTATAAAAAATCAAACTCATGCTTCGAAAGCGCAAAAAGTCAGTGGTTTCGGTCTTCAAAAATATTCTTTCAGATTTAAATATTATTACTTCTCTTTAACTGGGACCTGGACGCTTGAGTTGAGCAGATCATTATTTACTGGTTTGAAAAAGGAAAATTTTAGGTTTAATTCATATATATGGTCCATCTGTTCCCAGGATCTTAGTCTATGCCATTGAATGACAGGTCGATGCACATGTTAAAGCATTAAAAACTTTGTGCAAAAAGAAGGCATGCGCCTCTGAGGAGTCTGATATGCTTGTCAAGAAGTGGGTAGAACAACTTTTATCTAAGGCATCTAAGGTCACTGAGAAGTACATCGAGGGGGTCTCTAGTAATAATCACTCTTTTGTTACACCAGCAACACTCGGAAGTAGAAGAAGCAAGAGACTGGATTCTGTGTCCAAGAAGTTATCAAAAGTAGTCACAGCAGTATATACCATTGGATCTTGTGTCATTATATATCCTTCTGCTGACACCACCAAAATTGTTCCGTTGTTACATACTGTCATCACTTCAGGAAATTCTGACTCAAAGCTGAAAAACAAATTGCCACAAGGTGATGTTTGCTTGAAACAAAAAGCTCCTCCTCTCTACAGTCAGTCTTGGTTGACCATGGCGAAGATGTGTTTGGCTGATGGGAAGCTTGCTAAAAGATATATCCCTCTCTTTGCACAGGTCTGTCAATTTGCTGTTTGCTGATTCCAGTTTCCACGATTATTTTTGGAAAGGAAAATTTTTAGTTTTAGTTTCCTTTATCCCTGCAGTTAACTGTATAACCTATGTGACTTCGTTGATGCCTTCCTCTTGCAGGAGCTTGAAAAGAGTGATTGTGCAGCCTTGCGTAACAACCTTGTAGTGGCAATGACAGACTTTTGTGTTCATTATACAGCCATGATTGAGTGGTAAATCATCCACAGAACATTAACATTTCATTACACTTTTCTCAAATGTTAAACATGAATGATACACTCTAATGTTTTTTTTACCTGGATAGTTACATACCAAAGATTACAAAACGTCTTCGGGATCCTTGTGAAGTTGTTAGAAGGCAGACCTTCATACTTCTCTCAAGGTTATTACAGGTATTACTATTCTCCACAGATTCTTTATTTTCCGTTGTTGAAAAAATCTAGGCTTGAAGATTGATAAGCAGGCTTGTTGCTATATTGATTCAGAGAGACTACGTGAAGTGGAGAGGAGTCCTCTTCCTTCGGTTTCTTCTATCGCTAGTGGATGAATCTGAAAAGATACGCCGACTTGCAGACTTTTTATTTGGTAGCATCCTTAAAGGTATGAGAACTCGTGGGAGCAACCATGAAATGCATTATTTTATTCCATATTATTGTAAGTTCTTACAGAGAGACATGATCTCTAGGGTTTTGATTATTGTTATGCCCCATCTTGCTTATAGTTAAGGCGCCACTTCTAGCTTACAACAGTTTCGTGGAAGCTATTTATGTCTTAAACGACTGCCATGCCCACACTGGCCATAATAATCCAGATTCTAAACAATCAAAAACTAAGGATCAAGCTTTTTCTGTCAGGTACTTGTGTTAAAGTTATATAGTCTATGCTCATACGCAAACTTGATATTTTGGTGTGGATGATTTTAGTGATTCTTTTTGTTACATTTGTTCTGTAGAGGGAATGATGAAAGGGCTAGGTCTAAAAGAATGCAGATTTACATTACTCTGCTTAAACAGATGGCTCCAGAACACCTATTGGCCACATTCGCCAAATTATGTGCAGAGATCCTCGCAGCTGCTTCTGATGGAATGCTTAACATAGAGGATGTCACTGGTCAGGCAGTCCTACAGGTAATTTCCAAATTGCTCCACAGCTTATTATTTCTTCTCGTGATCCGCCTGAGTTATTAACTGGTTTTGTTCTCTCGGTGTAGGATGCATTTCAAATCTTGGCATGCAAAGAGATCCGCTTATCAGTTTCCAGAGGAGCATCGTCGGAGACAGTGGAGATGGAGGAAGAAGGTGGAGACTCCAATGCAGCTGCTGCGAAAGGAAGAGCCATAACGCAAGCTGTTAGAAAAGGTTTGATTCAGAACACCATTCCAATCTTCATTGAGCTCAAGAGGCTATTGGAGAGCAAGAACAGTCCTCTTACAGGTTCGCTCATGGACTGCCTCCGTGTCCTCCTCAAAGACTACAAGAACGAGATTGAAGAAATGCTCGTCGCTGACAAACAGCTTCAGAAAGAGCTTATTTACGATATGCAGAAGCACGAGGCTGCAAAGGCAAGGTCCATGGCTAACCAAGGGGTTGCCTGTGGGACGAGTCGTGGAAACGGTGAACCTGAAGAACCAGCAACAAGCGAGAATGTTAGAGATTCGGGATTGGAATCGAGAGTGGTTGCGGCGGCTGCTGATGCGGTGGCAGCGAAGGCGGCTAGGTCGGTGTTGAAAGAGATAAATGGTGGAGCTGCAACGCCACCTCTGAGTGCAATGAGTGTTCCAAAGCTAAGGTCGTGCCGTGGAGGTATCCAGAGTGGTCGACCATCGGCTGATGTGTTGGAGTCTTTGAGAAGAAGACCAACTTTCATGTCTGATGATGAGAGTTAGAACTTAGAACTTTAGACTCAAGCAATAGCTTTGCTGTAAATGCATAACTTTGATATATTTCTTTTCTTGAGATTTGATCGATACTCTGTTATATTTATTAAACTGCATTAGATATTAAATATGAATTTTTTGTTTAAAAAATCTGAAATTTAATGTGAATTTTAAGCAAAAAAATTTGTTTACCTGCAAAAATATGAAATTAATGTTTATTATAAAAATATTTTAAATGTTTATTAAATTATCGAAGATTAATATTAAAAAAATATTTCACTGTAAACTCTTATAAAAATTGGGTTCACAATAAATAAATAAAAAAAACTCTTACAAAAGTTGAGAAAGATCAAACCATTAAAAAACCATTACCATAACTGATCATCCAACTTCATGTAGAAAAACTATTTTATTCACCAAAAATAGATAAAGACTAATTTTCAAAAAGTAGAATTGCTTCTTTGGACGTTTCTCAGAAGAAAAAAAAGTAATTGAAAGTCTTCAAAATGGAAAAAATATCAATTAAATCGTGAACTTATCCAAAAACGCCAATTAAACCCTAAATTTTCCCTAAGGCCAATTAAATCATCTAATTTCGTTACCAATTCTAATTAAATATCAAAGTTTTCTAAAAACTCCAAAAAACACATCGCGCAAAATTGGGTAACAGAGCAACTAACCTTCGTTTAACACCCGTTAACATCTGTTAGATTAACCCGTTAGAATAAAACTGATGTTTGAACTCGAAATCCCCAAATTACTTTGATCTCTAATCCATAATTTCACAAACCCAAAAAATCCTTCTCCTTCTCTTCTTCATGATTTTGAGATATGAGTTGCAATTTTGGACAATCAAGTTGTGAAAACAGAGGTCGGGGTTGCCATAGTTTTCCGTCAAAGTGTCATTGCGGCTTAGATGTTGCCATCCATACATCCAGTACGAAGCAGAACCCAGGAAGACCTTTCTTTCGTTGTCCAACCAGAGGAGATGTAAGTAACTAATTTTGTTATGAATTTGTGTTTTCTTGATTTGGTGATAAAAGTTTATCAATTTACGATTGTAAGAGCATTTGTTTAAGTGGGTGGAAGAAGGTGTGTACGAAGAAGTTGTAGAAGCATCACCGAAAATCTCCATAATTAACAATGAGATAAGCAATGCAAGATCTGAGATTGCTGTCGAAATTGATGGGTTAAAGACTCAGATTGAAGATTTGAAGAAAGATGCAATGTGGAGCAAAAGAGAACTTAAGAAATGGAAATTGATGATATTGTGCTTGGTATGCCTTTGTATTACTGTAATTGTCATTGTAATTGTAATGTGTAAAACCTCATAAGGAACATTTGGTCTTGGTTATTAGTGTCTTTGTGTTCTGTCTTTGGTGTTGGATCATCGGTTGTGTTTTTGTTGTGTCTTTGTTGTGTCTTTGTATTGTGTCTTTGGTGTAGTGTCTTATATCTTTGGTAATGAAAAAATTTGGTTTGGATATGAGTTTCACAAAACAAAAGGGAGGTAGAAAACAAAAATCATTCATAATGAAAAACATTTAGTTCACACAACTAGCTGAACCATAACATCGATCCACGTTCAACACACCGAACCAAAGCAGACAAAGTAACAATCCTAATGAAAAACATTTGGTCCACACAACAACAAAGCATTCATGAACACTCAAACCAAACAAAGTAACAATCCTGTCATAAAGGTAATCTACGATGATCAATCAAACCATGATGCAAATCGACCAAGTCCTCCACCAAGTCCTTGCTCTTCTTGTTTTTGTGATCCTCCAGCTTCTCCGTGTGACACAACCGCTGGTCCTTGGGATCCATGCTGAGTTTGTGACCCGACCGTTGGTCCTTGGGATCCTTGCTGAGCTTGTGACCCAACCGTTGGTCATTGGGATCCTTGCTGAGCTTGTGACCCAACCGTTGGTCCTTGGGATCCTTGCTGAGCTTGTGACCCAACCGTTGGTCCTTGGGATCCTTGCTGAACTTGTGACCCAACCGTTGGCTCTTGTGGTTCTTGGTTTTTCCTTAGTCGACCTCTTGGTCTCTTTGGTACACTAGCAACCACAATAGGATTTTTGCAGCCATGCTTGTTGCTCCCTTGTTGGAAGCAGTTAGAGCATGTCATGACTCTCTTTTCCCGTGACATCTTATCTGACGAAGATGAAGATTCATTTCTTCCTTTCCTCCTTGCATAGTTAGACAGCCTTCCTGGGTTCCCTCTTCTCCATGGTGGTGGCAATACAGCTAGCCTATTCAATCTAGGCCACAATTGCATCCCTTGGACAAGCCTAATACCATCCCTGTATGTCTCTCTCCACTTTATCCTTGTGTAACAAGCATTAACATAGTCCTCCACCTTTTCTCTCTTTCCTATTATCACACATGCAACATGAACATAAGGGATTCCAACCATTTACCACATCCTGCAACCACAAATTCTCTCATTCATATCAACACTATAGCCAACACCATTCTGGCCATATATCTCTCGCAAGCTCCTGCTCCAGCTATCATTTTTTCAATCTCCGCATGAGCTCTCTTTGTGAACCGTGTCTTCATCCGGTCAGCTATGACAAAGCGCTTTGCATTTCTCACCATGCATTGCCTCCTTATGTCCTCTAGCACTTCCAATAAAGGCTTTTTCCTTGCCTGGCTTATAGTTATATTAAAAGACTCACTCAGATTGTTGAGGTTGTCATTGCAGAGAGTACCAATCCTAAAGAAAGCTCTGCTCCAGGTAAGTGGATTAATAAGCTGCAGTGATGCGAAAGCTTGAGGATTGTAAGCCTTTAGTTCTGCCATACGATCATTAAACTCTCTTGTGGTGTAGTTGCGTGCTATTTTCCAAAAAAGCCGTTGTAGTTATTGATCGTGGCTGTCTTTTTTCCAATTCTCCATTATGTGTTTAGCACACTGTCGATGCTCAGCATGTGGCAGAACGCTATAGATAGCTTTGACCAAGCCCTGAAAAAGTAACATTTATTAGACCTATTGAGGATTGTAGAGTATAAATAACACTTTAAATAACAAAAAGTAACATTTGTTAGACCGACTCACCAATTGTTTATCTGAAATGAGGGCGATATTCCTCATTGTATGAAGACCCAAACTTGCAGCAAGATGTCTCACAAACCAATCCCAATTATCATCATTTTCTATTTCTACAACTGCCCAAGCAAGAGGAACAATCCTATTATCTCCATCTCTACCAACAGCAGCTAGAATATGACCTTTTATATCCCACTTTAGGAAAGCTCCATCCAATCCTATGATGGGTCTACATGTTTCTTTCCAAGATTCTTTCTGTGATTTAAAACAAATATATAACCTAAAGAACCTCTGCCTGCTTCCAACTACTGGCCTTCAGATTCTCTCAATCTCAAATTCAGACTCTTTGTTTTGCTGCAAAACCTCTGCTTGATAATCTCATATTCGCGCAAACTGAGATTCATGACTAGCCCTTTTTGCTTTCATAACTTTAGTCTTCGCCTTTGCACACTGGTCTGGAGTCACCTCCAACTTATACTCCCTTTTGATCTCAGCAGTCATCTCGTTTTTAGTAATCTTTGGATTCAATCTCAGCCTTTCCTCAAACAAAAAAGAAACAGTAGACCAATTCCACATCTTCGAATAGCCTGACCTCACACATATATGCTCATTGACATATACTTTTATCTGCATCTTATGCTTCCTCTTCTCATATGAACAATAGACTCTCCAAGGACATCTCAAACCATCATCATCCACATAACAACACTTCGCACCAACTATCAAAGCTTGAGACCTATAAAGTTTAATATCGTACCTTGTCTTTAACGAGTACATCAACAATGCAAGCTTGAATTCTTCAGGAGAATTGTAAGTCTTCTCCACTGCTAACAAACCCTCTGGATCGTCAACATCTCTACGACCTCCATCTTCTTTGTCTTGGACCTCATCTTCGTCATCAGATGATAAATGATCTGGAATTTTGTCATCATCCCATATATCATCACCGCTGTCGGAATCAGAACCATCTTCTATTCCTCTAACAGCCTCTGGAAAGTCATCTGCAATGTTTGCGTTAACATCTTCTTCCACACCCTGCATTTCGTTATCTTCACCACCCTGCATTTCGTTATCTTCACCACCAACTCCATCATCAACATCATCGAAGTCGTCATCATCATACACCACACAGTCATCTTCACTGTCGTGCTCTACTTCAGGCTCCATAGCCTCCTCTTCACCGCTTCTTTTTTCCGTTTTCGACGCCGTTTTGTAGCTTGAACTTTATCTCCGGCAACAACAGCCTCTGATACAACTTCTTGAGCTCCATCTCCTTCTCTGACCTCAACCTCTACAGCTCCAACTCCTTCAACCTCAGCCTCTGAAGCTCCAACTCCTTTGATTACCTCAACCTCTACAGCTCCAACTCCTTCGACCTCAGCCACCGAAGCACCAAATTCTTCTCTGACCTCAACCCCTACAGCTCCAACTCCTTCTACTTCAGACTCCGAAGCTCCAACTCCTCCGACCTCATCCTCTGGAGCTTCATACATAATTATACTATTTGATTCGACTCGCGGTGGATCTTCAACTCTTTCTCCAACAAACGAAATCACACCCTTGTTTTTAACTTTCGGCATCAAATTGAAAATAGTGTTTCGTGTTTATTAAGAGAATTAGGGATTAGAGAGTGAAGTGATTCGGGGATTTTTGTGAAATTAGGGATTAAAGATCGAAGTAATTTGGGCATTTCGTGTTCAAAGATCGTTTTATTTTAACGAGTAATCTAACAGATGTTAACGGGTGTTAAACAGAGGTTAGTTGCTCTGTTACCCAATTTTGCGCAATGTGTTTTTTGGAGTTTTTAGAAAACTTTGATGTTTAATTAGAATTGGTAACGAAATTAGATGATTTAATTGGCTTTAGGGAAAGTTCAGGGTTTAATTGGCGTTTTTGGATAAGTTCATGATTTAATTGACATTTTTCCCATTTTGAAGACTTTCGATTACTTTTTTTTTTCTTCTGAAAAACGTCCAAAGAAAATTATGAAGACTAATGAATATGAGTATGAAGAATATATTATACATTCTGTAGTTTTAATTTTTGTTAGTTATATATAGTGTGAATGGTTGCAGCAGACAAATTGTCTGCAGATTAGATTGATTTATATTTACTATTTATAAATTGTAGTTCACAGTAGTACAGTAAAAAAACAGAGACAAAATCGATACGGACCAACTGCATACTATTTACATATAAATAGGTTGGATCGAATTCACACTAAAAACAAAACGGTCTAATTTACATACGGACCGCAGTCACCATTCATATCCATAATTTTGATTTATATATCCAGTAAAATAAGTTAATTTTCTCGGTCGGCGCAGTGAAATTAATGTGTAAATAAATAACTCATCAATAATTAAAACCCCCAATTTTGCAAACTTCACTTTCGTCTTCTCTCTCTCTTTCTCTGTAAACCCTAAAAAAAAAAAGAACGATGCCAGCTCCGACGACGGAGATCGAACCTATCGAAACACAGTCACTGAAAAAGCTCAGTCACAAATCCGTCAAACGAGCACTTGATCTTTTCGCTCCTGTCCATGGCCAATTCCCTCCTCCTGACCTCGAAGCGTTAGTCTTCTTCGATCCCCAATTTTTTCAATTCCAATTTTCGTTTTTTTTTCCCTTGAAAACTTAACAAAGAGTTCTTCGTTTTTTCTTCTTCTAAATTTTGCAGCAAGAAGATTCGTCTTAGCCATAAGGTAAACGTCGCTTCTGTGTAATTCGTTTATTTGAGTCTCTATAATTTAGCTTCGAACTTCAGGTTTATTAGGTTTTCTTATGTTTCAGTATTGTAGTTAGCCTTTCTTAACATTTAAGACTACAGTTATCAAAACTGGTTAAGATGGTTGGTTTGCTTTTAACTCTCTGTTATTCACTGGTTAAACTGTGTTCTTGAGGTGTGAATTGTGTATAAGATTGGTTTTGGAAATTTTTCATGTACAGATGAAAGTTGCATATGGAGGTGTAGAGCCTGTGAGTCAACCTCCACGTCAACCTGACCGCAGCAATGAGCAGACTGGACCCTCCAACGCCCTTGCCCTCCCAGGTGTTTTTTCATATCACATCACATGTGTTTGCTTATGTTGGTGAAAGATAAAAACTAGTTTCCTGTTTTCTATTTGAATTTCGTTCAAGCATTGCGTTCTTATTGTATCTGCTCTATGAATTGTTTGCAGGTCCAGAAGGGTCCAAGAGTGTGCAAAAGGGTGTGACAGAGAATGCCCTTGTTGTTGGTCCAACTTTACAGCCTAAAGGCTTGTAAGTATTTCCTTTAGCCGTTGGTTTTGTTGATCTGATATGCTAATTGATGTTCTACTTATATCACGAGGATGCTCATTAGATATATTTTGGTTCTCAAATTGAAGGAACAATATTGGTCCCTCAGGCAAAAGCACCACCATTATACCTGCCACTGGATCCTCATATCAAAGGTTTTTTTGTCTCGTTCTTATCCTTGCTTTTCTTCTTCATCTGTATTGAAATTCATTAACATCCATGCAAATTAGACTTCCCCGAACCTGAAACTCTCTAAGCTTGTACCTTTCTAATTCTGGTTCCTTTTTTCTGGTGTGCGTCTTTCTGCATGTTAAAGGAATCTTTCAACTGCTGCATTAATGGAGAGGATACCAAGTAGATGGCCCCGCCCAGAGTGGCATGCACCATGGAAAAATTACAGGGTAATATATGTGGCACCGTACTGTTGATGCATCACAATGATTTTGGCCTTTCGCTTGTCCCCAGAAGGCTCTTTCTGTTCATTTAAGAAGTTTCTTGACTTGTGGTTAATTATTGTTTTCGCAGGTCATTCAGGGGCACCTGGGTTGGGTCAGATCTGTCGCATTTGACCCGAGTAATGAATGGTTTTGTACTGGTTCAGCTGATCGTACCATCAAGGTAATAGAGAGTATTTCTTCTTCATATGAATTGTTCCGAATCTGTTATTCTTGATTCAAAACTTCCATCCTGTGGGTTAACTTCCACAACTTTAGCGCTTGTAGATGCAATCCTGAATGAAGTACACTTTCTGAATTGCTTGCTTGTGTTATATTCACTAGATATGGGATGTAGCAACTGGAGTTCTGAAGCTAACACTTACTGGGCATATCGAGCAAGTACGAGGTTAGCCTCTTAAATTTCTTCCAGTTTCTTTCTTATAATCTCTTAAATTTCTTGCAGTTTATCTCGTTAAACATCTCAATGATTATCACTCGAGAACAAGTACAAGTTTAGGCTTCTTTTATTTTTTGAATTTTGTTACAGGTCTTGCTGTAAGCAATCGACATACCTATATGTTCTCTGCTGGTGATGACAAACAAGTCAAATGCTGGGACCTTGAGCAAAATAAGGTTACAACTCTATTCTTTTCCTTATCTGAACTTCTCATATCTATTATCTAATGCTCGTGGATTACTTTGATAGGTTATCCGTTCTTATCATGGTCACTTGAGTGGTGTCTATTGCTTAGCTCTCCACCCAACTTTGGACGTGTTACTAACTGGAGGGCGAGACTCTGTCTGCAGGGTTAGAAAATATCTAAAAATACTAAATCCTTTGTTTGTTAGTATATATTTTGCTGCTCTTTTGATGCTTGAGCTTACTGAACTTTTCCATGTTTGCTTATTTGCAGGTCTGGGATATTCGTACCAAGATGCAAATTTTTGCACTCTCAGGACATGAGAACACTGTTTGTTCTGTTTTCACTCGGCCAACTGTACGTATCTTTTCACATGGACTTCTTGTTGTTGATTTGGATTTCTTTTGGGAATCTTCTTATCATGGTAACTGGAACTCACTTGATCTGTGATGATGCAGGATCCACAAGTTGTCACTGGATCCCATGACACCACCATTAAATTTTGGGACCTTCGATATGGTATGTCTTATCATTCTAACCATCTGCTTGGACTTAAAAGCCATACTTCTTAATCCCCCTTCTCATTGTATAAACATTGGTGCAAGTATATGGTTTCATTTGAATAATGCTGGATTATATAATATGCAGGCAGAACAATGGCAACGCTAACACATCATAAGAAGTCTGTCCGAGCAATGACTCTCCATCCTAAAGAGTATGTATAGTTGCATGGCATCCACCATGTCTTTCCAACAGCCGAGTCTTTAAGACACTCAACCTACTTTTCCTAATGTTCTCTCTTTGTTTGTAGGAATGCATTTGCTTCTGCATCAGCTGACAACACCAAGAAATTTAGCCTCCCAAAGGGAGAGTTTTGCCACAACATGCTGTAAGTCTCTGCTGGATAGATATATACCCATTCTTTGGCATCTCTAAAGCTTTTGAAATATGAGATATAATATATTTGTTGACGTATTTGAACAATGTTGTCTTTCTCCATGAAACAGTTCACAGCAGAAAACCATAATTAACGCAATGGCTGTGAACGAGGATGGTGTAATGGTCACAGGAGGTTAATAATTATATTTCTGAATCTCTTTCTTTATGTGATTGTTTGCTTTCATTATCATTTTCAACTAAAATTGATTCTGTGTGTGAATTAAGGTGATAATGGAAGTATATGGTTCTGGGACTGGAAGAGTGGTCACAGTTTCCAACAGTCAGAAACTATTGTACAGCCCGGTACGTATATTCACATATCCTGTTTCATGTTCCTTTTCTCTTTATCTACTGGTAATGGTAAGATGTAGAAGTCTTAGTATGTTCATTTAACGTAGTCAAGTTTGAGTCTTGGTGAAGACCCAAATTTCAGAAGTGTAATATGATTGAGAGCTCTAAGGAAACCAAGAAAGTTTTCAAGACGTAGGATTAGGATTTATGTAAGTAGTAAAAGGGTCTTAATTAAATGTGGTTGGGTACATCTTATATGGCAGGTTCACTGGAGAGTGAAGCGGGTATATATGCAGCGTGTTACGATCAAACAGGTACGAGACTGATAACATGTGAGGCCGATAAAACAATAAAGATGTGGAAAGAAGATGAGAATGCAACTCCAGAAACACATCCGATCAACTTCAAACCACCAAAGGAGATTAGGCGCTTCTAATAACTTGTATTAGCATCTGAAAGCTCTTTGTTGGAATCTCACTAATCTTCATGATTCTGTTTTGTGGATCAACTTGTGAAAGGTTTTGGCGGGGAGAGAGAGAAAAGAAAAAGGGCCATGTACTTTTATGTATTTTAAAGGCATTTGTAGTTTACTCTCTTAACAAAAAATAGATCATGTACTTTTTCTTTTAATGTTGCGAGAAACGTTTAACTTCCATCTTCCAATCTCTTTAATTTCTCTTTTTTGAGTTTTTCTCTGAAATTGTTAGGACTTTGGTATGCAGATATGATATGTTGACATATGGATCTTTTAGATTTGGTATATGCGTTCGAGGCTTCGAGCATTCGAAACGAACCTTTTAAGACGAAGATAAAATCATGAAATAATAAAATGATTAATATGGAAGCACTAAAAATTAGACGATGCTGGTCATGAATGAGCTCGTTTGGAACGATGACACCTGTGTGTATTGTTATGTGATACGCACGTAAGTAAGAGACACGTTTAAGGGTATTCAGATCGCACCACCACCGACGTCTTCTGATCTTTTGTACCGAAATTACTTGTTTATTCGCAGATCTTTTATAGACTTTTCATTTTTCTATAATTTGGAAGTATCGTCAAGTGGAAGACGTACATTGGTTTGTACTTACTTTATTTGCTCCAATACAATCAGAGCAACGCACCTTCATGACTAAAAGTCTAAAACAAACCAACGAAAATGTGATTTTATACCAAATTACACCAAATTACAAACAGTTTTCCGTCTTCTTCACTTATATTCTTTACTAATAATCACAGTTTTTAACCATCTCTTATTTACTTTTGCAGTCATTATGAGCAGTGGGCCCATAGTAAGGCCCATGAGCCCAAATTTTTCTCCCGTTGTGTATATAAAGCGCGCCCAAAACCCTAAACAAAGACTCTCAAAAAACCCATCACCGGAGAACACCTGACGGCGGCTTAGCACCGGTGGCTACTGCAAAAAGATTTTTTTTCTTCTTAGGCTTAATACTTGCCTTTGAAAGAATATAACGATCTTTGTTTTTGTGGTAGCTACGCTAACCTCTATCGTCATTTCTTTATAAAAATAATATTTCGATATATTCAAATAACAAAATGGCCGCTCGTTCACTCTCCGGCGCCGTCAAACATGTTATCTCCGCCGCATCTCGCAGTCTTTATGGTTCCGTTGTCTTAAGGTACAATTGTGCTTAGAAGTTCTATGAACCGTTTTAATTTTTCTAAGTTACAAACTTACAATATATATAGGATACGTTACAAACTCTTTTATTTGCTTATATCATCAATCATGTACAGTTCTTAAAGATATTCAAATCAAATGACTTACATAATATAAAAATTGATAATTGATGGTTTTGAGTGTAGGCTAAAGACTGATCTATCTGTATGACTATATCACGCACGTACTTACTTAGATCTATTAAAGATACTTATGCATGATATTATCACCTTTTTCGTTATATTCTCTAATTTTTTCTGGTTAAAATATATATACTGAATCTAACCCTGAAAATAAAAAATATAATCAATGTCGTATTGTTGTTATTGGGAGTGTAGGAGGAGTTACGTTGCGACACCTCAGACTGTGACAGTAACAGGATTGAGTAAGGGAGGTTCCACCAGACTTATGGTGGGGAAGATGGAACAAAGAACTTTGGATCAAGAGGTAGAGTCTGCTTGGGGACCAGATCCAGTCACGGGATACTACAGTCCCTCCAATCGTGCGGCTGAGATTGATCCAGCGGAGCTTAGAGAGTTGCTTTTGAAAAACAAAGCCAAGTCTTTCTAAGAGGATTTTGATTCGTCGGTTCCACAGGAAGATTGTTGCAGGCGATTATGTTTATTCCGTGTGTTGTCTTTTGTCTTGTATCTGTTGTGTACGGGAGAGTTTTAAGTAAAAAATAAAAGATAATATTAAAATAGTTCAAAACTCAAAAAGTATAATATGTAGTCAACAAAACAAGATACTTTCACTATCGACTTATATTGTTACCATATTGTTGTCTACATCAAATACAGCAAAGGTTGTGTACTAGTAGATTATGATGGTTTCACCCACAGTTTTGGTGAGGCTGCTAGTACTCTAATACAATGCAATCGGGCTATAAGGATTGAGAATACGATGTTATAATTATATGGCCCTATTACTGGGCCAAATTGGGTAACAACAACGTATGAAATACTTGGTTGCCACAATCGATTATGAATGAATTGTGTTAAACTGTGTAGGGATCGGATATCAAGATCTTTGCATCATTTAAGCTATGATCAACTTTTTTTGGATGCCTTGACAAGATGATGAACCTTGTGTCCTTCCTAACGAACCAAATTATTGTGCCACTATAGTGGAAAAGTTATTCAAACCAGATTTGAAAAAAATAAAAAGAGAATTGTGGAACCAATGAGAATGAGTGGTGGTATTAATTTTGTTTCATGATCCACCGGTACTTTTTTATATGAGGATAAGTTATGGTCAATATAACAGCAGCGTCCAAGAATATGTAATACTCCATCTTTAAATTAATCTAATTTTGTCCAAAAAATAACGTACACAAAATCGCACACCACAATAAATGGACACAAAAATAGAAAGATTTATATTTTTTTTTTGGTCGGAAGAAAGATTTATATTTATAACTATAATACCTAAACTAACAAGCTCTTCACGATATAAAAAAAAAAAAAAAATTATAGTAAACTGATTTGTTGTAAATTTTATCACAACGAAACTAGAGAAATAGATTTAAGAGAGGAGAGGGACAGCACGTGATGTGAGACCTTCCTCTTCATCTTGGGCAATCTCACTAACGCCGTTGCTTAAACCAACCGGTTTGGCATTTCTATAAATTCCATAAAGTATGAGTTGCATTGTCCCAAACACAAACCCCACTCCATTTGGCACCTACTCATTTTTTAACCACAAAAAGAAAAAAATATATATTATAAATTAAGCACAAAATACTTTATTCTCAACAGCATAATCAATCAAAATTTCAAACACCTATCCAAAACCTCAAGAAGACGCATTAGGAAAAAGACCCCAGGAAATAGTAGTTGTTTCATATTGTAGACCATACACTTTAATTTTCTAAAAAGACTAATTGTTTGTAAACATCACCACATAAAATCATTTGTTTGATGTTGGAGGCTTGGAGTCCACATTTTTAAATTTCTTAAAAAAACATTATGCATATAAATCTACATTTTCTTCCAGAGATTTTTTTTTTCCTTATAAACTAGGTGTCATGAAAAAGACAATACATTTTAAAGTTCTTGTTGGAATATTAAAGAGACATGGGGTCGATTGAAATAGATTCGTTGAGTTTTCGTGTTTTGTTCTTTTGTGTATGTCCAAAGCCAAAGACTATGAGACACTGGGGACAGCATCAGAGCGTACGCAGGAGTTAAACCATAAATAAGTATGTGATCAAAACAGTATAAATGATATAAAAAAAAAGAACGATACTTACGAGTAAGAAGACGTCGTGTTGGAGTGAAGCATAAACAGCCCAAATCGCGCCGTTTAAGAAGAGAAAAAACGACAACCAAAACGGCATGTATTTCACGCTCTTTGTCGTCACTACTGTTTTCTGTAAGTTTAATTAACAAAAACACTATTAAGTTTGTTTTATTATAATCACAGATGATAAACTTAAAAAAACATAAATCTATTTATTTTTGTCGCACAAAAAAATATGAAAACGAAATGGTACGTATTTGTCTTTATCTAAGATTTTATATATATATATATATATATATATATATATATATATAAAAGATTTTATATATAAAATGGACCCACGAAAAAAGTCGTGGTGCATTATCATAGCTGGGTAAAATAAATACACACAATTGTGACGTTTATATTCAAAATTTATATGTAGAAAAATCTAATGACGTACAAGTTTTTCTAATTGATATGTGACTGTGATTTTTTTTAAAGACGTGCTTAAAAAATGCCATATGGTGGTTGTTGGTTTATATAATATGATGATGACTGCATGTGTGAACGAAAATAACCTTTATAATTAAACTAAATGAACAACTACCACAAAAATAAACCTAGATATGCCTTATTTCTGAAAAAAAAACAAATAAAAACTCTACTATAAACGATATTCGAACTCCACTAACTAAAAAACAAAACTAAATTAATTAAAATCATTATGTTTTGATACAAAATTTTAGTCTTCAGACCAGGTGGGTCACTTTTGATTATGGACGGCCACAAGAAAAAGAAAACAATTATTAATTTATGCAATTTCAAAAAGGACCAAGTGGGATATGAACAATGATATCATAATTTCAAAACGTGGGTGATATAAAAAGTACCTAACCGCAATGAAATTGACAGATAGGTGGAAGAAATTAAGATTAAGGAATGAACTTACCATAGCAGAAAGAGGAGAACCATACATTATAATGTTTAGACCAGCAGATATGAAACCTATCGATTGAGAACGCATCTTCTCATCTTCAAACGCACTTCTCGTTGCTACAATCGCTACGATTGGGAAGAATACGTTCAACATCGCTACCACTATTATTGTGTTCAACTGTCAAAAGAGAAACAAAAGTAACATATCAATTTGAGCATAAAATTATATAAAGTCTCAATCATACGAACCAAAACACTTTGTAAAATGTTGAAATATATTGGAAAATTTTACTTTACAAGTCATCCTAGACTCCCTAGTGTATATATATATATATATATATATATATATCTTATAACAAGTGGATCAAATATTTTAGTCAACTTGACTTTAGGGAGAAAAACATTAATCAATTTAAAATGTGACAAAGAAATCTGATAATCAGATCCAAATCTGAATAAAAATGCATCAAATAAAATGAAGATTTTAACCAGCTATCATATAAGAAACACTAAAGATCATACACATATAATAACAAAAAAAATGAAAAAAAAAACCTTGAGATGTCGAGGGGCATAAAAGAGAAAAAGTGAAACGTAGATGGTTTCAACAAAAGCACCAAATCCATTGACGGTGGAAACAAGATACTCTCCGGGAGTAACGATGCCGTAATATGTCCATAAAGACGATCCTAGCAACGTGCAAATATATGGCAAGCTTTTGTACTCCTCCGTCGATCTCCGCTTCACTATTTTCCAAAACGTCTCCCTGATGATTTTGTATATTAATTTTGGACCGATCGATGATAAAAAAAAAACTATAGAGTATACGACTCAATTTTGTTACTTGTTACAAAATTAAAAGAGAGAAAGAGAGTGAGCTCACACTGGTGAGAGGAAGACGAGAACGGAGATTACATTTCCTGCGTCGTTCAAACACCAAATTATTAGATAAGAGGTTACCGACACACATATATGTTACATCATCATACAAGATCGTGAAGATGTGTACGTAGTAGAGATATTATAAGAATACGTTCAAAGAAGGTGTTACCTATGACTCCAATATAGAAACTTGGCTCTGCCATTTTTGGAGAAAGAGTTTTGAGAAAGAGAGACAGAGAGAGATGGGGAAGAGGAGGAGGCTACTTACTTAATTCGGGGAAACGTGACTTTTGGGTTTTATAATGTTTTATTATTTTTGTTCACACTATAATAATGTATCCAAGTATGCAACTGTGTATATTGGTGTGAATGGTGGTTACTATTGGAGGAATGACAAGAAACACACAATTTCATGACTATAGATTTTTCTTTTCTGATTTTTTTTCATGTTATATAAAATAAGGTTAGTGGAATATAGATTTCTCTCCACAATATATATAATCAAATTGTACCATTTTAATTAGGGGGAAAATGTCGAAAAATATCCCATCTATTTTTTATTTGGACGTTTAATACTTCTTTTTTTTTGGTTGGAAGAAAAATACTTCATATTTTAATAATTATAGTTGGTCTAAAAATACGTCATATTTTAATTTCTTAGTGAATTCGAATCCGCAACCCACGGGACGTTAACGGACATTACAGAGTTGTTAATGGAGTTAAATTTTAATCTAACTATATATGTACATTCAATACGAAAAGAGTACTGTGATAATTGGCGTGGTCAGGTGGCAAAATCGCCTAATGTCATAACTCATACCACACGCAATATAAGTTCGAAGTTTGCTTTTTTTCTTTTTTTTTTTTTTTNTAGAGATGACTCGGTTTTCTGTCAACCGTATCGAACCGGATTGCAGAAACCAAAACCCTAATTTTCTATTCTTTTTCTTTTTCACCGAGGAGATTTGCTAGTGTTGAATCTAAAGTTTTGGGTATTGAAGAGAGAAAGCCTCACAATGAAATTAGATCTGGGTTGGTTTTGATTTCGTTTAGGGTTTATTATTCTTCTTCTTCTCTCTCTTTTATCTTTTTGGCCGCATCCCCCTTTGATCCGAGAAGGACCTATCAAATCTCCCTTTGTCGAATTACCTATCATGGCTATCGTTGCTCCTGCTGATCATATCCTTTTGTTTATTCGTTTTCTCGATCTCTTTGTTTTTTGCTTGATTTCTGTTGGATCTTGAATTTATATTTCGTTCTTTTGGTGATGGATGATTCAGTTATTCTTAAGAAACCTAATAGAGGAGCAAACAATCCCAACTATTTGCAGAGAACGATGTCACAAATAATTTCAAATGAACCAAATCAGTGAAGAAGGCTTCATTTGTCGGTTTGGAGAGGAGTCAGAGAAATCCCGGTTTGAATTCCGGTTCGATGCAGTTTTCAGAAAACCGAGAGCCACCTTCAAAATGAAAATAAAAAAACAAAACCGGTTATCCCGGGCATCGAACCTGAATTTTTTGGGTTAAGAGATATGGCGTCTAACCACCAGACCACGAAAACTAAGTCAGAATATTCTTCATAGTGAATGTATATATATAGTAAGGTTAAAATTTAGTCTATTAACAACCCTGTAACGTCCGTTAACGTCCCATGGGTTTTGCGGATTCGAATTCACCAAGAAATTAAAATATGATGTATTTTTAGACCAACTATAATTATATGAAGTATTTTTCTTCCAACAAAAAAAGACGGGACATTAAACGTTCAAATAAAAAATAGATGGGGTATTTTTCGGCTTTTTCCCCTTTTAATTAGCGGGATATAATTTTAAATTAGCTTTTAGAGTTTTGGTTCCACAATTTTCCAGATTTGAGACTAAATTTGACAATTAATATGAAACAATAATTTATCTTGCAAGAAGTTGCCACATGAATATAGGTTTGGTAATGTAATTTTCATCTTACACATTCTACATCTATCGTAGGATTGGGCATAAATACGCCCAGTCCTAAAATAAAAATAAGTATCGGAGGAATAAGGACTTGAGCAACTATCATAGTTTTGATACTTATATAAGACGGTCAAATTACACACATTTTTTAAGCCAACAAATTAACTCGCAAAAAATTGTAATTAAATAATTTGCAAGTAATAGGACAGTGTAGATAACCCGAAAGTAAATCAATTTTGGAAAGTATTTAAAATTGTGGATACTCAATTTTAGTAAACCAAAATATGGATACAAAGTTTTATTATTCGTACTGAGTTAAGTAGCCATACCTCTAAAGTACTTGCATTGCATTGTGGCCACCCCTAATTTATACAAACAAGATGCAATAAATGTATAAAACAATTTGTAGAAACTAAGCTAGTGTTTTAAACTTTTAAGTCAAATCTATAACAAATACCTTATTTATGAAATTGTTATGTAAGTAGCAACCACTCTATTTAACTATAAGGTTAAACTATATAAGAACCGGACGCTTTAATTTAGGGGGGAATTAGCAAACTATAAATCAACACATGTGCCATGTGGTGGCAATTGGCTAAGGCAAAAGTTCGAGCCTACATAATTTTACTACCTTTAATTCAGATTGACCAACTCTTTTTATTTTGTTCTCATATTAAAAGAGTCATTCAAGGTTTCTTAAACAAATTGAAAAGAAACTTGTTAAGTAATCATAATCAAATGAAAGCAATGGTAATCTGTACTCGTTGAGATACTCAACTTGGTCGCTACTCGCTAGTAAACTTCAACCACACAACCCTGTATGACGTTGATGTCACTTTTTAGACTAACAGACGATATTTTCTTCTTCTTTATTCGAATCCAAAAATCATGAAATTTGATCAATATAATATTTATGCGAAATATGGACTTACGTAAAAAATTAGTGAAATCAGGGTCGTGAGGACTCTATGTTGGTGGGTAGGCCATTTTGTGCAACCCCACATTCCTTCGTTGGAGTTCACAAATTATGATTCATAAACATATTACCTTACCAAATATATACAAAAAAACTAAAATTACAAAAAAAATTATGATATGAGGTGATTATTTGACATAGATTATACACAAAAAATAGTATCTATGAATAATATTCTAAAATGCCTTAGAATAATACCAATAATTACTATTAACTTACCATTCAATTCTTTTAAAAAATTCTACTGAATGTTTATCTATAGTTATTATGAAATATATTTTTTAAAACCTGTTTCTCTTAATAGAAATTAAAAAAATTGAGTCAAGCAGGAGAATAAACACAAAAGAGACGAGACCATAATTTTAGCATTACATGCCAAATAGTTGAATAAACTACTATCCTACTATATTAATTGGGAACTACAAATATAAAACTAACCTTAAAATGTATAAAAAATTACATTAAATTGTCACTAGAAAAACTTAATTAAGATTAATTAATTAATTAACTTAATAAATATAATTAATTAAAAAACGAAAGTAGGGGACACATCAAATAAAATAAATTGTAGAAAATTAAAAAAAAAATTATTAGAATCAAAACTAATTCGTACTTAAAAAAATTAACAGCTATGATTTTAAAATCTAATCGAATAATATCTACAACTACAAATTGTATCAAAAAAACTTCCACCACGGATTAATATTATTACAGATACGAAAGAAAAGCCGCAGAAAAAAAAACAATGAATATATTGTTTTCAAAGAGGTTTTTCAAAACCTTCGCTAGCTATATTTTAGTTGCTCTTTTTTTACATGTTAGTTATATCTTTTTACTTACTTCACAACTATAACAATGATTTCGTTTAATTGACAAAAATTTAAACAATTTTATTCATTAAATGCAAATGTTTGTTGACAGGTTTTCAATAAACATTTTTAAAATACATATTTATAATATAAGCAAACCAAATTTTTAATCACAAACCATTATAAATAACATAATAACAAAATAAGTTATTACAAATTTTCATCAAAAAAAGTTCTGCCCGTAGTTTTTCGCGGATTAGTACCTAGTTAAGTATTAACTAGGCGCTTACTAGCAAACATTTTAATTAAAGTTTTTTTTGTCAACCAATTAATGTATTTATTTATATTTCAAATACTTCTAGGTTTTTATTTGGTTTTAATATATACATATCTTGTGATCGTATTACCTTACCTCTTTAGTTGTACATTATTTTAAACCTATTGAGTAATTTCACTTATTTTTGAAGTTTAACATTTACAAAAAACAAATATGTAATGTTACTTAAAAAAATAAATGTAAAATGCCTTAGATGTTTCAGTATCAATAAAATGTTATTGAAGTTATTTTTTTTATAATGGTTTAAAAAGTTCATGTTAAGAAACACTTGCAAAAAAAAAAAAAAAACATGACCAATACACATTTGTTTCTTTCCTATTTTTCTAACTTATTTCACACTTAAAATTCTCATATTATTTTATAAGATTTTCAGGCAATAAATTTTATTGAATATCCATAATAAATATATTTCATATGTAAGAAAACCATAAATAGGTTTTAATCTAATGTTATAATTTTGAATTTTTAAGTAGGATTGAAAAAATTGAAGTACTATCTACTTACCATTTAATTCACATAGACAACTTATATAATGTAGTCTCTATTTATCATAAATTATATTTTTTAAAGTGATTAATTTAGTAGAAATTCAAAAGATCTAGTTAAGCAGAAGAATAAGTACAAAGGACACAAATACCTTAATTTTAATATTACGTGCCAAATAATTGAACAAACTATTAAAAACCCGAAAAATGCAAGAAAGTTGAACATGAGAAATATACTATTATGGATGTTATGGTGTGTACACACATGTATGCTTAACTGTCTGTAACTCCTTTCACATTTATTAAATTAGGTGCATAATCACAAAAAAGGTAAAAATTTATTTATATTTTAAATATGTGAGGCTTTATTTGGTTTGATATTAAGTATATATATATATATTTTTAATTTCGGATATATTTTTATATATCGTGTGACCGTATTGCTTACCTCTTTTAGTCCTACATGAATCTTTAACCTGTTGAGTAATTTTAACTTATTTTTGAAGTTAAATTGATCTTATTAATGTCACTTATTGGAGCTACAATCTATCTATATAAAGTTGGCATTTCTCTCTTCTTCTTCCTCCATCTCATCACTATTTTCTTTTTTTGACAAAAATATTTTAACAAATTAATTCACATTATTAAAGGAACATAAAATCTAAAGTTAATGCATCAAATGAATTCACTCATTTCTGTAATATTTTTTTACTATTAAAAATAATAATTTACAATAACTTAAACTAAATTATAAACCAAAAACGAAATGAAAAAAAAGTAAAACAAAAAAAATATCAAAGTAAAATATGAATAGAGATTACATAAATTTTAAAATTAGATATTTCTATCATAACATATAATAATAGTGTCAATATTTGTAAAAAAAAACTAGAAAAGGGGAAAATAAAGCTATCATATAATTAAAGGAACAACAATTACTTTCAAGAGTTACAATTATTAGGATAAAGAAAATAAGAGTTTTTAAAACAAACACAAAAATTTAAAGGGTTTTTAAATCAAGAGGTTATTCAATTTTTGGTTTTAAATTATAAATTTATGTTATCGATTAAAAGTCAGTAACATGAATTCTTGGTGAATATTATTATTTTCAATTATAGTATAATATATATATATATATATATATATATATATATATATATGTGTGTGTGTGTGTGTATATTTAAAACTGGGAACTATGTTTTTTAGTGTTAAATTATAAATTCATGTTACCGATTAAAAGCAAAAGGATTTGGTGAATATTATTATTTAAAATTTTAAATAATATAAATAAATGAAATAGTTTGAGTGATCTATGTTATTTAACGTTTTCAAAATTGAAAATGGTGAAATTGTTAAACAAAGGTATATCGGAAAAAAAATAGAAAATATTAATCAAGTGACTTGAAATAAAACATATTAAAGAAAATTATTCTGAATATCATACAAACCAAAATAAGAAGTGAAAAATACTAAGAAGAAATTTAAGAAAGCTAAATTTTTTTTTTGTCGGCTGATAAAACATAAAAATAGTTCAAACAGAGATAGAAGCAAGAACAATAGAAACAAATGAGTTTATTTCTCAGCCTGCACTTGATCATGAGCCAAGATAGCCCTCCAAGTGCTAAATATGACTGAAACCTACCATCCCTTGTGACCCTCTTTGTAATAGCATTCGCCACCTTATCCGCCGGAGCAGCTACCTGATGACATTCCCACGAATTGAAACCAGCAAGCTGATTATGAATCTCCTGCAACACATAAGAAAACCTAGGCCAATCCTGTGGCTTGTTTGTTGCTGCCACCACTGTTGCATTGTCTATAGCAATCTCTACTCTTGATATGTGGAGAAAAAGTAGAGCTTGAATCAACCACAATACCGTTCTAAATGTTGAAACCATCGGAGAGTCAGATTGTGAAAAAGGCATCCCTGGCGTGAAAGAGTACCTCCCCTTGAGAATCACGAGCAATCCACGCCCCACTAGCCATCGACCCTTTATTCAACCAGGAGTTTGCAATGTTGCACTTAACCACGCCCTCAGCTGGTGGACGCCATTTGTTCTCTAAAGTCAACTTTTGTTTTTGCGAGCTAGCATTGTCGATTAAGACGATAGATTGTACTTCTTTCCATTGAGCTGACTCGAGTTGTGCTTACTTCACCAACTCCCGTATATCTCCTCGTTTCCCCTAAAAGATAAAGTTATTCATGTACTTCCATATACCCCAAAATAACCATGGAATAGTCAAACGAATCACCTCAGGGATCACATTATCCTGGATCAAACTCAAAAGATATTCCTAGTTCATCTGCACACTAGTCCCTCAGAAACCATTCAAAGGCACCAGTATATTTGCCAATGCGAAAGCTTGCTTGCAACAGGGCATCCAAAGAGAGTATGACATATAGATTCCTCACCATGACCAAAAATTGTACAACTAATATCCACTTGCAACCCTCTTAACGCTAAACGAGTCGAGACTGCTAGAGCACCTTGCACCTAACAACATACGCCAAAGAAAGGATTTGATTTTTGGCACTGTTTTCAGACTCCATACATTTGCCTTGAGTTCATTGGTCCTCTTATCTTCGTCTGATCTTTGGCTCGTAAAGAGTTGGAAGAGAGCGTGCCAACCAGTATCCACTTCTTACCACAATTGCTTAGTCTCCCCTCCCTTACCAAAAAATATATATATATATATATATATATATCTATATATA
>NC_025695.1:16008933-16026190 GCF_000633955.1 Camelina sativa | reverse complement strand
TTTGGGAGTTTTACTCTTGTTACATACTTGTTTTTTTTCAGTACTATTATTTGTTACAAAGGATTTTGATATTAACTCTGGTTTCGGGGATTCTATCTCTAACACACCCGATGACAGACCTGATAAAAGTTAATTCACCAACCACTACGAAGCAAGAATATAAATCGGTCAGGAGAAAAAGTACTATTAATCCAAGAAACAGAATCATCTAGATATGAATTCACCAAGGGAGCACACAAAAAATAAAATTTAGATTCGAGTACAAACTTAGTAGTCTAGGAATAATAACACAGCAAACAAAGACATAAAAGGAACAACCAAGTTCAAGGTCCTAGAAAGCCTAAAAACGAATCAAAAAACACAATGCTCCCCCTAACTACAAGATCCTGCTAATAGGAACACTCCCTTAGCCAGTTGCAATATCATCACCATCACCATGTGCTTCAGCAGCAGCATCCTCACCATCAGGATCGGATTAAAAGGGTCATCATAACCGCCAACTGCTCGAGTGCACATTCATATAAAAACAAGAATGAAGACAAAAGAAACAGAAATGCAACAACTAAGAGAAGTTGACTTACTTGCAAAACACGCCTGCATCTTCTGAAGGAGTTCAGTCACTTTCGACAGATCATCAGCAAAATTTCGACCATCAAGATTACGAAATCGTGTGGCAGCTTTTGTAGATGCAAATCGATTCGCCAGCTTTTCAAGTTATGGAAACTACGATAACGATTGTGACCAGCAGCAAGCCGAAACGTTCTCTGTCGTTTTAACACACAACGTTTCTGAAACGTGGGTACAACATCAGCATCCGAATCAAAAGGACCACCATCAACAGTGGTGTTAGCAATCAGTGACGGAGTGGCATCAGAATCAGAAGGAGCACCATCGATAGTGGCATCAGCAATCAGTGTTGGAGTGACATCAGAATCAGAAGGAGCACCATCAACAATGGCGTCAGCAATCAGTGCTGGAGTGGCATCAGAATCAGAAGGAGCACCATCGACAGTGGCGTCAACAATCAGTGCCGGAGTGGCATCAGAATAAGAAGGAGCACCATCGACAGTGGCAACAGCAATTAGTGATCGAGTGGCATCAGAATCAGAAGGATCACCATCGACAGTGGCGTTAGCAATCAGTGCCGGAGTAGCATCAAAATCAGAAGGAGCACCATCGACAGTGGCATCAGCAATCTGTGCCAGAGTGGCATCAAAATCAGAAGGAGCACCATCAACAGTGACGTCAGCAATCAGTGCCGGAGTGGCATCAGAATCAGAAGGAGCACCATCAACAGTGGCGTCAGCAATCAGTGCCGGAGTGGCATCAAAATCAGAAGGAGCACCATCGAACGTGACGTCAACAATCAGTGATGGAATGGCATCAGATCCGACAGCTGAGGCCGTGGCTTCACTGTCACTGACTTCCATGGGAGAAGGCGGCCAGAGACCAGCATCCAGTAGAGGAGAAGCAGTCACACCGTGAGGAACAATGTTCAACGCACGACCAGGAGCAGCTGCACTACTTGGCAGAACACGCCGAGTGGAAGAGGAGGAGGTCATGAGATCCGCAATTTTTGCACTGAGTGGTAGAAGAGTCAACTGTGTACACGCAGATCCTAGAGTATAAACAATCACCTCGGCAAAATCTCGAGTTGAGTCGTCGTTAGATCGTTTTCGAGAAGGAGAGGCAGTCATGGTCATGGAGAGGGTAACACAGCTAGGGTTTGTAGAAAAAGAGTTGCGACGAGATGTGTTTTAAAACATAACTGATGAGTAACACTTGTTATTGGACTTACTTGTTCTGAAAAAAGAAACAAAAATAGCTCAAAAAGGTCATTAGTGAACACCATGACCCAATGGCCTTAGAAAAACAAAAAATCCCTGCACAAACTGGCCTGTTTTGTTGAAATCAATTCTGCATCCACTACACGAGATAGTCAAAGCTAGCCAAGATAAAACAAATACTCCAGAGACACCGAGAAACAGCCAAAATATTTAGTAAATTTTGAAAGAAACGGTAAGTGACATATGTGCAAATCAATACTAACCATCACAGACTCATCAAGACCACATTGCAGCACTTATCCAGACCACAATCACTCTCTCTATCACAAACTCAAACTTAATACTTCCAACACAATTGGAATTATTACAGTTTATGACATATAGATTCCTCACCATGACCACAAATTGTATAATTAATATCCACTTGAAACCCTCTTGACGCTAAATGAGTCGAGACTGCTAGAGCACCTTGCACCTGACAACATACGCCAAAGAAAGGATTTTATTTTTGGCACTATTTTCAGACTCCATACATTTGCCTTGAGTTCATTGGTCCTCTTATCTTCGTCTGATCTTCGCTCGTAAAGGGTTGGAAGAGAGCCTGCCAACCAGTATCCACTTCTTACCACGATTGCTTAGTCTCCCCTCCCTTACCAAAAAGAAATAGAAATAGTTCTCTTTGGGAGTTTTACTCTTGTTACGTTCTTGTTTTGTTTCAGTACTATTATTTGTTACAAAGGATTTTGATATTCACTCTGGTTTTGGGAATTCTATCTCTAACACACCTGATGACTGACCTGACAAAAGTTAATTCACCAACCACTACGAAGCAAGAATATAAATCGATCAGGAGAAAAAGTACTATTAATCCAAGAAACAGAATCATCTAGATATGAATTCACCAAGGGAGCACACAAATAAAATTTAGATTCGAGTACAAACTTAGTAGTATAGGAATAATAACACAGCAAACAAAGACATAAAAGGAAGAACCAAGTTCAAGGTCCTAGAAAGCCTAAAAACGAATCTAAAAACACAATGCTCCCCCTAACTACAAGATCCTGCTAATAGGAACACTCCCTTAGCCAGTTGCAATATCATCACCATCACCATGTGCTTCAGCAGCAGCATCCTCACCATCAGGATCGGATTAACAGGGTCATCATAACCTCCAACTGCTCGAGTGCACATTCATATAAAAACAAGAATGAAGACAAAAGAAACAGAAATGCAACAACTAAGAGAAGTTGACTTACTTGCAGAACGCGCCTGCATCTTCTGAAGGAGTTCAGTCACTTTCGACAGATCATCAGCAAAATTTCGACCGTCAAGATTACGAAATCGTGTGGCAGCTTTTGTAGATGCAAATTGATTCCCCGGCTTTTTCAAATTATGGAAACTACGGTCACGATTGTGACCAGCAGCAAGCCAAAACGTTCTCCGTCGTTTTAACACACAACGTTTCTGAAACGTGGGTACAACATCAGCATCCGAATCAAAAGGACCACCATCAACAGTGGCGTTAGCAATCAGTGAAGGAATGGCATCAGAATCAGAAGGAGCACAATCGACAGAGGCATCAGCAATCAGTGTTGGAGTGACATCAGAATCAGAAGGAGCACCATCAAAAGTGGCGTCAGCCATCAGTGCCGGAGTGGCATCAAAATCAGAAGGAGCACCATCGACAGTGGCGTCAGCAATCAGTGCCGGAGTGGCATCAGAATCAGAAGGAGCACCATCGACAGTGGTAACAACAATTAGTGATCGAGTGGCATCAGAATCAGAAGGATCACCATCGACAGTGGCATTAGCAATCAGTGCCGAAATAGCATCAAAATCAGAAGGAGGACCATCGATAGTGGCGTCAGCAATCAGTGCCAGAGTGGCATCAAAATCAGAAGGAGCACCATCGACAGTGGCGTCAGCAATCAGTGCCGGAGTGGTGTCAAAATCAGAAGGAGCACCATCGAACGTGGCGTCAACAATCAGTGACAGAATGGCATCAGATCCGACAGCTGAGGCCGTGGCTTCACTGTCACTAACTTCCATGGGAGAAGGCGGCCATAGACCAGCATCCAGCAGAGGAGAAGCAGTTACACCGGGAGGAACAGTGTTCAACGCACGACCAGGAGCAGCTGCACTAGTCGGCAGAACACGCCGAGTGGAAGAGGAGGAGGGCATGAGATTCTCAATTTTTGCACTGAGTGGTAGAAGAGTCAATTGTGTACACGCAAATCCTAGATTAGAAACAATTACCTCGACAAAATTTCGAGTTGACTCGTCGTTAGATCGTTTGCGAGAAGGAGAGGCAGTCCTGGTCATGGAGAGAGAGTAACATAGCTAGGGTTTGTAGAAGAATAGTTGCAGCGGGATGTGTTTTAAAACATAACTGATGAGTAACACTTGTTATTGGACTTACTTGTTCTGAAAAAAGAATCAAAAATAGCTCAAAAAGGTCATTAGTGAACACCATGACCCAATGGCCTTAGAAAAACAAAAAATCCCTGCACAAACTGGCCTGTTTTGTTGAAATCAATTCTGCATCCACTACACGAGATAGTCAAAGCTAGCCAAGATAAAACAAATACTCCAGAGACACCGAGAAACAGCCAAAATATTTAGTAAATTTTGAAAGAAACGGTAAGTGACATATGTGCAAATCAATACTAACCATCACAGACTCATCAAGACCACATTGCAGCACTTATCCAGACCACAATCACTCTCTCTATCACAAACTCAAACTTAATACTTCCAACACAATTGGAATTATTACAGTTTATGACATATAGATTCCTCACCATGACCACAAATTGTATAATTAATATCCACTTGAAACCCTCTTGACGCTAAATGAGTCGAGACTGCTAGAGCACCTTGCACCTGACAACATACGCCAAAGAAAGGATTTTATTTTTGGCACTATTTTCAGACTCCATACATTTGCCTTGAGTTCATTGGTCCTCTTATCTTCGTCTGATCTTCGCTCGTAAAGGGTTGGAAGAGAGCCTGCCAACCAGTATCCACTTCTTACCACGATTGCTTAGTCTCCCCTCCCTTACCAAAAAGAAATAGAAATAGTTCTCTTTGGGAGTTTTACTCTTGTTACGTTCTTGTTTTGTTTCAGTACTATTATTTGTTACAAAGGATTTTGATATTCACTCTGGTTTTGGGAATTCTATCTCTAACACACCTGATGACTGACCTGACAAAAGTTAATTCACCAACCACTACGAAGCAAGAATATAAATCGATCAGGAGAAAAAGTACTATTAATCCAAGAAACAGAATCATCTAGATATGAATTCACCAAGGGAGCACACAAATAAAATTTAGATTCGAGTACAAACTTAGTAGTATAGGAATAATAACACAGCAAACAAAGACATAAAAGGAAGAACCAAGTTCAAGGTCCTAGAAAGCCTAAAAACGAATCTAAAAACACAATGCTCCCCCTAACTACAAGATCCTGCTAATAGGAACACTCCCTTAGCCAGTTGCAATATCATCACCATCACCATGTGCTTCAGCAGCAGCATCCTCACCATCAGGATCGGATTAACAGGGTCATCATAACCTCCAACTGCTCGAGTGCACATTCATATAAAAACAAGAATGAAGACAAAAGAAACAGAAATGCAACAACTAAGAGAAGTTGACTTACTTGCAGAACGCGCCTGCATCTTCTGAAGGAGTTCAGTCACTTTCGACAGATCATCAGCAAAATTTCGACCGTCAAGATTACGAAATCGTGTGGCAGCTTTTGTAGATGCAAATTGATTCCCCGGCTTTTTCAAATTATGGAAACTACGGTCACGATTGTGACCAGCAGCAAGCCAAAACGTTCTCCGTCGTTTTAACACACAACGTTTCTGAAACGTGGGTACAACATCAGCATCCGAATCAAAAGGACCACCATCAACAGTGGCGTTAGCAATCAGTGAAGGAATGGCATCAGAATCAGAAGGAGCACAATCGACAGAGGCATCAGCAATCAGTGTTGGAGTGACATCAGAATCAGAAGGAGCACCATCAAAAGTGGCGTCAGCCATCAGTGCCGGAGTGGCATCAAAATCAGAAGGAGCACCATCGACAGTGGCGTCAGCAATCAGTGCCGGAGTGGCATCAGAATCAGAAGGAGCACCATCGACAGTGGTAACAACAATTAGTGATCGAGTGGCATCAGAATCAGAAGGATCACCATCGACAGTGGCATTAGCAATCAGTGCCGAAATAGCATCAAAATCAGAAGGAGGACCATCGATAGTGGCGTCAGCAATCAGTGCCAGAGTGGCATCAAAATCAGAAGGAGCACCATCGACAGTGGCGTCAGCAATCAGTGCCGGAGTGGCATCAGAATCAGAAGGAGCACCATCGACAGTGGTAACAACAATTAGTGATCGAGTGGCATCAGAATCAGAAGGATCACCATCGACAGTGGCATTAGCAATCAGTGCCGAAATAGCATCAAAATCAGAAGGAGGACCATCGATAGTGGCGTCAGCAATCAGTGCCAGAGTGGCATCAAAATCAGAAGGAGCACCATCGACAGTGGCGTCAGCAATCAGTGCCGGAGTGGCATCAGAATCAGAAGGAGCACAATCGACAGTGGCGTCAGCAATCAGTGCCGGAGTGGTGTCAAAATCAGAAGGAGCACCATCGAACGTGGCGTCAACAATCAGTGACAGAATGGCATCAGATCCGACAGCTGAGGCCGTGGCTTCACTGTCACTAACTTCCATGGGAGAAGGCGGCCATAGACCAGCATCCAGCAGAGGAGAAGCAGTTACACCGGGAGGAACAGTGTTCAACGCACGACCAGGAGCAGCTGCACTAGTCGGCAGAACACGCCGAGTGGAAGAGGAGGAGGGCATGAGATTCTCAATTTTTGCACTGAGTGGTAGAAGAGTCAATTGTGTACACGCAAATCCTAGATTAGAAACAATTACCTCGACAAAATTTCGAGTTGACTCGTCGTTAGATCGTTTGCGAGAAGGAGAGGCAGTCCTGGTCATGGAGAGAGAGTAACATAGCTAGGGTTTGTAGAAGAATAGTTGCAGCGGGATGTGTTTTAAAACATAACTGATGAGTAACACTTGTTATTGGACTTACTTGTTCTGAAAAAAGAATCAAAAATAGCTCAAAAAGGTCATTAGTGAACACCATGGCCCAATGGCCTTAGAAAAACAAAAAATCCCAGCACAAACTGGCCTGTTTTGTTGAAATCAATTCTGCATCCACTACACGAGATAGTCAAAGCTAGCCAAGATAAAACAAATACTCCAGAGACACCGAGAAACAACCAAAATATTTAGTAAATTTTGAAAGAAAAGGTAAGTGACATATGTGCAAATAAATACTAACCATCACAAACTCATCAAGACCACCAAAAACATCTCTGAAGAGGGTTCTGGGTTGAGAACGGGAATTGAACACAATCACTCTCTCTATCACAAACTCAAACTCAATACTTCCAACACAATTGGAATTATTACAGTTTATGACATATAGATTCCTCACCATGACCACAAATTGTACAATTAATATCCACTTGCAATCCTCTTGACGCTAAACGAGTCGAGACTGCTAGAGCACCTTGCACCTGACAACATACGCCAAAGAAAGGATTTTATTTTTGTCACTATTTTCAGACTCCATATATTTGCCTTGAGTTTATTGGTCCTCTTATCTTCGTCTGATCTTGGCTCGTAAAGTGTTGGAAGAGAGCCTACCAACCAGTATCCACTTCTTACCACGATTGCTTAGTCTCCCCTCCCTTACCAAAAAAAAAATATAAATAGTTCTCTTTGGGAGTTTTACTCTTGTTACGTTCTTGTTTTGTTTCAGTACTATTATTTGTTACAAAGGATTTTGATATTCACTCTTGTTTTGGGAATTCTATCTTTAACACACCTGATGACTGACCTGACAAAAGTTAATTCACCAACCACTACGAAGCAAGAATATAAATCGGTCAGGAGAAAAAGTACTATTAATCCAAGAAACAAAATCATCTAGATATGAATTTACCAAGGGAGCACACAAAAAATATACTTTAGATTCGAGTACAAACTTAGTGGTCTAGGAATAATAACACAACAATCAAAGACATAAAAGGAACAACCGAGAGCAAGGTCCTAGAAAGCCTAAAAACGAATCAAAAAACACAATGCTCCCCCTCACTACAAAATCCTGCTAACAGGAGCACTCCCTTAGCCAATTGCAATATCATCACCATCACCATGTGCTTCAGCAGCAGCATCCTCACCATCAGGATGAACAAGGTCATCATAACCTCAACCTGCTCGAGTGCACATTCATATAAAAACAAGAATAAAGACAAAAGAAATAGAACATTAACAACTAACAGAAGTTGACTTACTTGCAAAATGCGACTGCATCTTCTGAAGGAGTTCAGTCAATTTCGCCAGATCATCAGCAAAATTCCGATCGTCAAGATTACGAAATAGTGTGGCACCTTTTGTAGACGCAAACCGATTCGCCGACTTCTTCAAGTTATGGAAACTATGGTCACGATCGTGACCAACAGCAAGTCGAAACGTTCTCCGTCATTTTAACACACAATGTTTCTGAAACATGGGTACAACATCAGCCTCCAAATCAGAAGGAGCACCATCGACAGTGGCGTCAACAATCAGTGACGGAGTGGCTTCAAAAACAGAAGGAGCACCATCGATAGTGGCATCAGCAATCAGTGTTGGAGTGACATCAGAATCAGAAGGAGCACCATCGACTATGGCATCAAAAATCAGTGCTGGAGTGGCATCAGAATCAGAAGGAGCACCATCGACAGTGGCGTCAACAATCAGTGCCGGAGTGGCACCAAAATTAGAAGGAGTACCATCGATAGTGGCGTCAGCAATCAGTGACAGAGTGGCATCAGAATCAGAAGGAGCACCATCGACAGTGGCGTTAGCAATCAGTGCCGGAGTAGCATCAAAATCAGAAGGAGCACCATCGACAGTGGCATCAGCAATCTGTGCCAGAGTGGCATCAAAATCAGAAGGAGCACCATCAACAGTGACGTCAGCAATCAGTGCCGGAGTGGCATCAGAATCAGAAGGAGCACCATCAACAGTGGCGTCAGCAATCAGTGCCGGAGTGGCATCAAAATCAGAAGGAGCACCATCGAACGTGACGTCAACAATCAGTGATGGAATGGCATCAGATCCGACAGCTGAGGCCGTGGCTTCACTGTCACTGACTTCCATGGGAGAAGGCGGCCAGAGACCAGCATCCAGTAGAGGAGAAGCAGTCACACCGTGAGGAACAATGTTCAACGCACGACCAGGAGCAGCTGCACTACTTGGCAGAACACGCCGAGTGGAAGAGGAGGAGGTCATGAGATCCGCAATTTTTGCACTGAGTGGTAGAAGAGTCAACTGTGTACACGCAGATCCTAGAGTATAAACAATCACCTCGGCAAAATCTCGAGTTGAGTCGTCGTTAGATCGTTTTCGAGAAGGAGAGGCAGTCATGGTCATGGAGAGGGTAACACAGCTAGGGTTTGTAGAAAAAGAGTTGCGACGAGATGTGTTTTAAAACATAACTGATGAGTAACACTTGTTATTGGACTTACTTGTTCTGAAAAAAGAAACAAAAATAGCTCAAAAAGGTCATTAGTGAACACCATGACCCAATGGCCTTAGAAAAACAAAAAATCCCTGCACAAACTGGCCTGTTTTGTTGAAATCAATTCTGCATCCACTACACGAGATAGTCAAAGCTAGCCAAGATAAAACAAATACTCCAGAGACACCGAGAAACAGCCAAAATATTTAGTAAATTTTGAAAGAAACGGTAAGTGACATATGTGCAAATCAATACTAACCATCACAGACTCATCAAGACCACATTGCAGCACTTATCCAGACCACAATCACTCTCTCTATCACAAACTCAAACTTAATACTTCCAACACAATTGGAATTATTACAGTTTATGACATATAGATTCCTCACCATGACCACAAATTGTACAATTAATATCCACTTGCAACCCTCTTGACGCTAAACGAGTCGAGACTGCTAGAGCACCTTGCACCTGACAACATACGCCAAAGAAAGGATTTTATTTTTGGCACTATTTTCAGACTCCATACATTTGCCTTGAGTTCATTGGTCCTCTTATCTTCGTCTGATCTTGGCTCGTAAAGGGTTGGAAGAGAGCCTGCCAACCAGTATCCACTTCTTACCACGATTGCTTAGTCTCCCCTCCCTTACCAAAAAAAATATATATATAGTTCTCTTTGGAAGTTTTACTCTTGTTACGTTATTGTTTTATTTCAATACTATTATTTGTTACAAAGGGTTTTGATATTAACTCTGGTTTTGGGGATTCTATCTCTAACACACCCGATGACAGACCTGACAAAAGTTAATTCACCAACCACTACGAAGCAAGAATATATATCGGTCGGGAGAAAAAATACTATTAATCCAAGAAATAGAATCATCTAGATATGAATTCACCAAGGGAGCACACAAAAAATAGAATTTAGATTCGAGTGCAAACTTAGTAGTCTAGGAATAATAACACAGAAAACAAAGACATAAAAGGAACAACCGAGTTCAAGGTCCTAGAAAGCCAAACACAAATCAAAAAACACAATGCTCCCCCTAACTACAATATCCTGCTAACAGGCGCACTCCCATCACCATGTGCTTCAGCAGCAACATCCTCACCATTTGGATTAACAGGGTCATCATAACCTCCAACTGCTCGAGTGCACATTGATATATCATGGTTTGTACGGTTTTTAACCATGATATAAGTGTGCTTTTAGAGTCTTTTGATTTGTTTTCTAGGATGTTTTAGAGTCTTAAAAGGTTTTCTAGGATTTTGGTACGGATGGAGCGAAATGGAGCAATTTGGATGATTATAGAGCATTCAGTTCTTCAATCAAATCCCAAGCATGCTTGCAATGCCATATTAGTGAAAAGTGAAGATGAGGGTGAAATTGCTTCTATAGAACAAGGTGAGCAAACGAGGGAGAATTCGACTTCAGACGACTTCAGCTGCTGAAAGGGTGTACCAACCAAAGATTCCTTTTTCTAAGCCAAGAAGGTCCAAGCAGGAGCTTGAGGAAGCTAGATGCAAGGCAATGATGGATAAGGTAGTGATTGAGATACCTTTAGTTGATGCAGTCAAGTTTTCTCTTGGACTTAAGCGGTATGTGAAGAGAATGGTGTCCAATGGTTTGAGCCCTGAAGAAGGAGCACTGCTTACCAAGGATGTCAGTGCGATTCTTTTGCACCAGCCTCCACAGAAAAAGAAAGAAAAGAATCAAGAGGTGGTTGTCTCTAAGAAAGTGTGTGCAATGAATCAGTGTAGGACTGCAGAGAAATTACCAGACCCTGGAAGCTTTGTACTTGATTGCTCTATCTCTGCAGAATGGTTTGCTCACTCACTTTGTGATCTTAGTTCTATTATCAACTTGATGCCACATTCTGTTGCTGTAAAACTTGGGATGCCAGAATTCAAGCCAACTAGATTATCTCTTATCTTAGCTAATAGATCTCAAAGAATTCCTGAAGGTGTCTTAGAGGATATTCCAATTAAGGTTGGAAACTTCATGATTCCCACTGACTTTGTGGTGCTGAAGTATGATAAAGAGCCTAAATACCCTCTCTTCTTAGGAAGATCTTTCTTGGCTACAGCTGGTGTCATCATATATGTGCAGAAGGGACACATAACACAAAATGTGGATGGTTTAAGTGTGAACTTTGAGATGCATAAGCTGAGGAGAGCTCCTACCATTGATGGACAAACATTTTCTGTTGAGAAGATTGCTGAGATAAGCTGCCAAGAAGCAAATACACGAGCAACAGGCTCACTGTCGACCGACACCCTATCAGCATCGGTCGACATCCCTCCACATCCGAGACAGATCTTGTCCAAAACTGATGCTCCAAATCATAAAGCTGCTCCCAAACAGAAAGCCCCCCACTCCAGACTCCAGAGTCCTCAGGTAAGGCAAAGGTATGCATCTTCTTTACCCAACCCCCCCCCTCCTATCATAAATAAGAATTTCAAAAATACAAAAACTGTTTTGCAGTTGACCAAGCCACGAGATTATCGTAGAGCGCTTGTTTCTTCTGTTGATGATTTTGCAGGACATAAGAGAAGCAAACCCATCCCTAAATCCCGCCATGGTCCTGTTCCTCATGTCCTTGGTAGACCTCACTCTTCTAGTGCTTATACACCACCTTGGATGAAGAGGCCATTTTCTCGGAGGCATTCACTGCCACGTTCTGATCCGCCGGACGCCTGAGCTTCAACCAAGTCAAGCTAATGACTTAAAACAAGCGCTTGGTGGGAGGCAACCCACTGGTAGGAACTACTTATCTTTCAATTTTTCTTTTAGGATTACTAACTTATTGATATTTGGTTTTGAGTTTTATTGTTTCAGAAAAAAAAACAGATGGAAAAGTTCTAGACGTCATAGATCAAGGAGGAGCATCGACTGACGCCACCTGGGCATCGGTCGACACCAGTTGGTAACCCGAGAACTGTTCAAAATTTTCGTACATTTTCCATGTATTTTTGTTTCTTTTAGCTTTCCTCTTACTTGAAAACACTGGGGAAAGTGTCGTTTAAGTCTGGGGAAGGTTAGTACTAACTACTAACATAGTTTTGGTTTTTAGTGTGTCAAAACCGTATTTTTGTTTTATTGAGTCAAACTTTTCAAAATTTTGTTGGGAACTATGATTTTTATTTTTAGTGTACTGCCTTGGTTGATTAATGATGCAGATTGAATCCACAAATCCGACTAATGAAAAATCCAATGACTGACCAGTAAACCAAAGACATCCAAATTTCCAACAGAATCTGTAAAAGCCTGAGGTAATTTCTGGACTTTTCTTTTTAACTCATCAAGGAGATTGATGTTCATAGAGCTTGACTCCTTGTTCATACCTGACAAGTGAGATATCAAAAGAAAATGGTACTCCTCTCCCTTATTTAAGTTGAAAAGATTATTCCTGAGAGCTTTGTTAAAAAAAAAAAGTGAGAATATGAGATGATTTTGATCAGTTTAGAGGGGTAGGTAAATTACATGTGACCTCATTATTCTACTCTTGAGTCAAATGATCATACAAAGCTTGGAAACGAAGGATATGTAAATTACCGATGACTCCATAATTCGCCTACACCTTTGAAGAAAAAAAAACAGCAAAGCAAAGCTCAAAGAAGGATAAGAATCGAATAAGTCTGGGGGACAGAAAGAGTACCACATGTTGTAAAAGTTATATCTTGCTTGTTATGGTATATTACGGGAATGAGTCTAGAAAGTTCTTGACATTGATCTAATTGATGAGACCCACCGATGAAGGCTTAATGGAGGAAGTAGTGTAATTTGGTTTGAATTTGGGATGCTATGAATGTCAACGGAGAAGTACATGGTTGTTCGATTTGGATTTTTCTGCTAAGCATAAGGATTATGGTTCGGATGATCATGGCAAGACTTTAAAAAGAAAAGGAGTTTATGCGTTTTCAAACCTCTTTCACAGGTCTAAGTTTATGTTTTGCTTGAGGGCAAGCAAAGGCTAAGTCTGGGGGAGTTGATATATCATGGTTTTTACGGTTTTTAACTATGATATAAGTGTGATTTTTTGTCTTTTGATTTGTTTTCTAGGATGTTTTAGAGTCTTAACAAGTTTTCTAGGATTTTGGCACGGATGGAGCGAAATAGAGCAATTTGGATGATTCTGGAGCATTTAACCGAAGGAATCAACTTGGAATAAATTCAGAGTAATAGTATCGATCGACACCGTTTAGCATCGGTCGACACCCAGTCCAATCCAACGAGAGAGCCAAGTTTTGGAAGTTTTACAAATCTGCCCTGAAGTTTTCCATAATTGCAAGACAAGTCCTTGGCGTGTTTTAGGATATATATATTGTTTTTGGGTTTTAGAAACCCCTAAGTTTTATTCTAGCAAGTTTTATTTTCTGCAATCCTGTGAGATTTTGAGAGCTTTTGGGAGAGAGAGATCTGAACTGCTTTGAGAGAAGAATTCATAAACTCTCTCTTTACTCTTTTAATTTCAATTGCTTATTATTCAGAATTATGTTTTGTTCTTCATTGAATATGTCTGAGTAGTTTGCTTGTTAGTTTCAGGGTTTTTCACAGAGATTTTATGATTTATTAGATATGTTTATTTAGGATTCATTATCTTTCTAGATCTTCATCATAGGTTGTTCTTCATATTAATCCTTGATTGGCCATCTAGAATTAATAACTTAGGAAAATAAATTGATATGAGAATATAATTGATTTTCCTGATTAAAACCTTTGATGAGCAAATTTAATTTCTGCAAAGAGATTTGATTTAGTAATTTTGTGAACTTATCTAAACTTGTTTTCAAAGCTGATTTTTAACCTAGAATTTTACAAAGAGATTTGGATTTTCTGGTTTTAAATTTAGATAATATTTGCAGTGAGAACTGATTTATTTTACAAAAGTGTTTAGAGTTCTAGATTTGATTTTAATTGCTTGAATCCTATTTAATTATTGATTTAATATTTTGTAATTTCCTGAGAAATTCCCTAGACCTAGCTTTTTAATCCCTTGAATTTCCACAGCTTTTATTTTATATTTTGCATTGCTTTTCTTATTTGAATCAACTTGTTTACCATAATAACAAAACTCTATAATTTATTGTGCAGTCTTGAGTCCTTGTGGAATTCGACCCCTAAGTACTGCAGTGATCTCTTAATTTGAGAGAGTAGCTCTAGGATTTAATTTGAGCATATCAAATTTTGGCGCCGTTGCCGGGGATTCTTTGATCTACTATTAGATTTGAGTTTTTCATTTCGTCTAAATTTTTATTTTTATTTTCTACTTACACGTTTTTGTTTTTCTTCTCTTTGGTGTTTCAGGTACATGCCTAATAATCCTAACACAAGGAGCAACAAGACCGGTCCTACTGTGAAGCTTACAAATCAAGAGTTGGGAAAACTTGAGCGTGAAAACCGAAAAGCAGCCTAATCATTGAAGATGGTTAACACAATTATTTTTATTCGTGATGAGAACGGTGCTTTGAGAGATCAATAGGGCCACTTGCGCAATGAGCAGGGCCAACAAATTGATGCTGAGGGCAACGTAATTGCTGAAATCGTTGTCGGAGACGAGCAGGATGATGGTTTCGATCGACGCCAACTTGGTGTCGATCGACACCCCCTTCCAGCAGATGAACGTGGAGCTGCAAACCACGTAAACAATCTGGTTCGAAGACAGGCGCACAACCGGGACTTAATCAGAACCATTGCTGACTTTAAACGGGCTGATTTGATGTATGAGAACCGGTCTACAATTGTTCCTCCTCCATTCCCCAGGAATGATTTTGAGCTTAAGCCTGCTTACTTCTAGCTAGGTTGACAAAGTCCCTTCTCTAACCTGCCCAATGAGAAGCATTTGGACCACATTGAGCATTTTGAAGATCTAGTAACCAGCATCAAAACCAATGGTGTGACAGAAGACTACATCTACAGCAAGCTCTTCCCATATTCACTTGCAGGAGAAGCATCTCATTGGTTGAAGCAGTTGCCACCCGGTTCTTTGACATCTTGGAAATAAATTAAAGTGGCTTTCCTTAACTATTTCTATGATGATGCAATGTCTGATGAGCTGAGAGTCAAGCTGTCCTCCTTCACGCAAAGACCAGATGAAGCTTTCAAGGCAGCTTGGGTGAGATTCAAAGCTTATCAAGGGACTGTCCACACCATGGTTTCTCTAGGGTACAATTGTTGAGTATTTTCTTCAGAGGATGTGACTGGGAATATCAGTTAGCTTTGGATGCTGCAAGCCATGGAAATTTCAAGACAAGATATCCTGAAGATGCTGAAGCTTTGATTGAGAATTTGGCCCCTAACAATAGCACTAAAAGGGCAAATGCTGAAAGGAAGAGATTGCATGGAGGATTTGATGCAAACCAGCTAGCTTCTGTTAATACCAAGCTGGATTCGGTGAACAATCTTCTTGTGAGTAAGAAATCGGTTCACTTTGCTGCTGAAGTTGAGACATTTGAGCCACAAACTGAGACAGGGAATGAAGAAGCAGATGTCAACTTTGTTTATGGAAATCAGGGTCAAAGGTTCGGTAATCAGCAAGGCAACATACCTTACTGTGGGAACTCTTCAAGCTACACTCCTAAGCCGGATTATCAGAAGCAGCAACAGAACAATGGTTATACAAGAACCTATGGGAACTCATCTTATCAGTCTCCTCCTCCACAGACTTCTTCTGAGAGTAGAATGGAAGCAATGCTTGAGCAGCTTCTTGAGGGTCAAGAACAGTTAACAGTGACATTCAATGGGAAGATTGATAATGTCTACAATGAGCTTACTGGGAGGATTGGTGCATTGAATACTCATGTTAAGAAGCTGGAGAATCAGGTTGCGCAGACTGCTGGGTCTGTGAAGAGGCAAGAGGGTTATCTTCCTGGAAGAACTGAATCAAACCCCAAGCATGCTTTCAATGTCATATTAGTGAGAGGTAAAGATGAGGGTGAAATTGCTTCTGCAGAACAAGGTGAGCAAACGACGGAGAATTCGACTTCAGACGGTAGTGTCGATCGACACCACCTGGGTGTCGGTCGACATCCCTCTTAGACAGAACCCGAAACTGCAAAATCTCAGGTTCCAACTGCTGAAAGAGTGTACCAACCAAAGATTCCTTTTCCTAAGCCAAGAAGGTCCAAGCAGGAGCTTGAGGAAGCTAGATGCAAGGCAATGATGGATAAGGTAATGATTGAGATACATTTAGTTGATGTAGTCAAGTTTTCTCTTGGACTTAAGCGGTATGTGAAGAGAATGGTGTCTAATGGTTTAAGCCCTGAAGAAGGAGCACTGCTTACCAAGGATTTCAATGCGATTCTTTTGAACCAGCCTCCACAGAAAAAGAAAGAAAAGAAGCAAGAGGTGGTTGTCTATAAGAAAGTGAGTGCAATGATTCAGTGTAGGACTGCAGAGAAATTACCAGACCCTGGAAGCTTTGTACTTGATTACTCTATCTCTGCAGAACGGTTTGCTCACTCACTTTGTGATCTTAGTTCTAGTATCAACTTGATGCCAGATTCTGTTGCTGTGAAATTTGGGATGACAGAATTCAAGCCAACTAGATTATCTCTTATCTTAGCTGATAGATCTCAGAGAATTCCTGAAGGTGTCTTAGAGGATATTCTAATTAAGGTTGGAAACTTCATGATTCCCACTGACTTTGTGGTGCTGAAGTATGATAAAGAGCCTAAAGACCCTCTCATCTTAGGAAGATCTTTCTTGGCTACAGCTGGTGCCATCATAGATGTGCAGAAGGGACACATAACACTGAATGTGGATGGTTTAAGTGTGAACTTTGAGATGCATAAGCTGAGGAGAGCTCCTACCATTGATGGACAAACATTTTCTGTTGAGAAGATTGCTGAGATAAGCTGCCAAGAAGCAAATACAC
>NC_025695.1:15995513-16008467 GCF_000633955.1 Camelina sativa | reverse complement strand
CCCCACTCCAGACTCTAGAGTCCTCAGGTAAGGTAAAGGTATGCATCTTCTTTACCCAAACCCCCTCCTATTATTAATAAGAATTTCAAAAATACAAAAACTGTTTTGCAGTTGACCAAGCCACGTGATTATCGTAGAGCACTTGTTTCTTCTGTTGAAGAGGCCATTTTCTCGGAGGCATTCACGGCCACGTTCTGATCCGCCAGACGCCTGAGCTTCAACCAAGTCAAGCTAATGACTTAAAACAAGCGTTTGGTGGGAGGCAACCCACTGGTAGGAACTACTTATCTTTCAATTTTTCTTTTAGGATTACATGATTTTGATCAGTTTTGAGGGGTATGTAAATTACTTGTGACCTCATTGTTCTACTCTTGAGTCAAATGATCACACAAAGTTTGGAAGCAAGGGGTAGGTAAATTACGGATGACCCGATAATTCGCCTACACCTTTGAAGAAAAAAAAACAGTAAAGCAAAGCTCAAAGGAGGATAAGAATCGACTAAGTCTGGGGGAGAGAAAGAGTACCACATGTTGTAAAAGTTATATCTTGCTTGTTATGGTATAGTATGGGAATGAGTCTAGAAGGTTCTTGACATTGATCTAATTGATGAGACCCACTGACGAAGGTTTAATGGAAGAAGTAGTGGAATTTGGTTTGAATTTGGGATGCTATGAATGTCAACGGTGAAGTACATGGTGGTTCGATTTGGATTTGTTTGCTAAGCATATGGATTATGGTTTGGATGATTATGGCTAAACTTTAAAAAGAAAAGGAGTTTCTGCGTTTTCAAACCTCTTTCACAGGTCTAAGTTTATGTTTTGCTTGAGGGCAAACAAATGCTAAGTCTGGGGGAGTTGATATATCATGGTTTTTACGGTTTTTAACCATGATATAAGTGTGCTTTTGAGTCTTTTGATTTGTTTTCTAGGATGTTTTAGAGTCTTAACAAGTTTTCTAGGATTTTGGCACGGATGGAGCGAAATGGAGCAATTTGGATGATTCTGGAGCATTTAACCGAAGGAATCAACTTGGAATCAATTCAGAGTAATGGTATCGATCGACACCGTTTAGCATCGGTCGACACCCAGTCCAATCCTACGAGAGAGCCAAGTTTTGGAAGTTTTACAAATTTACCCCGAAGTTTTCCATAATTGCAAGACAAGTCCCTGGCGTGTTTTAGGACATATATATATTGTTTTTGGGTTTTAGAAACCCTTAAGTTTTATTCTAGCAAGTTTTATTTTCTGCAACCCTGTGAGATTTTGAGAGCTTTTGGGAGAGAGAGATATGAACTGCTTTGAGAGAAGAATTCATAAACTCCCTCTTTACTCTTTTAATTTCAATTACTTATTATTCAGAATTATGTATTGTTCTTCATTGAATATGTCTTAGTAGTTTGCTTGTTAGGTTCAGGGTTTTTCACAGGGATTTTATGATTTATTAGATCTGTTTATTTAGGATTCATTATCTTTCTAGATCTTCATCATAGGTTGTTTTTCATACTAATCCTTGATTGGCCATCTAGAATTAATAACTTAGGAAAATAAATTGATATGAGAATATAATTGATTTTCCTGATTAAAACCTTTGATGAGCAAAATTACTTTCTTCAAAGAGATTTGATTTAGTAATTTTGTGAACTTATCTAAACTTGTTTTCAAAGCTGATTTTTAACCTAGAATTTTACAAAGAGATTTGAATTTTCTGGTTTTAAATTTAGACAATATTTGCTGTAAGAACTGATTTATTTTACAAAAGTGTTTAAAGTTCTAGATCTGATTTTAATTGTCTGAATCCTATTTAATTATTGATTTAATATTTTGTAATTTCTTGAGAAATTCCCTAGACCTAGCTTTTTAATCCCTTGAATTTTCACAGCTTTTATTTAATATTTTGCATTGCTTTTCTCATTTAAATCAACTTGTTTAGCGTAATCACAAAACTCTATAATTTATTGTGTCATCTTGAGTCCTTGTGGAATTCGACCCCTAAGTACTGCAGTGACCTCTTAATTTGAGAGAGTAGCTCTAGGGTTTAATTTGAGCATATCAAATTTTGGCACCNTAATTTGAGCATATCACACATTCATATAAAAACAAGAATGAAGACAAAAGAAACAAAACAGCACCAACTAAGAGAAGTTGCAGTACTAAGAGAAGTTGCAGTACTTGCAAAACGTGCCTGCATCTTCTGAAGGAGTTCAGTTACTTTCGACAGATCATTAGCAAAATTCCAACCGTCAAGATTACGAAATCGTGTGGCAGCTTTTGTTGACGCAAATTGATTTGCCGGCTTCTTCAAGTTATGGAAACTATGGTCACGATCGTGACCAGCATCAAGCCGAAACGTTCTCCGTCGTTTTAACAAACAACATTTCTGAAACATGGGTACAACATCAGCATCCGAATCAGAAGGAGCACCATCGACAGTGGCGTCAGAAATCAGTGACTGAGTGGCATCAGAATCAGAAGGAGCACCATCAACAGTGGCGTCAGCAATCAGTGCCGGAGTGACATCAGAATCACAAGGAGTACCATCGACAGTGGCGTCAGGAATCAGTGTCTGAGTGGCATCAGAATCAGAAGGAGTACCATCGACAGTGGCGTCAGCAATCAGTGCCGGAGTGGCATCAGAATCAGAAGGAGCACCATCGACAGTGGCGTCAGCAATCAGTGATGGAGTGGCATCAAAATCAAAAGGAGCACCATCGACAGTGCGTCAGCAATCAGTGTCGGAGTGGCATCAGAATCAGAAGGAGCACCATCGACAGTGGCGTCAGCAATCAATGCCGGAGTGGCATCAAAATCAGAAGGAGCACCATCGACAGTGGCGTCAGCAATCAGTGCCGGAGTGGCATCAGAATCAGAAGGAGCACCATCGACTGTGGCGTCAACAGTCAGTTCCGGAGTGGAGTACTTATCCAAACCACAGTCACTCTCTCTATCACAAACTCAAACTCAATACTTCCAACACAATTGGAATTATTACAGTTTATGACATATAGATTCCTCACCATGACCACAAATTGTACAACTAATATCCACTTGCAACCCTCTCGACGCTAAAGGAGTCGAGACTGATAGAGCACCTTGCACCTGACAACATACGCCAAAGAAAGGATTTGATTTTTGGCACTGTTTTCAGACTCCATACATTTGCCTTGAGTTCGTTGGTCCTCTTATCTTCGTCTGATCTTGGCTCGTAAAGGGTTGAAAGAGAGCGTGCCAACCAGTATTCACTTCTTACCACGATTGCTTAGTCTCCCTCCCTTACCAAAAAAAAAAATATATATATATATATATAGTTTCTCTTTTGGAGTTTTACTCTTGTTACGTTCTTATTCTGTTTCAATACTATTATTTGTTACAAAGGTTTTTGATATTAAATCTGGTTTTGGGGATTCTATCTCTAACACACCCGAAAAAAGACCTGAAAAAAGTTAAATCACCAACCACTACGAAGCAAGAATATAAATCAGTCAGGAGAAAAATTACTATTAATCCAAGAAACAAAATCATCTAGATATGAATTCACCAAGGGAGCACAAAAAAAAAGAATTTAGATTCGAGTACAAACTTATTAGTCTAGGAATAATAACACAGGAAACAAAGACATAAAAGAAACAACCGAGTTCAATGTCCAAGAAAGCCTAAAAACAAATAAAAAAATATAATACTTCCCGTAACTATAAGATCCTGCTAACAGGAGCACTCCCTTAGCCAGTTGCAATATCATCACCATCACCATGTGTTTCAGCAGCAGCATCCTCACCATCAGGATTAACAGGGTCATCATAACCTCCAATTGTTCGAGTGCACATTCATATAAAAACAAGAATGAATACAAAAGAAACATAACAACAACTAAGAGAAGTTGACTTACTTGCAAAACGCACCTGCATCTTCTGAAGGAGTTCAGTCACTTTCGACAGATAATCAGCAAAATTCCGACCGTCAAGATTACGAAATCGTGTGGCAGCTTTTATAGACGCAAATCAATTCACCGGCTTCTTTAAGTTATGGAAACTACGGTTACGATCGTGACCAGCAGCAAGCTGAAACGTTCTCCGTGGCGTCAGCAATCAGTGCCGGAGTGGCATCAGAATCAGAAGGAGCACCATCGACAGTGGCGTCAGCAATCAGTGCCGGAGTGACGTCAGAATCAGAAGGAGCACCATCGACAGTGGCATCAGCAATCAGTGCCGGAGTTGCATCAGAATCAGAAGGAGCACCATCGACAGTGGCGTCAGCAATCAGTGCCGGAGTGGCATTAGAATAAGAAGGAGCACCATTGACAGTGGCGTCAGCAATCAGTGCCGGAGTGGCATCAGAATCAGAAGGAGCACCATCGACAATGGCGTCAGCAATCAGTGCCGGAGTGGCATCATAATCAGAAGAAGCACCATCGACAGTGGCGTCAGCAATCAGTGCCGAAGTGGCATCAGAATAAGAAGGAATACCATCGACAAAGGCGTCAGCAATCAGTGACGGAGTGGCATCAGATCCGACAGCTGAGGCAGTGGCTTCACTGTCACTGGCTTCCATGGGAGAAGGCGGCTAGAGACCAGCATCCGGTAGAGGAGAAGCAGTCACACCGTGAGGAACAGTGTTCGACGCACGACCAGGAGCAGCTGCACTAGTCGGCAGAACATGCCGAGTGGAAGAGGAGGAGGGCATGAGATCCGCGATTTTTGCACTGAGTGGTAGAAGAGTCAATTGTGTACACGCAGATCCTAGATTATAAACAATTACCTCGGCAAAATCTCGAGTTGAGTCGTCGTTAGATCGTTTGCGAGAAGGAGAGACAGTCATGGTCATGGAGAGAGAGTAACACAGCTAAGGTTTGTAGAAGAAGAGTTGCGGCGAGATGTGTTTTAAAATATAACTGATGAGTAACAAAAAGGCCATTAGTGAACACCATGGCCCAATGGCCTTAGAAAAACAAAGAATCCGAGCACATAAAGGCCTTTTTTGTTGAAATCAATTAGGCATCCACTACACGAGATAATCAAAGCTAGCCAAGATAAAACAAATACTCTAGATACACCGAAAAAAAGCCAAAAAATTTAGTAAATTTTGAAAGAACCGGTAAGTGACATATGTGCAAATCAATACCAACCATCACAGACTCATCAAGACCACATTGCAGCACTTATCCAGACCACAGTCACTCTCTCTATCACAAACTCAAACTCAATACTTCCAACACAATTGGAATTATTACAGTTTATGACATATAGATTCCTCATCAGAAGGAGCACCATAGACAGTGGCGTCAGCAATAAGTGACGGAGTGGCATCAGAATCAGAAGGAGCACCATCGATAGTGGCGTCAGCAATCAGTGTCGGAGTGACATCAGAATCAGAAGGAGCACCATCGATAGTGGCGTCAGCAATCACTGCTGGAGTGGCATCAGAATCAGAAGGAGCACCATCGACAGTGGCGTCAGCGATCAGTGCTGGAATGGCATCAGAATCAGAAGGAGCACCATCGATAGTGGCGTCAACAATGAGTGACAGAGTATCATCACAATCAGAAGGAGAACCATCGACAGTGGCGTCAACAATCAGTGCCGGAGTGGCATTAGAATCAGAAGGAGCACCATCGACAGTGGCGTCAGCAATCAGTGTCGGAGTGGCATCATAATCAGAAGGAGCACCATCGACAGTGGCGTCGCAATCGGTGTCGGAGTGGCATCAGAATCAGAAGGAGCACCATTGACAGTGGCATCAACAATTAGTGCCGGAGTGGCATCAGAATCAGAAGGAGCTCCATTGACAGTGGCGTCAGCAATCTGTGACGGAGTGGCATCAGATCCGACAGCTGAGGTCGTGGCTTCACTGTCACTGACTTCCATGGGAGAAGGCGGCCAGAGACCAGCATCCGGCAGAGGAGAAGCAGTCACACTGTGAGGAACAGTGTTCGACGCACGACCAGGAGCAGTTGCACTAGTCGGCAGAACACGCCGAGTGGAAGAGGAGGAGGGCATGAGATCCGCGATTTTTGCACTGAGTGGTAGAAGAGTCAACTGTGTACACGCAGATCCTAGATTAGAAACAATTACCTCGGCAAAATCTCGAGTTGAGTTGTCGTTAGATCGTTTGCGAGAAGGAGAGGCAGTCATGGTCATGTAGAGAGAGTAACACAGCTAGGGTTTGTAGAAGAAGAGTTGCGGCGGGATGTGTTTTAAAACAGAACTGATGAGTAACACTTGTTATTGGACTTACTTGTTCTGAAAAAAGAATCAAAAATAGCTCAAAAAGGCCATTAGTGAACACCGTGGCCCAATGGCCTTAGAAAAACAAAGAATCTCAGCACATAATGGCCTGTTTTGTTGAAATCAATTTTGCATCCACTACACGAGATAGTCAAAGCTAGCCAAGATAAAAAAAATACCCCAGAGACACCGAAAAACAGCCAAAAAATTTAGTAAATTTTGAAAGAACCGGTAAGTGACATATGTGCAAATCAATACCAACCATCACAGACTCATCAAGACCACATTGCAGCACTTATCTAGACCACAATCACTCTCTCTATCACAAACTCAAACTCAATACTTCCAACACAATTGGAATTATTACAGTTTAAGGTATGAAATGACTCTGTGTCTATCCATTAAAAAATGTAATAATTCCAATTGTGTTGGAAGTGTTGAGTTTGAGTTGAGTCGTACAAACAAAGAATCAAGTATCTTACAAACAAAGAGTTTTGATCTAAAACGAAGACATTGTAAGGATCACAAATTTTTAGCGAAAACTATAAAAAATAATCCATCTAAAAAAAAAAAATCAATGGACACAAAATATTAGAAAAAAATATATGTAAGTCGTTAAAAAAAGTGACATGTGATTTGTATAGCATATCTAAGAAGGCATATTATGAGCTACAATTCCATAACATGATAAAAAAATCTATATGGAAAACCCTTTGACGAGACCAGAGTCGGAGATAAATCCCAAACTTCACACGAGCGATGACATTCAGAGAAAACATGATTAATAGTCTCAACCGCAGAGTCGCACATTGTACACCAAATATCACATTGAACAACTTTGTGTATCAATTTATTTTTATAGATATGTTTTACTTACTAAAAATATTTAATTTATATTCTTTCTTAAATTAATTTTATTTTAAAAACTCAAAACTCGCACATCGGACAGGTCTTAATCTAGTATTGTTTATATTTTATACCTCCTAAAAATAATTTAATTTTCTGTTTTATCTTTCGTTAATACAATATTTTATTTGTTATAAATATTTAATAAATTTAAAATGAGAGATAAAACTAAAAATTTGATTAATAAGGTTGTATCGTAAATATAAAAGGTCAATTAATATTAAACAAAAATTTCACGTATATACTGTTGTGTTATGCTAAACCAAAGTTAATCTGCATGCCTGGGCCCCTGAGATATGAATATCGAAGTTCACTACACATTTGGGCCTTTGGACCCAAGTAGCTTACAAACGATGCCGTATCAATGAGTTCAATCTATGCAGTTATCAGTATCTTGACTCCGACACGAAAAATCTATACTAAAGTACTGACTACTACTAGTGTGAGACTATAGCCTCCGTGCTTTACGCTTTCCTCTCTTCCTTCTTCAGCAAATCTGATTTTCAAAAAAAGGTTCACCGACGAACGAAACTGAAAAACAAAAGAAGATGAGTGACGGGAGGAGGAAGAAGAGCGTGAATGGAGGAGGTGCACCGGCACAAACTATCTCCGATGATCGGAGATCTAGTCTTCCGGAACTCGAAGCTTCTCCACCGGCTGGGAAACGAGCTGTTATCAAGAGTGCTGATATGAAAGAAGATATGCAGAAGGAAGCTATCGAGATCGCCGTCTCCGTTAGTCTCTCTTACTCTCTCCCTTGCGTTTGTTGTGTACATTCTTCGAATTTAGGGATTTTTTCTCATCTTAAATCTTGAGTTTTAGGGTATGAGTGATTTGTGCCATGGGATACTTTTTTTTGGAATTACTCACGGATTTATTTTACCTCCTGGAGTTCGATTTGATCTTATTGCTCTCAATCTCAACTTTTCGAAATCTGATTTTGGTTATGGTGTACGGAACTAGATGTTAATGTTCTTGTAGGCTATGGAAGTTTTCCCCTGATGATCGATTGGTTCAAGTTAGAGTCTCTCTTAAACTATATTTGGAGTGATTGATGTGTACTACTGCTAAATGAGGATTTACATATCAGAATCTGGGGTTTTGCTTATTGTAGGCATTTGAGAAGTACAGTGTGGAGAAGGATATAGCTGAGAATATAAAGAAGGAGTTTGACAAGAAACATGGTGCTACTTGGCATTGCATTGTTGGTCGCAACTTTGGTTAGTTCCTTTCTTTCTTCACTTAAGTTCTCCTTAAGGTTTTGAACACAAAAGGCTAAGTTAAGGGGTATGTATAGTGATTTCTTAGTAGCTAAACCTGGTTTTGAACATATTGTCGTGGTTGGTTCATTTAGTTTTCTTTGATTTTCGTCTGGTTAATATAGTGAGTAAGATCTTCTCTGTTCTAACTTTACTTAATTTGGAACAATTGTTTGTCTTGCGCTTGAATTGTTTTTGTGCGCTTAGTGTTGAAGAAAATTTTGGGTTAGGTTTTGGTCCCAGTGACATGGAAGTTTGATATTGCAAATGATAGGAATGTTGGTACCACCAAGCTAGGTATTCATTTTCTGATGGAATCAAGTAAGTTTGGGTTATGTTTTTGGTCCCAAGGATGTGGTACCACCCCCTTAGCCTCACAGTTTGTGGATTTAAGCTTTCCTTAGCAAAAGTATTCATGTGCATGATACATCAACAAACAAGTGATTTATCTTACTGGCTTTCTATTATTTGTCTGTAGAATCTAATTGCCATTCTCGTTTGATATACTTATTCGACGATCTCTATTTCTGCAGGTTCTTATGTAACGCACGAGACAAACCATTTCGTTTACTTCTACCTCGACCAGAAAGCTGTTCTGCTCTTCAAGTCTGGTTAAGAAATTGAAAAACCAAGAAAGCTCATTGTGATGTTTCAGTCGACATTATCATCAATCATGGCGTTGTAGTTAGTATCTTGTTTTTGTATGTATGTGTTACTTTTAAGGCTTTAATCAACCAGATTTGGAGAATAAACCCCTATAAAAGTCTTTTAGTACATGTCATGCATCTTCTTCAAATGTAAATTTGATTTCACCAGATTTAAAAAAACTCAGCTTTGATAAATCCAAATTTCCGGTTTGTGTTGCTTTTTTTTTTTTCTTCTTTACATTATTAAATCCAAAACTAGAAGATCGCCTTAACATGAATTTGGTATTTTGGAAGTTATGGGGTGTCATATGTGAGAATACAAAAGTTTGGGATTCGAATAGTAAATTCCGGTTAGAATTAGACTCGATGACAAAAATTACCGAATTTTATATTGAGTTCCACGATTCTGACCAAAAAGAGAAAAGAGAAGAGAAGTCTCTGTTGAATTTTGTATTGCATCGATCGGAGAATGGCGACGTCGATGATACAGAGGATGTTCAAGCAAGGCACCAAGATCGTCTGCGTCGGCCGTAACTACGCCGCTCACGCCAAAGAACTAGGCAACGCCGTCCCCAAGGTTCTTCAACCTCTCTCTCTCTCTTTTACTTAACTAAAAACAATATGAGATTCTCATCTCTTTGTAATTCAATTGTTATGGAGTTTTTGCTGTTATTTACTATCATTTTGAGATCGAAAGCTTTGCATGTTGCTTTCCCCTAGAAGCTTATAAAATCGGAGAGATTAAAATTTGTGATTTGTGAATATCTTGAAAAATTGGGAAACAGGAACCAGTTATATTCTTGAAGCCAACATCATCCTACTTAGAAAACGGAGGAACGATTGAGATACCACATCCTTTGGATTCACTTTACCATGAAGTGGAACTTGCTTTAGTTATTGGACAGAAGGCTAGAGATGTACCTGAATCTATTGCTATGGATTACATCGGAGGTATGTATTTTTAAGTGTATAGTAATGTTACAATATTATTTGCTTCTTCGTCATTTCTAATTGCATTTTCATCGTTTCTTTGATTTCTGAAGGATATGCCGTTGCTCTTGATATGACTGCTCGGGAACTCCAAGCGTCTGCCAAGGTAGTTCATTATCAATGGATCTTGTGGGGGTGTTACATGTATAGAATTGTTTCTTTAATTCTCTTATTGCTTTGAATTTACCAATCCTTTGAACCAGTCTATGCTAAACCTGCACAAATGGTCAAAACATCAATGATAGAACTCGTTCTTTGTTGAAAACTCTTCTATAAGCTCTATAGATCGAGATTTTTGTATTTGGGGTCATGACTTGGGCCTTTCAGACTGTTTTCAACCACCATTTATATAAACCAAAATCATGGATTTGAGGTTCTGGATGAAGAGTGATCTGTTTATCAGTTTAGTTTTGTGCTTAAACATATATCGTCTTTACATTCTCTTTTTCAGGCAGCTGGTCTCCCATGGACGCTTGCTAAAGGACAAGATACCTTCACTCCTATCAGCTCTGTTGTAAGTATTGCTCTCAAACCTAGATGCTAGTTTCCAACACACCATATAGCTAGTTTATATGAGAAATGCTACTTTTGTGCTGTTTGATGGACCCATATATATTGTTTGTCTGATTGCAATGTGATCAGATTGTAGTATATGCGGTTTAGGGTATGACAACAAATTCTTTGCTTTGTCATATTATGCCTGTTGTGTGCTTTATATTTAGTTTGAGACTAGAAAAGTCTCGTTGCAGTCAGGAGGTTTAATGATATCAACTTGACATGAGGATCATATGTCCTATCCTGCTGAGAGTTAAAACACTTTACGATCATCTAGATTAATTTGGTTTCTTGTGTCACTTTTCAGCTGCCAAAGGCGATGGTGCATGATCCTGACAATCTAGAACTTTGGCTTAAGGTTTTGTCCCTCCCCCCCACTCTCTTGTTCTGTTGTCACTTAAAAAGTTATTTCCCCACTTTAAGAATCTGCAGTGGCTAAACTGAATCTAATATGTGACAGGTTGATGGTGAAACAAGACAGAAGGGTGTGACAAAAGATATGATCTTTAAGGTCCCGTACCTCATCAGCTACATAAGTTCTATAATGACCCTTTACGAAGGAGATGTCATCTTGACAGGTACTGACATATATATAACTTTTGTGTGTGTTTCCCATCTCATAATAATTCAGAACGTATAAAAACAATCCCTTCAAATTATAGGCACACCAGAAGGTGTTGGACCTGTAAAGATAGGTCAGAAGATAACGGCCGGGATCACTGGTTTATCTGAAGTTCAATTCGATGTGGAAAGGCGTGTGAAGCCCTTGAGCTCGTAGGTTATAATTTCTTTTCATACAAAATGTCAATCTTACAAAATCATCTCTTATTTTAATCAATTACAGTGTTTTCCTTACACTTGAGAAGGGAGAATGTAACGTTTTAGTAAAACTTGTACCTCTTTCATTTGTAATTTCTAATAACAGTGGCTTTATGAGCGGTTTAGATTGTTTGTATGTTGAACCATTTGGAAAGTTGTGATATTTATCATTGGAATCGGCGAGATTTGATGTATTGTCGTTTACAACACTCCTATAAATCCTGATTATATACGTTATACAAATTAGCTTAGAGTTTCTTGGATTCAAAGAGAGAGTGTTTAATAAAAAATAAAAGGCCAAAATAGTTAAGGGCTGAAAGGATACAAAGAGACAGCTTAAAAGAGTTGGTTGAAGCAGCAGAGAATCAAGGAAGCATATTTTATCCCCTCAAGCAAATTGGGGACTTAGATCTTATCTGACATTGAGTGTATCAAACTTTTATTATTACAGTATTTGTTCTGGGGAATCTCATACCGAGTTGGTTAAAGTTTGGAAATGATATTATTTTCTTTCGGTATAGGTTCATATAGAAAGTGGGAACGAGCAAGATGATGACGGTGTCCAACGTGAATCATCGAATATAAAGAAAGGTGTGGAGAGAAGCTCAAATCCTCTATTCCCTTTCTCTTGGCACAAAGTCAAAGTTGTGACATATTTGAGTATAATAAACTCGTGGGCTCAAGTCGTGGGTTTATTAAATTATGATATATAAGCCCAAGAAGCCCAAGAAGCCCATATTCACTTTGGCTGTGCTTCCTCTTCGTCAGTCTTCACCACTGTAGTTTTTGTAAAGTTTGCATTTTTATCTCTCACTCTATTATTTGCTTGTCTCGTAGCAGAAAAATGTCAGAGAAAGGAGGCAAAGGGCTCAAATCCTCTCTCAAATCCAAAGATGGTTCGTGTATTCCCCACTCTGTTCTTTCTTGTTAATATCGTTTTCCTCGAGACTCGGTTGCTAAGTTCTAGGGTTCTTTTTTTGGGTGAAGGAGGGAAGGATGGGAACTCAACAAACCCCAAGAAGGGTAGAAAAATCCACTTTGATCAACAAGGTTTAACCTTTTTCATCTTCTTCTTCTCTTCACCTGATTTTCGAATTCAAAGTCTCAAGCTTTTTTTTTTCATTTTCTTTTTGATTTGATAAAAATGTCATCTTTATTGTTTATTTATGAATGTGTGCTGCAGGGACTCCAGCACCTAATTATAAGATGCTCAACGGTTCTGATCAACCATTTCAGAGTTCTGCTCCTAAAGGTGGCAAAGGAGACAAACCTACCAAGTCTAGCAAAAGCTCTCTCCACTCGTTTGACCTCAAAGGTTTGTTAAAAGTCTTCCCATTTTGCTTGTGTTTCGTTCTGGATCTGTGTTTTCATCATTTTGCTTGTTGTGTGATGATTGGAATTTGTAGATCTTCCTGAGAATGCTGAATGCATGATGGATTGTGAAGCTTTTCAGATATTAGATGGAATTAAGGGACATTTGGTTGGGTTGTCTGAAGACCCTTCCATTAAAATTCCTGTGTTAGTAATCTCTCTACTCACCAACATTTCTCTATGCTGCATG
>NC_025695.1:15911182-15992828 GCF_000633955.1 Camelina sativa | reverse complement strand
TATAGAATTGTTTCTTTAATTCTCTTATTGCTTTGAATTTACCAATCCTTTGAACCAGTCTATGCTAAACCTGCACAAATGGTCAAAACATCAATGATAGAACTCGTTCTTTGTTGAAAACTCTTCTATAAGCTCTATAGATCGAGATTTTTGTATTTGGGGTCATGACTTGGGCCTTTCAGACTGTTTTCAACCACCATTTATATAAACCAAAATCATGGATTTGAGGTTCTGGATGAAGAGTGATCTGTTTATCAGTTTAGTTTTGTGCTTAAACATATATCGTCTTTACATTCTCTTTTTCAGGCAGCTGGTCTCCCATGGACGCTTGCTAAAGGACAAGATACCTTCACTCCTATCAGCTCTGTTGTAAGTATTGCTCTCAAACCTAGATGCTAGTTTCCAACACACCATATAGCTAGTTTATATGAGAAATGCTACTTTTGTGCTGTTTGATGGACCCATATATATTGTTTGTCTGATTGCAATGTGATCAGATTGTAGTATATGCGGTTTAGGGTATGACAACAAATTCTTTGCTTTGTCATATTATGCCTGTTGTGTGCTTTATATTTAGTTTGAGACTAGAAAAGTCTCGTTGCAGTCAGGAGGTTTAATGATATCAACTTGACATGAGGATCATATGTCCTATCCTGCTGAGAGTTAAAACACTTTACGATCATCTAGATTAATTTGGTTTCTTGTGTCACTTTTCAGCTGCCAAAGGCGATGGTGCATGATCCTGACAATCTAGAACTTTGGCTTAAGGTTTTGTCCCTCCCCCCCACTCTCTTGTTCTGTTGTCACTTAAAAAGTTATTTCCCCACTTTAAGAATCTGCAGTGGCTAAACTGAATCTAATATGTGACAGGTTGATGGTGAAACAAGACAGAAGGGTGTGACAAAAGATATGATCTTTAAGGTCCCGTACCTCATCAGCTACATAAGTTCTATAATGACCCTTTACGAAGGAGATGTCATCTTGACAGGTACTGACATATATATAACTTTTGTGTGTGTTTCCCATCTCATAATAATTCAGAACGTATAAAAACAATCCCTTCAAATTATAGGCACACCAGAAGGTGTTGGACCTGTAAAGATAGGTCAGAAGATAACGGCCGGGATCACTGGTTTATCTGAAGTTCAATTCGATGTGGAAAGGCGTGTGAAGCCCTTGAGCTCGTAGGTTATAATTTCTTTTCATACAAAATGTCAATCTTACAAAATCATCTCTTATTTTAATCAATTACAGTGTTTTCCTTACACTTGAGAAGGGAGAATGTAACGTTTTAGTAAAACTTGTACCTCTTTCATTTGTAATTTCTAATAACAGTGGCTTTATGAGCGGTTTAGATTGTTTGTATGTTGAACCATTTGGAAAGTTGTGATATTTATCATTGGAATCGGCGAGATTTGATGTATTGTCGTTTACAACACTCCTATAAATCCTGATTATATACGTTATACAAATTAGCTTAGAGTTTCTTGGATTCAAAGAGAGAGTGTTTAATAAAAAATAAAAGGCCAAAATAGTTAAGGGCTGAAAGGATACAAAGAGACAGCTTAAAAGAGTTGGTTGAAGCAGCAGAGAATCAAGGAAGCATATTTTATCCCCTCAAGCAAATTGGGGACTTAGATCTTATCTGACATTGAGTGTATCAAACTTTTATTATTACAGTATTTGTTCTGGGGAATCTCATACCGAGTTGGTTAAAGTTTGGAAATGATATTATTTTCTTTCGGTATAGGTTCATATAGAAAGTGGGAACGAGCAAGATGATGACGGTGTCCAACGTGAATCATCGAATATAAAGAAAGGTGTGGAGAGAAGCTCAAATCCTCTATTCCCTTTCTCTTGGCACAAAGTCAAAGTTGTGACATATTTGAGTATAATAAACTCGTGGGCTCAAGTCGTGGGTTTATTAAATTATGATATATAAGCCCAAGAAGCCCAAGAAGCCCATATTCACTTTGGCTGTGCTTCCTCTTCGTCAGTCTTCACCACTGTAGTTTTTGTAAAGTTTGCATTTTTATCTCTCACTCTATTATTTGCTTGTCTCGTAGCAGAAAAATGTCAGAGAAAGGAGGCAAAGGGCTCAAATCCTCTCTCAAATCCAAAGATGGTTCGTGTATTCCCCACTCTGTTCTTTCTTGTTAATATCGTTTTCCTCGAGACTCGGTTGCTAAGTTCTAGGGTTCTTTTTTTGGGTGAAGGAGGGAAGGATGGGAACTCAACAAACCCCAAGAAGGGTAGAAAAATCCACTTTGATCAACAAGGTTTAACCTTTTTCATCTTCTTCTTCTCTTCACCTGATTTTCGAATTCAAAGTCTCAAGCTTTTTTTTTTCATTTTCTTTTTGATTTGATAAAAATGTCATCTTTATTGTTTATTTATGAATGTGTGCTGCAGGGACTCCAGCACCTAATTATAAGATGCTCAACGGTTCTGATCAACCATTTCAGAGTTCTGCTCCTAAAGGTGGCAAAGGAGACAAACCTACCAAGTCTAGCAAAAGCTCTCTCCACTCGTTTGACCTCAAAGGTTTGTTAAAAGTCTTCCCATTTTGCTTGTGTTTCGTTCTGGATCTGTGTTTTCATCATTTTGCTTGTTGTGTGATGATTGGAATTTGTAGATCTTCCTGAGAATGCTGAATGCATGATGGATTGTGAAGCTTTTCAGATATTAGATGGAATTAAGGGACATTTGGTTGGGTTGTCTGAAGACCCTTCCATTAAAATTCCTGTGTTAGTAATCTCTCTACTCACCAACATTTCTCTATGCTGCATGAGTCTGTCTAGTTCTCTAACATTGTAGTTTTTATAATCTCCAGGTCGTATCACAGAGCAGTGGCTTATGTGGAGAGTTGTGTTCTTTACTCAAACCCTCAATCTGTCAGACAAGCTCTTGAGTATCCTTTTAGCTGTGCTTATTTCTTATTCTGTGTATTTTTTATTGTGTGTTGTTTTCAAACTTAGCGATTGTGATTAATATCAGACCTCTGAAAACACATGGTATCTCTGATGGCGAGGTAACAAGCTCTACTTAAGCACTTTGACTCTATAGATTGACAAAGCGTTTCTTTCTAATGCTGAGTTGTTGTTATATGCAGATGTGTATGATTGCAAATGCTTCTCCAGATACCGTGGATGAAGTTCTTGCCTTTATTCCATCGCTGAAGGTGAGGCTTCTAGAGCTACCAGAATCTCTCATGTGTGCGTTGTTTTATTCTTTGAGATATAAATGTACTTCGGGAATTTGATACAATGCAGGCTAAAAAAGAGGTGCTCAATCAACCCCTACAAGACGCACTGGTGGAGCTATCCAAACTGAAGAAATCGGAATGATGAGCAGACGGCTGCAGTGAATTGTTCAGTGCTAGGAGTAGTTTGCAGCTAAACTTGAAAATGTATTGGCGTCTTTGCCTTTCTCAATATTAACTAACCTGCGCAATGGCAACTTTTGTCTAGTTTTCTTTGGCCATTGGCACTTCTTTTAGTGTGATTTAGTATGTCGGTTTGGAATCGTCTTTATTTGTAGTTGACAATAGCATTTCGTGTCTGAAGACACCAACTTCTTTTACTTCGTATGGCAATCTTATATATATGACTTGAATGCAATCTGCCTGGTAAATTATAGACAAATGGCCAAGTTTATGACTTAACTATGTGATGTTTGTGATATGCTTAGCGAGCATCTGTGATGGTTCTCATTTTAACCTTTTGCACCATGGCTACGATTCAACTTGCTGTCACAGCTGAAGGTGTATATGTGTCTCCAAACATGTGGGCACGTTCTTGACTCTAGAACTCCCATCCAACGATCTTTGTGCATGAGTGGAACGACCTACCTAATTGGCAGCGACGTTACCTTCTACAGAGGTCTCTACAACACGCTTTCCCCGAGGAATTGTACTGTCTCCAAGCGTCACTTGGTTTCAATCCCATTGAGTTCACTTTATATAAGCTTGACAAAAGCTGTTGCAGCTGAGCGGCTGTTGTGGTCGCCATCTTCACGGCTCCAATTCAAATGTTCACTCTGGTAGCTGTCTTCTTGGTTTGTACACCACTATTCTGGTATTGTCTTCTTACTTGGAACCCTCTAAACGCAGCCTGCAAAACAGTTCCATATTTAAAACCACAGAGCAGTTTTACAAGTTCGCAGAGAATCGTTCGTTTCTTTTCTTGAAGACGTTACCTAGATCAGCTTTTGCTAGTGTACTTGGATCGTCATTCGTGATCCAAGGCCTTTCGAGTCATATTCCTTAGTGTTGCGGTTTTCGATGACCTTCTCCAAAAGCCACTCTTTCAGCCTGTTTTTCAGAGTAAACTCAAAGAGATGGTCCCTCGCTTGATCAAATGGCACCTCATTCGCCTGGATTGACTTCATTAAATAAGCCCAACTATTTAAGAGATGAGAAGTCCTGCTGGCGAGTTTCTTAGCCTCTTGCAGGAGCCAAAACAAAAGAGAATTGCTTACTTGCACACGGAAATTTTGTAGTTTTACCTTCAAAGCTAGCTTCTTAAGCTTGTTCGTTGCTCGGAATTGCTTCGTCCAAGATGACACATCACCATCAATAGGCTTGTCCAGTGCTTCTCTTCCTCTGATCCAAGGATGTTCTGACAAAACAAAAACCAACAAGATGTCTACAGATTTGTAAAGCATTGCAAACTAAGTTGACTACAAAACCGCACGTAGAGTCAGAGAGACCGATGGGACTTTTACCAAAAGGTTGTGCCGCTGAGATTCGTTGCTTAGGTCTTTAGCACTCTCAGGCATACAAGGCCATGGTTGGCTTCTTTCAAATTCAGTTTCTCCCTGAATAATCTCATCAAAATATACCCTTATCAGATTCTACAATGTACCAACAGCACAACAGAAAGCATATAAATCAAATCAATGAATAGGTCAGGTTTTATTACCAGCTCAAAAAAGAGGGACAACACAAAGCAAGGTGCATAGAATAATCCCATAGTTAACAACTCCGTCTTAATACATAGTAAGCACTTCCAACTATATCCCTGTAATTGTTTTTCGGTTTATGAACAATTCAAAAAGCATATGAACACAAAAATCATCAACCAACTAAACTGGCATATATTGACAATCAATTTAATGGTGTCTCAAACTAAACAATTACACACATTCCCAAAAGTAGAGCTGTCAAAATGGGTTGTCCACGTCCATTTTGATCCGTCCAACATTGTCCAATTTGATTTTGGACAAATAACTGGCCGTGACTATGCCCACTAATGATCATATTTTTATGGGCTGTCCATTGGACAACATATAACATATTTTGTAAAATGAAAAAAAACACAAATATTCAAAAACATATTTGTGTTTTAATTTATCCCCAAATCGATTTTGACCTAGGTTTTTAAGTATAATGGGCTGCCCAATGTCCACATTGTCCGTCCAGTTTTGTCCGTGGGCAAAAATGGACCAAGACCATTTAGACCCGCTCCAAATATGGGCTTGTCTATGACCGGTACATAATGAATTGGAAATAGGCGGACCCTGGACAGCCCGCCCATTTTGACAGCTCTATCCAAAAGAGTTGCAAGCCTCTGTTTTGAAGCTTACCATACTATGTATTGTACTCGAACATCACTATCTAAGATCCGATTGTTAAGTTGTAGACTTATTATTATCTCCTCGTATCCACAACGTATCTCCAACATTCATCAGAAATCTAAAACATACTGCATATCTAAACTATAAAGCAGAAGACGAGGATTGATTTACACAAACTCACCTTCTTCGGCGAACACAGACAATCCAAAAATCAGTAGTTTTTTACCACAACATTTTCATCTGTACTAGCAAGGAATTAATTATCAGGATTAAGATCACGATGCATCACTCCTATGAAATGACCAATATGAACAACATTCAGAATCAATATAATATAGTAACGCCAGCAGGAGTCATGTCCTTGAGCTATAATAATCCTATCAAACAATTCACTACCACCACACAAATCCGTCACCAAATGTAGCAATTGTCTGTTGCCAAAAAAAAAATGTAGCAATTGTCTATCCTCAAAAGCACCTTTGATCTCAACTACGTTTTGTTGTCCAGAAAAATGCTGCACTATCTGAATCTCTCTCTTCACTAGGTGTTATCAATGCATTAATGTACATTGCAAAAATGAAACAATTTGAAAAATAATGATGCAAAATATATGTTTTTAACTGATTGGAAAAACATCATCTCACAATGATGCAACTGTTGTGTGAGCCGTTTTAATTTTTTTTCCAAACATAACAACCTCTCCCAATAAAAACAGACAAAATACAACCAACATATTTTTAACAAGCATATTACCAAAATAAAGGTTTTCGAATCTAGTACAAGTAGTAAAAAGGAATCTCTAGACCATGTAGTTCCAGATCGACGCCATCTGTCAGTGGGAACTCAACTTACACCCATCCAGTTATGAAAATCCTCAAAACGCGAAAGAGTCTTCTCACATAGTAAACTAGACTGAACTCATCTTGTGACTCAAGGCTACCGGTAAACTCCTACAACATGGGTCTTTCACATAAAGAAATGAGATCCATAAAGGACTTTTCCAGATGAGTAAGTGAAGGGATGAGATGCAGCTCAGCCAACAGATTGAATGTAAAATAAATCTCCAGCTGTTTACGCATCTAAACAATCTTATGCATCAGTGAAGTGAGAATGATTTTCTCTGGGGTCAGAACAAAGAAAATTCAGAATTTCGAATTTAAGAATTTAAGCATGAAGAAATTGTTTACCCAAGAGATGGAGTGGTGAAACCAAGGGTTAGTCATCATGATGTATGAAAATGATATATTTGATCAAAATATGGACAAAATTATAAGTCATCATGATGTATGAAAATGATATATTTAAAGATAAGACATTGCTAGGGTTATGCACATATGTTGCATACATTAATTTATGGTAAATATTTGAGATTAACACATTTTATTGATGGACTAAGTGATGAAAAATAAGGTATTTTTTTCTTTCTTTCGAATCTCATATGTGTAATACATGATTTGTGAATAGGTCTTTCTTAACTGTATTTATTTTTTTTGCAGGATGATACCATGATTATCTGAGTTCTTGATCAAAGATCTTCAAAAAAAGTGAAAAGTATGTGGATAGAATTAGATACCGATATGAATCGCATTTGAGTCTTGTCTTTAATACAACATATATGACTATTAAATATTATGTGATTTTACCATATATTAGAACATATTCTATATTTTAAAATTAGTTTATCATAATTTTTTATTTTTATTTTTATTTTAAACAGTATGTAAGTATTTTATATATCTTTAAATTGATTCAGTTTAATTTTACTTAGAACAATGATTAAAAAAGGGGAAAAGTTGAGAAAATTAAATCAGTTCATTTTATATTTATTAAATTGAAGATATATATACTAATATGAGAACATTAATTCAATTCATTCATACTATCTAAATATAAAAATTACATATTAAAATGAGAATATGCTATATGTAGCAACAAAATAAAATTAAATATCAAACATCTTATATGTGAGGACATCGAAAATACATCAACACAATTTTTATATATTTAATTATATTAATATTCTTTACATGTAGTTTTTTAAATTTTGTTATATGTGTGATTTGACACCATCAATCCATCATTATCACTCAAGATTATCTATTTCCCAATAAAATTTTGTTATAATTTTATGTGAATTGGTTGTCACTTATACGCTTGTTTACAAAGAAAAAAAAAATCAAAGTTCTCATACGTGTATGATAAATATATGAGATTAAGCAAAATAAACTTGTTAGATGGGAATATAAACATATTTCTGGACAAAAAACTCATCCACTAAGACATATAAACGATTAAAATCTGTACAAAACTATAAGTCATCATGATGTATGACAAATGATTACTTGAAAATAATTTAATTTCTAATGCAAGTCTTTTTATATTGTTGCATCATAAAATAAAACCAAATCTTAGGGAATTAGGTGTACAAACGGAAATCACTTTGGTAGTGTAACAGTTAGTTTTTTTTTAAGTTAGGAATTTCATTTCAACTTTGATTCCTAAAGTTATATGAATCAATATCATAGATTATCGTGTTTCCAAACACAATACACAAACAATAATCTAGTTTGCAATTTTTTTAGGTTTTTTAAGTTAACAATAATGTATGCATATTCGGATTTCTCAAATGGTGTGCCATAGAGAAAATGTATTTTCGTCATTTTACATTAATGTTGTGGGATTTAGAAAAAGAAGAAACTAACGTGGCCATTTAAAAAGAAAAAAAGTATTGTGACATTTAAAAAGTATTGTGACATTTAAAAATGTTCATGACATTTTTGTTAAATAACTAAAGAAATTAATAGTTATTGAATTCATGATTTCTAATGATTCATGATAAATATACATTCTTTAACGCATAAAGATGTTATTATAATATTGAATCATGTTATTCAATTACTTTGACAACCCATGTTTTATATATTTGAAAAACGTTGCAAAACAAGATACATACAGTTTAGTTTCTTAGGAAAATTTATTTGTTTTCTCGGTTTTAGTTTCTTCAAAATAGATCTTATGATAAGAGTGTTTTTATCTTTGTGATATGGTGTAGCTTGTAGCTTGTTAATTTGATCGTCTTTCCAACAATAATGATACTATATAACAGTGATTATGTGACTAGAATTTACTTTTGCAATTTCTTCCATATACAATTTGGGTCTAAAAACTTCCAAAATAGTCGTGGATGTGTTTGCTTATCTCGTCAGGCCTTTCCTCATGGAGAAAATGACCAACGCCTTCTATTACCACAACTTCGTCCAACAATGGTACGTGGCTCTTAAACCGGCCATCGTGGATGTACTTCTTGGTGCCGGGAATGTGATAGGTCAAATCTTGGTCCCCGATTACGAACTTAACCAGAACTTTCACTTGAGCTTTTGATAGTGACCCCATCAGCTCCCATGTTCTGTAATGAGCAAAGAAAAAAAACAAATTGTGACACTAACATACAAGAATCTTGCAGGAAAATTAAGAGATCTTGATCGGAGTTTCATGTAAGAAAGTATGATTACAAGGATGCAAAATCCGAATCAAAGTTCAGAGTTACCAACTTATATAAGAAACACACAATTACAGAGAGGCCACTCGATGATGCTGACCTTTATAAGAACGGTTAACAATCACAATAGGTGCCCCTTTGATCAAAACGGATTACTTACTTGTGAATAAAATACTAAACAGTTTCAGTGTTAACTTAAAGACTAAAGGACTCAACTTAAAAGGGCAGGGATAATGAATCAAGAATAACAGTACCGCTCAAAGATATATATGCGAGTGCATCTATGTCCTGAATGAATTCGCGAGTAGCAGAGAATATACCGGTCCATATTACGGTAGTAGTTTACTGGTCCAGTGAAGCCATTCTTCTCGTACTTGGATACATAGTACTTGACATCACAATCAGTTAGCCAAGAGGGAAGTGAAACATGATCATCATAGCGTTTCCCTTTAGGTAAGAGAATAGGGCCAGGACTACGATATGTTAAGAACTCTAACAGAGCTCTTTCCGTGCCAAGTTTAGCAAATTCCGCCTCTATTTCCCCACATTCCTACAACATATAATAAACCCATTCTTCCAGTTAGAGACAGTCCTAATGGTCTATTCATGAAAAACTTCCAATAGTTCATTATAACTCTCTTACTGGTAAGCTCATGTTCCAATCTCTTCTACTAACAAGTTTAACAACAAACTCCAAACACATTTGAAATGTTCAAGCCAAAGATTCAATTAGAATCAAATTCAAGATTCAGTTACATCCTTAAACTGAATCATCATGCAAATTAGAATCAAGATTCAAGATTCAAGAACCTGCAACCTGCAGATGTAGTAGTCATCTCCATAGAAAGATCTAAACATGGAGATTGGTTTCCTCTTAGGATTCCAAGGATCAAACACCACACTCAAGTTAGCCAGAGCTTTAACCCTATCAGGTCGAAGAAGACAGAGATGCCACGCGATTATTGCGCCCCAATCGTGTCCCACCACGAACACTTTCTCCCGATCTCCGACCACTGCGTCGATCAACCCAATCAGATCTCCGACCACGTGGAGACTTGTGTACGCGTCCACTCTCTCCGGCGCGTCGGTGTCTCCGTAACCCCGTAAGTCCGGCGCTATGGTACGGTAACCTAACGACGAGAGTGCCACCATCTGATGCCGCCACGTGTACCATAGTTCTGGGAACCCGTGGAGGAAAAGTATCACCGGAGGACGATTGATCACTCCGTCCAAAGCTCCGTTTCCGGAGACGGAAGGACTTTTCTCGGCGACGTGCATAGTGATTCCATTGACCTTCACAAAACTATGATCAAACGTAAGAAGATCCATTCGTATTCGTAATGAAGAAGATGATGAAGACGACGCATAAAAGAGTGATCCAAATCCCAAATTTGGGGGAAAATGTTCATATGAACCGGTTCGATCAAACTTGGTCAAAATTAAATCCGGTTTAATCCGATTATTAACACGGTTCAATCCGATTATTAACACGGTTTAATCCGATTGATTCGATTTTTCTCCTGTATTGATTAAACAAAATATTTTCGAATTGGTATTAGCTGTAATGGTAAAACATACTAATGTTATATTTGGTTTATTTAATTTTTTCAAATACCGATTTTATTGCGTGGATCCTTTAGTTTGTGAATTTAGAGGAACTTGTGAAAGAAGCTATGAATGTGTTGGTTAATCACGTCAGGGTCTTCTTCATGGAGGAAATGACCCAATCCTTTGAGCACGACGGTTTCGTCTAGCAACGGTACATCTCTCTTGAAACCGCCACCGTTGATGTATTCCTTAGCTCCCGGAAAATTGTACGTTAAATCCTGATCTCCGATTATGAACTTTACCGGTACATGGATCTTAGCACCGGTCCATGGTGCAGTCAGCTCCCAATTTCTGTTTTTTTTTTTAAAGATGAACCGATAGGTTAAAATTGAAAATTCTGTGAGTTAAGTACTATTGAACCGGAGTGATTAACGTACCGGTCAATGTTGCGGTAGTAGTTAACGGGTCCGGTGAAGCCTTTCTTGTCGTACTTGGTGACGTAATAGTCGAGGTCTTCTTGTGTTAACCACGGTGGTAACGCACACGCATCGTTTTCTGAACGTTCGAAACATTTGCCTTTGGGGAGATGGAGCGGTCCAGGCGTTTTGTAGGTGAGGAACTCTTTCAACACCTTCTCTGTTCCCAACTTCTTGAACTCTGCTTCTATCTCTCCAGGTTTCTTGATTACAAAAATAATCACTCATAAGTCATAACTAGTATTAAAACCACATGTCATTCAGGAATTTGCACAAATGAACTTGGTTCGAGAGAAACTTACAAAACTCAACGGTAACCTGATCTAAGTAACTAGAAAACTAGACTCCCTCAAGTCTTTAACTTGTAATGGCTTTTGGTTTTTGTTTTTGAAACACTCAATTTATTTGACGTTTTTTCACGTTTCCAAAATAAATTCTTATAGTGATATTTTTTCTTCATTAACAAAATCTAAAATCCAGAAACTAAAAACTATATATAATCAAGTTATTTTTAAAACAACCATTCATGGCCTTATGAACTTTGATTTGGTTTATTTGATCGATTTGGTTTGATACGGTCTCTAAAATTTCAAGATTAGGGCAACAAAATCAATACCTGAAATCTGCATATGTAATAGTCATCACCGAAGATATGTCTCAACGTTGGAACCGGAGCTCGTTCAGAGTTCCTCGGAGAGAAGAGTACGCTCATGTTGACTAGAGCCTTCACTTTGTCCGGTCGATAATGACCGGCCCGGCCCTTCACCCATTCTTATGACACATAGGTGTTGGATCTCCATATTTTTTGAGATTTTTAGTAACAAAAATATGCCTCAAAAAATATTTTTACTGTAAAAATAGGCCTCAATTTTATGAAAGTTATAGATTTGGCCTCAAGTTTTAAATTTATCTGCTTTTTATTGCAAAAATAGGTTTCATTTTCCGAAATTTTAAGATTTAGTTTCAGTTTTATTTTTTTATCTATAAAATCCATTAAAAAGTAATTGTTTTGTATTGGCCACAAATTTCAGTGGGCCGGGCCTGATACTAACACAACTGCCACCCTAGCATCGCTCCCCAGTCATGACCAACCACGAAGACCGCCTTGTCTCCGTCGGTCACGGCGTTGATCAGTGCAACCAAGTCTCCAACCACGTTTAAGTAAGTGTAATCGTCAACTTTCTCCGGTGCGTCTGTGTCTCCGTACCCTCAAAGATCCGGCGCGATGGTACGGTATCCCAAGGAAGAAAGCGCAGCCATCTGGTGTCTCCACGTGTACCAAAGCTCTGGGAATCCGTGGAGAAAGAGAATGATCGGATCTTCTCCTGATCCGGTTCCGGATCCGGATGCGGGTTTCTCCGCCACGTGCATGTTTATGCCGTTTACTTTTAGGGTTTTGTGTTCTACGCCGTCGAGTTTGGACATCTTCTCATGTGGCTTTGTTTGATTCTCGGATAATGTGGAGAAATGGGTCATTGAATTTGGGGTTTTCCCGAGAAAACGACGGATTCTGAAAGGAAGATGGTTTTGGAATCGTGAAAGTGAGAGATATCGACACAAGAACATGTGTGGTTTGAGGTGTTGGGGTTGTGAGCCGACGTCGTATGGATAAATCTCCGGTTGTTTAAAGATAGAGAGAACAAATGGTCGAATCAAATGTGTGCACACAACTCACAATGAATAAATTACATAAAGAAGAAAGAAATCTGATGTGAGTAAAGAACACAAAAGTGTTTAAGAAAAACTATTATTGATTCTCATGAAAATAATGTATTTATATATACATTTTTTGAGATATTTATGAAATAAATCCTGGAATTGGAATTTATTTACAATCATACCATTAACATTTATTTTACAATTATTTTTTATTTTAAATAATATCAAATTTGGAATAAGATTTTCTCCAATTCAAATTTCCAAAAGTATCGGACCAACACCTATTAGTATTAAATATTTTATATTTAATTAATCAATTCTCTAAAAAACTGTTGATAATAACTTATTTTTCATGTGTTTGAAAGCCAAGTGATTAAACTGTTGATAATAACTTTATTTTTTTAAAAAATTTGGGGTCCAAACTGACACAAATTGTGAAAAAAAAATTTACTTCTTCACCGAAGTGTTTTTCAGTAGCTAATATATTAATATATAGATTTTTGATCCATACTAATAAGAAACAATTGATATAAATCAAACTTTACAAAAAAAACACTCCATCATTTTAATCGACTTGCACAACTATAAATACAAAAGTATTAAATGATATAGAGATAAAACAACCAAAATTACAAAATCAAATTATAGTATACTCATATAATTATAAAAATATAATATAATAGTAATACTATTAGCTCTACATTGTAAATGAAAAAAGAAAAATCACAAAAAATATATTTGTTGACTAACTTAAATTTTATGAATAATAAAGATATCCTAACTTGTATATAATAAACCACTACATGTAGACAATGGAAATTATACACTACATAATGTATTGATGTAAAACTATAGTAGATTAAAAAATACAAAATATATTATATACATATATAGTTAATATAATAAAAAAAATATTTTGTATTTCTAAAAAAAATATAGTCCGGCGATACACCGCGGGTGAATATCTAGTTAAGTTACATTCTCTTGTATATAAATTATACCCTCTAAAAAATATGGTATATTTCCTAAGTTAACAGAGATCAACAGTTTCCCGGATCGTTTTTGATATTTTCATAATCATATATTCATACTCTTCCATAACATTGATTGTTTTATCTCGATTTTGATTTCGGTCGATCTCATCAATCTTTCAATAAAATATATTGGGTAAAAAGATTTTCAAAGATTAAACCAGTTTATTTATTTTTATGACTTTACCAATTTCGAATCTGGCATGTGTATGCAACATCAACGCTTTGGAATCTTAAAATAAACTATTATAAAGTACTTCTGTTTCTTTTCCTCCTTTATCTTTTGTTTCTTTTGAAAAGGAAACCCAAATTCTTAGAGTGGATAATTAAACAATGTGTGATCAAGGAGGATACGTATCTAAATTTACTGTAGGTATATATTGCTAGATGGTTTGGTGAACCAAATCACAAACGTGAACCAAGCAAACTGAATTATATTGATCGAAGAGTCCAAAGCCTAAAAAAAAAACTAAAAAAAACACATTCGAGCTGAAGAAGAGGAAACGACATATATACTAGTCCAGAGGAATAGGTTACGATCTTGAAAATAGAAAATTAACCTCCAAGCCAACGTGCACGGGAGCAGCTCGATCTACACAATACATCAGGGAGCTTGAAGCCGATGCGCGATTGGCCAACTCCCAAAATGATATATCGACAAGTGCCCGAGCTATGAAGATTGATGACACATAATAGACCTAGGCAATTTGGATTTGTTAATTGATTATATAATATCTACTATACTTAAAGGCTTAAAGCAAAATAATTTATAAGTCCTTTTTAAAATAAAAAGATCAAATGATTTAAGCTACCAAAGTTTTTCCTTCATTTTTCGTCACAACCTGTCTTTTCATAAAAGTTAATCTTTATTATATATCTTAATCACATATATCTATATATATTATTTTATTTATTACCACATACTCCCTCTTTATCATCATAGATGATTTTCTAAAAGTTTTACACAAATTAAAAAAAAACTTTTAATGTTTAGCTACAAATGCATTTTTTATTTATAATAATATATTTTCATAACTATTAACTAATAGTAGTTCATCATAACTTTAAATTTTTATTTAATAATTCTTGAAAATTATAATTTTTTAGTATTAATTAATAAAAATTTACAAAAAATCAATTTTTATGATACAAAAAAAATCATAGAAAATCATCTATTATAATACAGAAAGAGTATTTATTTTCTTCCACACAAGCTCTCAGAATCTTAACACTTGTCTCATTTCCCTATATTTACCTTTCTTACACGATTTACATATAAATATAATAGTTATCTTCATTTTAAATATAGGGGAATGTAAAATATAGTTAACTATAATAGTTATCTTCATTTTTTATTTTCTGGTTTTTTCTAGTCCATTATTTTTCCATACACATATTTACATATAAATATATTGACTTTCAGATTCAAAACGATTAGTTTCCTATTTCCCCATATTTTGCCTTTCTTATATAGTTATACTTATCTATTTTGTTTAATATTTTCTTCCATATACTGTATATGCAGTGTACCTATAAATATATTGACTTAAGATTCAATTCATGAGCCATTCAAAACGACCACTGAGTAGCGTCGAAGGCTACGTCGTCGTGGAAGATGGGGAAACTGTTACGACGGAGGGATCTAGTGATGGTCGGTGTTTTCCTGGTCGTTGGCGGATACTTGAGTTTTGTGATCTACCAAATTGGTGTTTATCCACTACAAAAGTTTTTCCACTTCTCCGATATCGTTAGTATTCTATTTATCTGTGCATGCATATGTATGTGTACATTTCGTTCTTTGTAGTCTTACGTAAGTTTTTAGCGTTATTTTTCTTAGAAAATCAAATTCTCTTTTTTTCAGCTTTACCTTCTTTTTTTTAATCTCTTTCATGGACATTTTGGAATATAAAAGTTTGAGATTTTCTTCCATATTTATATTTATTATTAAAAGTATATAACAGAAATTTTGATATATGATATGGTCTAATTAAATGTAACAGATGCCATTTTCACTTATATATAATTTTGGTCAACTAGGTAAAATTTACAAGTCACATGATTTTATAAATGAGTAAAAAATTATAGTTGTCAATATCCCTAAGGTATAGAACCAAAATATTTATATTTTATTTTTAACATCCCATTAAGCTACATTAATTTTTTTTATTTTATTATTGTTTCCATAGACGATAAAACATTCTAAAAACTTAACATTAGTTTAGTATGTTCAGTTGTTCTTTTTTTTTTATTATTATTATTATTAATAGGTCTTTTAGCTTGTACTCTTCCTTTCACAAAACATTTTATTAATGGACCATAGACCGATTTTAGCTATTACTTTTCATACATCTGTTCTTGATATTTTTTTTCTTAATTGTTGGACAGCATCATCAAGAAGATGTGAAGGAATTAGGGAAAATCCTAACGGAAGCAGCAACGGAGGATAAGACGGTAATCATAACCACCTTAAACCGGGCTTGGTCTGAGCCGAACTCGACGTTCGATTTGTTTCTCGACAGTTTTCGTGTCGGTAAAGGGACTAAACCATTACTCCGACACCTTGTGGTGGCTTGTCTCGACATGGAGGCCTATTCTCGGTGCTTGGAGGTCCATCCCCGTCGCTGTTATCTCATGAAAACCGCCGGAATCGATTTCGCTGGCGATAAGGTGTTCATGACCCCGGACTATCTCAAAATGATGTGGCGTCGTATAGAGTTTTTGGGTACGTTGTTAAAGCTCGGATATAACTTCATCTTCACGGTACCTATAACCTATCTCTCTCCCTACTTGTACGTCATCGTTTACATATTGTTGAATTTGGTTTGTCAACAACAAGTCAACAACATACTGTATGTTGTTGGTTAAGTATGACAAAATTAGAAGATATGGGCTTTGAGTTAAATGAGCAGGATTATAGTGTACACCCTTGTATCCCATTCATTTGATAAATTCATCTTGTGGTTAGGGGAGTAGAATTCATTTACTGTTAACGGTAAATGACAATAATACATGCCTCTTCTATTGGCCTTGGCCATTGGAATTAGTCAAAATTTGGTGCTGGGTAAAAATGAATTAGTTGGTAGATGAAGACAAATCTGATGATTATATATATCATAATCTTTTATTAACATATGGTTAATGTGTGTAGGACATAGATATAATGTGGCTCCGAGATCCATTTCCTCGTTTATCTAAAGATGTAGATTTCCAAATCGCATGTGACCGTTTTAATGGAGATAATAACGACATCTACAACAATGTCAATGGTGGTTTCACTTTTGTTCAAGCCAATCCACGAACCATTGATTTCTACAACTATTGGTACTCGTCGAGGTTGCGATATCCGGGTAAACACGATCAAGACGTGTTCAATAAAATAAAAAGCAGTTGGTACACAGCAAAAACTGGACTCAAAATTCGGTTTCTCGACACGAAATACTTCGGAGGATTTTGCGAGCGAGGCCGGGATTTGGATAATGTTTGTACAATGCATGCCAATTGTTGTGTGGGACTAGAGAATAAAATAAAAGATTTGAGACAAGTGCTTGTGGATTGGGAGAATTATTTATCTGCAGCTAAGACAGTTGATGGTCAAAAAATAACATGGCGAGACCCGGAGAATTGCAAGAAGCCGTGGTGGTGACAAAAGAAAAAAAGAAAAGAGTACACGGGAGAAAATATAATTGAAGAACTATAATACTATCATGTTATTTATCAAAAACTCATATCATAGTAAATTTTGTAACATAAGAAAGTCTCTTGTTTTGATGGTACATTCATAAATTGATGAGGCTTTCTATATTTCTCTAAGACCTACAATGTTAAGTTTTCCCTCTATTTCTAATTAATCTAATTTTTAAGATTTTCGCACAAACATATGAAAAGAGGGTATATACAAAGTGACAAGTGAGGAAATAAAGAGGGTATATACAAAGTAACAGAGCATAGCCAAATGTAATACCAGCATAGATTTGTCAAAGTCGTAGCTGTAAGAAATTCTGAACTTTCGAAACAGCGGCGGATTAGACCTGAGAATTTGTGTGGACATACATTGTGTGGATCATCTTCTCAACAGTTCGGGTATACATACGTTGTGCCGTCTTGAGTTTCCTTATGTCCAAATGTAGTAGACAGTTACTTGAAAGGCAATTCTAATTAAAACAAAGTCATCGGAGCTGACGTGAGATGATGCGAGACGAGAGAACGTGTGGTGCCAGCCGGTGCCTCTTGAGGAAACTCGATGTCGGAAATTACAACCGGTTGTTGCATTGGTCATTTGACAGTCACTAATCACTATCAGTGTTCTAAAAAGCGGTCTAAGCTTACTTAATATTTTTATTTGTGTAATATATATTTTTATAAATTAAATTTATATTAAATAAACATTTTGTCTTAATTTAATGTAATATAGAATTAGTTTTAATTAGTTTTGTTTTATTTTACTATATATCATTTTATTTTATTTCTTTAATATTATTTATATTCAATTTCATTATTAATTATTATTTTAAACAGGGCTGATGTTGTATTATTGTTGAGTTGAGCTCACTCATTCCGTTTAAAGTTATAAATTTATTGGTGTATTATTTTATTTTTTAGCGTGATTTCTTACTCTAAAATATGTTAAAATACTGTTCAAAATAAATTTCTTGTTAAAGTTCAAAGAGAAATGAAGAATTTGAATAGCATAAGAGATTATCTACTATTACAAGAATTTGAATTACGAGTTTGACTCAGATTATATAGAATAATTATTTATTAGATTTCAGCAAGTGTTATAAAATAAATAAAATGTATCACTTTGATATATTATAGACCCCCATGAGAAGTTTTGTCAACATAGCCTTAAAAATTATAAAGTAATAATTAATCCTTGAAGTTGAACCTTAAGTCTTGTTTTTATAAATCAATAGTTTTATCAATCAATATATTCATCGAAATGATAAATTATAGAATATTTATTTTAATATATTATGACTTATGGAACTATTTTGGAGTTATATAATAAATGATGTTGTATTTTGAATGCTTCTTAGTTAAACAAAGAATAAATTAGGTAGATAAATATTTTTAAGAAAATTTGTTGTACTTCCCTTTTTTATTCTTAAATTATTAGGTTACAATACATGTAGTTAAGTTAACAATTTATTTGTTGAGGAGAGTCTTTATCATCTATATTAGACAAGCATATTATTCTTTGAGTATCCTCTTCAATATAACAAAGAATAATGATGTCTTATTCTTTATAAAAAGGTATACATTATCAAGAACTTTGTAAAATAAAAAAATTTAGACAATACTAAAAGTAAAAGCAAATTTTGTCATTAATGGAGATACTCGACAAAATGTATACACTATTATTCCCCACGTGGGTTAAAATGTGACGGTTGCAATCTTGGTAAAGATTACCATAGTGATGGTATCGTTGCTTTCATTCTGGAGTATTCTTTCACAAAGAGTGTGCCAATTCCGATCTAGAGATTAACAACCACTATCATCCCCAACATTCTTTGCATATCAAGGTGGTTGCTGAAAATGAAGATGTATATGGAGAATGCAAGGTTTGTAGAGGTAACTTGCCAAAATTGTACTACTATTGTTCACTATGTGATTTTTCCATCGGTTTGATATGTGCGAAAAAAGAAGTTATAATAACAATTGAGGACCTAAAGGACCACGAACATTGTTTGTCTCTTGTTCCAAAGATGGTTATATTTACTTGTCATCTATGTGGACTGCTTGATGACCGGTTCCCTTATGCATGTAAATTATGTGATTTGAGCTTTCACAAAGAATGTGCGGAATCAACACCAGAGATTATCTATTCTTGTCACCCTAAACATATCCTCAAACGTCTCACACATGTTTCGAATTACACCAATGAAAATTGTTGTTTGTGTGAAAATAAACTTTATAGCGTGTTTTATCACTGCTCTATTTGCAATTTTAGTGTGGATATCAATTGTGCAAAGAGTCCACCACCTTTCACTCTTATCCATCCTAAGGGTCATGAGCATTCACTCACTCTTATACCCCAACGGAGTTTTGTTTGTAATGCTTGTGGAATAGATGACAATCCAAATCCATATGTTTGTCTTCCTTGCAATTTTATGATCCATAAAAGTTGTATTGATATGCCACGCGTTATAAAGATTAATCGTCGTGATCACCGTTTATATTATAATAGTTTTCTGGATGTAGGAGATTGGAAATGTGGAGTGTGTCATAAAAAGATGATATGGACAATTGGGGCTTTTACTTGTATGAAATGTCCAAATCTCGCCATTCATTTAAGATGTGCCACAAGGTTCGGGATTTGGGATGGAACTGAACTTGAAGGCATACTAGAAAATATTTTAGAGGTTAAATCATATGAGACAGCCGAGCAAGGAACTATAACGCATTTCAGTCACGTAGATCATACTTTAAAGCTCAATGAAGGAAACGATACAAATGATGAATGCAGATTGTGTAAAGCATGCTTTTATCCCATATTTTTTAGCTCGTTCTACAGTTACGTGAAATGTGATGATTACATCCTTCATAAAAAATGTGCTTTTCTCCCGAAGAAAAAGGTAGATTCTTTCTACAAAATGTCGGTTACTCTAATCACAGTACCTGGTTGGAATGATCGAATATTTGTTTGCAATGCTTGTCAATATGTTTTTCAAGGTTTTCATTATGAAAGTGATGATGGTAATATTATTTTGGATGTGCGATGTGGTTCTATTGTAGATTCTTTTGTTCATGAAAGTCATCCGCTTCATTTGTTATACGTAAACTACTCAGCAGAAGACAAAATTTGTAATAGTTGTGGAGATAAGGCAACTATGGTATTAAGTTATGAAGACTGCGGATTTTTTTTAGATATTAAATGTTCTATTTTGCCAAAGATGGTCAAACACAAAAACGACAAAGATCATTTTTTGTTTCTATGTTATGGAGAAAAAACAAGTGAGCGGTATTGGTGTGAGATATGCGAGGAAGAACTAAATCCAGATAAATGGTTTTATTTATGTGAACATTGTGGCCTCACTTTTCATATAAAATGTACACTCGGAGATTTCATATGGATGAAACCGAAAGATGAGGATGATTCATCACAATTTTATATGATCCCTAACAATCGTATATCCAATTTGTTACGTTTGTGATTCTCGCTGTCAATTCTCATCCATGCTGCATTTTTCAGAAGAAATATTTTGTTTTGTAAGGTACATCAAAAAGAAGTTTATGGATTGAGCTTGCTAATGATTAAACTGAAGTGAATTTGCAGCAAACTCATCGTTGATACTTTATTCCACCTCAAACACAAAACATGTAAAATTATATTTCTTATTTGAAAAAGTATATATTTATAAAATATTTGTTTTTACAATATTTAATTTAAATAATTATTATCTCCTAACTTTGCACATTTTCTTTGTTAAAGTATATATTGTGCCTTATTTGTTATCATATATTTATCTTCATATGGATCTAGAATATATAAATTTAATTAATATATTTTGAGTATATCTACTTTAGTATTGCCAAGTTTGGGAACACGTCGTTGGCGATTACTTTCACTTCAGTGACAAACAAATACAGTAAAACCTCTATAAATTAATAATGTTGGGACCAAAATATTTTATTAATTTATAGTGATATTAATTTATCTATAAATTAATAATTATTAATTTTAATTATTAATTTATACTGTAAATTAATAATTATTAATTTATAGATATATTTTTAATTGTTTATTTTTTTTTAAATTATGAATTGGAACAATTATAGCAAAATAAGATTAAACTTTCGGATGTTATAAATTTTATGGTTTAGGAATTGAACTTGTAATATTTATAAAGCACTATTGACAATAAATTACAAATACTATAAACAAATTGACTTATACACATGACATACATAAATTCAAATTTATGAATAATAATAATATTAATTCTCATATTTTAATAATCTGTCTAATTATCAAATTGTAAATGATGCATATCTAAAAATTAAAACTTTAAAATTTAATTATTTGTATGACATGTTATAAAATATTTTAGAGATATCATTATAGTTTGAAAATACAACATTACAAATGTTCTATAGAAATGAGTTTTAGGAGAAACATACACTATTATATCAGTATATATATATATAAATTTACATGATTATTAATTTATGATATTATTGGGACCATATTTTACATTAAGATTTCAAAAAAATTATTATCTTATTATCTTATCGAATATTGTTAATTTTTATACTGACCAGATTTGGGATCAGCAAAATTTATTAATTTATAGTGATTATTAATTTATAGAGTATTAATTTATAGAGGTTTTACTGTATATAACAATGGTGGTAAAATACATAGTCAACGATACCTTTTGCAAACAGAGCTATAAATAAAATTTTGATCATTCAAATTTATTGAAGAAGATTACACGAACAGAATCTTATTTTGAAACTTTTGAAAAATTTAGTGTGTATGTTTATATATTATTATTGAAAGCTAAGTCTTAAAAAGCATAGAACAAAAAAAAACAAAAAAAATATCTTAAAGAAAAAGCTTGTGGGGAATAATCTTGTGAGCCGTGAAAATTAAGAGTTATATTAGACATCAAATACAATAGTCTACAAAGATATTTCCAGGAGACAGGAACGCTTCTCTGGAGAAAAACTCTCTCTCGAAGATATGAGGGTGGATCTCGGCTTGAGATCTTTGTTGGTTTTTCCTGGTTGTCAGTGTCGCGATTTTTCAGATCTGGGTCGAAGGGATTTCCTTCTTGGTTTTGTTCCGGAGATTGTACGGTTATTACCATGCTTTTTCTATGGGATTTCGCTGGGTTTATGGGATGGGATGATGGGGGGGAGGATTCGTTCCCAATCTTTATTTGGTTAGGGGTTTCTTATGCATTGTTTTTGGCTTTGTCTTCTTGGTTTTGATTCGATTCGTTTGGAGTGACTGGGCTATGATTATGGGGATTTGGAATCTGCTTGTGAGGGACTCGTCTTCTGGGGCTCGATATAAATCAGCTTCAAGGACTGTGGAAATCTCTCAACATCATTCGCTTCTTCTATTCTCTCTTTCAAAGTTTTTGTGGGTTTTTGTTGGGCTCTCTCGGGAATTTGGTTTCTCCGATTTTGTTTGCTCTTTGCTGTCTTTTCTTTTCACGGAGGCTATGTCTCAGAAAAGAAACCGCGATTGTCCCGTATGGTATAAGTTACCAACGGTTGTCCCGTATGGTCTTTGCTGTTTTTGGATTGTCTTCCCACTTATGGGATCTCTATGTACTGGTTTGTACTTGGCTCTATGGTCTTTCTTTGTAAGAGAATTAATGAAACCTTGTTGCCCCTTTTCTTATTCTCGTTCGTTTCACTATAATGGTCTTTTTGGTTTAACTCAGAATGGGCTCTATGTTCGACGGTTATACATTAACCTTTCCTTCTCCATGAGGGTGTTGGGTTTTGTTATTTCATGGTTTATGGTTTTTATTTATCAAAGTCATTGTGTGGGGTTTCGATTATGCTTGTTCCTGGTTTCTATGTTGGGCTTTTTATGGGCCTTATTTTCGGCAATGTTTGTGCATATGTTCTATACATACGATTCAAGCCTGCGGTTGACGTTTGGTTTCTTTTCACACTATGATGTGGCCTTGGTTTTTTGGGATGTTTCCGTGCTTACTTTCTCAAGGGTTGGAGGAAGTGGTTTCAGGTGTTTTAACACCACCAAACATAATTATTTTAAAATAAATATTGTTAGTTGGAATTGTCAAGGTTTGGGCAACAAGGCTACAATTGGGAATCTCAGGGATTTATGGTCTAAACATTGGCTAGATTTTTTATTTCTTATGGAAACGAAACAACCTACTGTTTTTTTGGAAAATTTCTTTGGTCACTTCGGATATAAGAATTTGAAGAGAATTGATCCTATTGGTTGTAGTGGTGTTTTGGCTCTTTTTTATAATAAAGATGATTTTCAGGCTTCAATTTTATTTGAGTCTAACGGACTAATTGACGTTGAAGCAGTTTTTAAAGGACGTATTATTAACTTGACTTTTGTGTATGGTGACATTGTTCCAAAGAACCGCGATTTGGTGTGTGAACGCCTATTACGGATTGCTTCATCTCGGTCCTCTCCCTGGTTTATTGTTGGTGATTTTAATGAATTGACGGGGAATCATGAAAAACGAGGAGGAAAGCTTTGTCATCCGGCGTCGTTTCTTTCTTTTAATGGAATGATTCGAGATTGTGGTTTTTTGGAATTTCCTTATCTAGGTGATTGGTTGTCATGGAGGGGTTGGCGTGATAAAAAACCGATACGATGTCGGTTGGATAGGGCTTTAGGTAATGAGGATTGGCATGAACTATTTCGTGATACAGTTACAGAATATTTGCCTATGATCGCCTCAAATCATACGCCTCTTGTGGTTAACATTGGCGCGAAAAGACCGCGGGGAAGAAGGAGTTTCATGTTTGATCGTCGTTGGGTTGGTAAGGAGGGTTTGATGGATGTGATCTCGTCGGGTTGGGGTTGGGACCTAGCACGAGGATCTCCTAATTTTGTGGATAAAATTGTGAACTGTCGCAGGGCGATTTCTCGCTGGCGCAAATCACATATCCCGTTTGGTAGGGATACCATCGAAGATTTAAAGAGGCAATTGGCTGAGGCACATGCAGTGGATTTAACTCCCCCGTCTGTCATCACGGATTTAAATAGTCGCTTATGGGAGGCTTATAGAGATGAAGAGGTTTACTGGTATCAGAAGAGTCGGAGCAAGTGGATGAGGGTAGGAGATAAAAATTCTAAATATTTTCATGCCCAAACAAAGCAGAGGCGGACCCACAATCAGATCACATGTCTTTTTGACAAAAATAATGTTTGGTCAATAGAAGATGCTGATATATGTAATACAGCGGTGACATATTTTGATGATTTGTTTACCTCTATTAACCCGATAAATTTTGAGGAAGCATTAAGGGAGGTCAATTGTATAATTACGGATGAGGATAATGGACGGCTAACAGGACCAGTCACAGAGGCTGAGGTAAAAGAGGCTTTATTTATGATTTATCCCAATAAAGCCCCTGGCCTTGATGGGATGACAGCTTTGTTATTCCATAAAGCATGGAATGTTGTTAAAACGGACCTAGTGTCATTGGTAAATAGGTTCTTCGAGGAGGGTGTTTTTGAAAAGATTTTAAATAGGACACATATTTGCCTTATTCCTAAAGTGGCTAAGCCAACCCGGATGGTAGATTTAAGTCCTATTATTTTCTGCAATGTGGGTTATAAGATTATTTCTAAAGTTTTATGTCAGCGGCTTAAGAGGGTCTTACCGGTTCTTATCTCTGAGACTCAATCGGCTTTTTTCCCAGGACAGTTAATCTCGGATAATATCCTGATTGCTCAAGAGATGTTTCACGGGTTACGTACTAACCCGTCGTGTAAAAGAAAATTTATGGCGATAAAGACCGATATGAGTAAGGCGTATGATAGGGTTGAGTGGACCTTTGTTGAGGCACTAATGCGAAAAATGGGGTTTGCGGAAACATGGATTGCTTGGATTATGTCCTGTGTCACTTCGGTTGAGTATAAAGTTCTTTTGAATGGCCAACCAAAGGGGTTGATAGTCCCGGAAAGAGGTCTACGACACGGGGATCCTTTGTCCCCTTACTTGTTTATATTGTGTAAAGAAGTTTTGATTGCCAATATACGGAAAGCGGAGAGGGAAAAACTAATCACAGGGATACAAGTGGCGAATAAGTGTCCGCCAATAACGCATTTGTTGTTCGCCGATGATAGTCTTTTCTTCTGTAAGGTTGACAAGGACCAATGTAAGGCCATTTTGGATATTTTAAAACAGTATGAGTCGGTTTCGGGACAACAAATAAATTTTGCCAAATCTTCGCTACAGTTTGGTCATAAGGTCGATGAGGACAAAAAGGCGGAGATGCAAGGGGTTCTAGGGATTACAAATTTGGGTGGTATGGGATCTTATCTCGGTTTACCAGAAAGTTTGGGTGGGGCTAAAACGAAGGTTTTTGCCTTTGTTCGGGAATAGGATGTAGAGTCGGACGAATGGTTGGACATCAAAATTGCTTTCAAAAGGGGGAAGGGAAGTGATGATATAGTCTGTGGCGATTGCAGTTCCGACCTTTGTGATGTCATGTTTCCGGTTACCGAAGACAATTACATCCAAACTCACTAGTGCAGTGGCAAATTTTTGGTGGAGTTCCAATGGCCAGACGAGAGGCATGCATTGGTTAGCTTGGGATAGGTTGTGTGTTAGTAAGCAATTTGGGGGGCTAGGATTCAGGAATGTTGATGATTTTAACTCGGCTTTGTTGGCTAAACAATTGTGGTGACTGCTTGAGGTTCTGGACTCCCTGTTTGCCAAGGTTTTTAAAAGTAGGTACTATAGGAATACACACCCACTGGATCCAATTCGGTCTTATTCTCCATCGTATGGGTGGAGGAGTATTTGTTCTGCTCGCTCTCTGGTAAACAAAGGACTTATTAAAAGGGTTGGCACGGGAGATTCTATCTCAGTATGGACTGACCCCTGGATACCGGCTCAATTCCCGAGACCAGCGTTATGCAAGGGTCCTTTTAAGGACTCCAAACTCCAATTGACTCACTTAATTGATCGTCGAACAAATACTTGGCGAATGGACATGCTCAACGAGCATTTTGATCCCCTGGATGTCGTTTTGATAAGGGCATTACCTTTAGGAAGCATTCAAAGGGAAGACCAGTTAGGTTGGCATTATACGAAAAATGGAAAATACACAGTTAAGTCTGGTTACCTTTTGGCTCGTCGGGAAGTACCTGGAACTTTCCAAGCACCTGGTTGTGGACCGGAGATTACCTCCCTCCTGGCCAGTGTTTGGCAGGTTCGTTGTCCACCAAAAATTCAACATTTTATGTGGCAAGTTTTATCGGGGTGTATTTCGGTCTCGGCAAATTTGAAAAGGCGAGGCATTGCCTGCTATCTGGGCTGTGCACGGTGTGGTGCTGAGGAGGAAACGGTAAATAATGCCATATTTGTTTGTCCTCCGGCTCGACAGGTTTGGGGTTTAGCAAACGTACCAGTGGGGGCTATTTCCTTTCCCACGGAGTCCGTATGCAAATGTGGATCATTTTCTGGGCAACAATAACCCAGCGTCTCAGGTTTCAATATTCCCATGGCTTATGTGGTATACTTGGAAAGCAAGGAATGCACGGGTTTATGAAAATATTGTTGAGCATCCTGAGGATATTGTCTTGGTAGCGGAAGGTGAGGCTTTGTCGTGGCAGCAAGCTCAGGTAGAGAGTGAGGGTATGGATTTGACCTCTATCACTCTCGCTCCAGACCCCCGACAGAGGGTAGCCACTGCTAATCTTCCTGTATCTTTTTCGGGTTATCGTTGTTTCGTTGATGGATCATGGAAAGCGGGTGACCCGCTTGCTGGTGCGGGATGGGTTTGTTCGTCGTTTCAGGACACGCCGCCATTTGGAGGAGCCACTAATTTCCCACGGAGTCTCTCCCCCTTACATGCAGAAGTAGAAGCTTTCATTTGGGCGATGCGGTGCATGATCGGACATGATTTTAGAGATGTGGCGTTCTTTACAGACTGTTCAGACTTGGTGAATTTGGTGTCTTCTCCTGCGGACTGGCCAGCTTTCTCGGCGTATCTTGACGACATCAAGACTGACAAGGAAGAATTTTCATCTGTCTCTTTATCTTTTATCTCTAGAAGTGCAAATGTAAGTGCAGATTCTCTGGCATGCAAAGCGCGTATTTATCCGCATCATGTTTTGGTTTGTAAACAATTTCCCATCCAATTGGCTCGTTTGAACTAATTTTATTGACAAAAAAAAAAATAGTCTACAAAGCTGGTTTAGATCAGCTTAATGATGGGGGATCATGCCCATTATTCAGCATCATGTTCAAATTTAGCATCAAGACACTTTCCTTACATTATGGTTTCAAAAACATTATCATGATTTATGCGTCGTAATGTCTATATCTGAATTGTCTAACTCTACTGATGTTACGTATTTTCTAATTTAACTTCCCCTGCATCTAAAATGATGTCTTAATTTAAGAAACTTAAAATAGTCATGGCCATTCCAAACATTATTAGGGCTCTCACTAGATATAAAACAATGTGACTTATATATATATATATATATATATATATATAATATGTGTATTTTTAGAAAATAGCCATAAATATATCACAATTATGTCATCAAAACTATAAATAAATTCTATTATTTATTTTAAATCACACAAATTATTTTAAATCAAAATTTTACCTAAATTATTGTTTTACTCATTGAAATTATTTTTATCAATAAAATATCAATACTAAATATATGAATTCATAATATTAATAGTAATAAAAAAGAAACTGAAAAAATAAAATTATTCATTAATATTAACTATTAAAATTTATAAAACTTTAATACTTAAGATTTATTTTTAAAAATTTTGGTCCGGTCATGCCGTCACTATTACAAAGTTCAAGTTTTTCAGAGATTACATCTTCAGGAATAATGAAGAAATCGTGAATATAACATAAATAATCATTTTTATGAGAATTTCTTAGAAATACTCCTTTTAAAAATATCCCTTTTTCTGAATATTTTCATTTTTATCCTTTTTTGAAACGACCCGACCCGACCCATTTTTTTAAATAATAAATAATAATAATAATAATAATAAATAATCTACAACTAGTGGTCCCATATCCAATAGCCACCTAAGCACAATCACAACCAACAGCGGAATAACAATTACCAATAACCAATAAATATCCAATAGTAAATAACCAATATTAAATCATAACAATAATCAAATAATCAATCATCACGAAACATGAAACCAACAACCTAACAATGTTCTAATGACCCAAGCCTAGCAATCTAGCAATGCCAGACAACATCCAATCGAGTCCCTAGAACATCCTCCTCTTCATTGTCTTGATTCCACGATCACACTTTGCCTTTACCTGCACCACAAACACATATTGAGATGCATGAGTATTTGATAAACACTCAGTGAGGCAATCCTCCCATTTACTGGGCTATACACACAAACAATAAGATCTCTGCATGCCACATACAACAAACAATACAAACAAACCAGGCAATATGCAAAGCAATCACGTCATCGTTCGTAACTGAGGAAGGGTGTCGACTGACTCCAAGTGGTGTCGACCGACACTGACACGTGCTCGACAAAACCCAAAACCCTAGTGGTGTCGACCGACACCTCCACATGGTGTCGACCGACACCTCCACATGGTGTCGATCGACACTCGCTAAAGTTGTTGAGCCGTCCTCGCGTTGGTGTCGACTGACCCCCCAACTGGTGTCGATCGACACCGATGCCGAGCATCGATTCCTTTCGATCAAAAACTCCGAATCTCACCTCCAAGCTCCTCCAATCCGCTCCAAGCATTCCTAGAAGCAAAACCCAGCACAAAATCACAAAAAGCTAGAGATCTTAGCTTAGATAAGCCATGGTCATGCACTCACCTCTCTGCAGGAAGATTCTGACAAACAATGACGAAACCCACACTCCCAGCAACCTTCTAGCTTCTTCCTAGTTTCAAATCTCCCAAGAAAAGCCAACCAATATCCCAAAAATCACCAAAAAGCTTAAGAACACACTTTCTCTTTGTTTTCTCTCAAAGCGGCGTGAGACAAAAACATAACACGATCCTAGGACGTTTTCTCCCTTTTAAACCTCGGTTCAATGGTTTTCTTAAACCAAACAGGTCCAAATCGATAATTAAATCGAACTGGTCAAACCAGAAATCACTAGTGTCGACCGACACCCTCCCCCAAAACGCACAGTTTTGGTTTGCGGGTGTAACAATTCTCCCCCACCAACATAGATTCTTCCTCGAATCTCGAGCAACCATCAGCCAAGGACTCCCGTGCAACCGTCTCCACGGCCCACACTCCTCCGACCAATCTACGGAAGGTCACCTCTAGGCGATAAACTCACGTTCCAGGTATTATTTGCTCTCGACTTTTGTACTTTCCTTTACTCACAGGCCTAAACCTTGAGTTTTTATTGGCTCCTCATCAGGCCGAAGCCTGCATGCCATAATATTGGCTCCTCATCTGGCCTAAGCCCGCATGCCATAATATATGAGGAAAAATCCAATACTCGTCTCTCGGGTTGCCACCCTACAACGCGCCCCCGGATCGTCATCCGAAGTCGATATACCAACCATACTCCCAAACCACAAAGTCTCAGAATATGGCAGTACTAGGAGAACCTAAGTCCCCCCAAGAGTCACGAGCAAACAATTCTGAACACGTCTGAGTCCTATCCCTATCCAAGCTTTCTTCCCGTGGCTCGCGTAAGACATCACAATGTCCTACCAACCACATATCCCCTCACTAGGATACCTCATGACCACACATGGATCATCTCAGTGCCACTAGGGCCGCCACAAAGGCCAAACAAATGTCCTAAACAGGACCGCCATAAAGGCCAAACAAATGTCCTAAACAGGACTACCACCAAGGCCAAACAAATGTCCTAAACAGGACCGTAACAAAGACCATCTGTCCGTTACAAAGACCATCTGTCCCGAAAAACTGTCACAAAGACCATCTGTCCCGAAAGACCGCCTAAACAAGCACTCTGGCTAAACAGCCCGCCACAAAGGCCACACATCTGGCTAAAAAGCCCGCCACAAAGGCCACACAATTGGCTAAACAGCCCACCACAAAGTCCATACACGGCTAAACAGCCCGCCACAAAGGCCACACAATTGGCTAAACAGCCCGCCACACACGACACAATGACTCAAAAGTCTGCCACTAAGGCCACACAAGCCCGTCCAAGGCTCACATCCACTAAAATAGACAAATTTTAACTCACATAAAACTTTCCATTTTTAGCACTTTCCACTTTTGGAAACTTCTATTTCAGAAAAATTTCCTCCAAAAACCCCGCCTCACGGAAACTTTGTACCCCGAGCACCACCTCATCTTGTTACTTAGTCGCACAACCAACCACCCCAAGCGACCAATTAAACAAGAGAGATGGGCTGGAATACTCCATTCCTGCTCCAGCCATGGATTACAGATGGGACCAGGCTAGACAAGCTCAAGTCGCGGCTTGCTTCTCGGACCACTTCTTAAACCTTGCCTTCATCCTCGCCTTTGGCTCCCAAGTCTGCTCCTCAACACCATCACAGTCACAAAGGACTCTCATCAAAGGAATCTTCTTCTTCCGAAGTTCCTTGATCCTCCTCTCGAGAACCCTCACTGGTCTCGCCTCCAAAGTTATGTTAGGCTGAAGATCCTCAGGAATCTTAGCTAACAACTGATCATCTTCATGGAGACACTTCCGCAACATAGACACATGGAAAACCTTATGGAAAGCATGCATAACCTCAGGTAACTCCAGTCTATATGCCACTGGTCCAACCCGCTCAATCACTCTGAACGGACCCATATACCTCAGACTCAACTTAGTCTCAGTCAATGACATGTTCGGACCTTGCAACATGGCCATCTTGAGGTACACTCTGTCTCCTACCTGAAACTCAAGATCTCTCCTCCTCCTATCGGCATAACTCCTCTACCGATCATGAGCTTCCTTCATGATCAGCTTGAGAACCTGAATCTTCTCTGAGGTCTCCTGAACAAAATCTGCCCCGAACATGCTCGTCTCCCCCCACGTGAGTCCAGCATAATGGTGCACGGCATGGCCTCCCATACAAAGCCTCATAAGGAGCCATCATAATACTCGCCTAATAGCTGTTGTTGTAAGCAAACTCTACCAGGTTCAGCTGATCTGCCTAATGGCCACCCCAATCCAACACACACATCCTCAGCATAACCTCCAGCGTCTGGATCATCCGCTTTGACTGTCCATCTGTCTGGGGATGATAAGCTGTACTCATATGCACCTTAGTGCCCATCTCCGCCTGAAATGCCTTCCAGAACACCGAAGTGAACTTAGAATCTCTATCAACACGATACTCGCTGGCACCCCATGCAATCTGACTATCTCCCTCACACCGCTGCTCCATCAGTCTTCTTAATGGCCAGAAAATGTGCTGACTTAGTCAACCGGTCTGCAATGACCCAAATAGCATCAAAAGTCCGAGACACTGGTAATTCCACCACGAAATCCATCGTGATCATATCCCACTTCCACTCAGGAATGGGTAGAATCTTCAGTAACCCGCCTGGAACCTGATGCTCAGCCTTCACTAGCTGACACACATAGCACCTCGCGACCCAACTAGCTACATCCTTCTTTATCCCGAACCAGTGATAGTACCTCTTGAGATCACGGTACATCTTAGTCGCTCCTGGATGAATAGAAAACTTGATCGCATGAGCCTTTCTTAGGATCTCCTGTCTCAACTCCTCATCCTTGGGCACACAAATCCGACCGTGCACCAGGATAGTACCATTATCTGAGACCTGATACTCTGAATCAACATCCTTTGAGGCATTCACCAGCCCCAAATCCCTCTCCTGAGCCAAACGCACCTTGGTCAGAAGATCTGCTCTATCAACCGCCTGCAAATCCAACGGTTCCTAGGACACAACACACAAATTCAACGCACCGATCTCTCCTACCAGAGACTCAATCTCCTGCTCCTGAGCAGAAGCTACCCTCTTCCGACTCAGAGCATCTGTAACCAAGTTAGCCTTACCAGGATGATAGGCTATCTCGAAATCATAGTCTGCCACAAGCTTCATCCACCGCCTCTGCCTCAAATTCAGCTCAGGCTGAATGAATATATACTTTAGGCTCTTATGATCTGTAAACACATGTACCTTTGCAGCATAAAGATAAGATCTCCAAATCTTCAGGGCAAAAACAACAACACCCATCTCCAAGTCATGAGTAGGATAGTTGTCCTCATGCTTCCGTAACTGCCGCGAAGCATAGGCAATCACCTTCCCATGCTGCATCAACACACATCCCAAACCAACTCTAGATGCATCAGTATAAACCATATAGGGCTCCCCCTGCTCAGGCAAAGCCAACACTGGCGCAGTAGTCAACATCTCCTTCATGCTTGCAAAGCCTTACTCACACTCCTGTGACCAAACAAAAGGAACATCCTTCCCTGTCAACTTAGTCATAGAACGTGATTTGCTCGCAAAACCCTGCACAAACCTCCTGTAGTAACCTGCCAGACCAAGGAAACTCCTGATCTTTGTGGCATTCTGCGGTCTAGGCCAATCTCTGATAGCCTGGATCTTCTCCGGATCTACAGAAACCCCATCTGTAGACACAATATGACTCAGAAAACCCATCTCACGCTGCCAAAAACTGCACTTGTTCAACTTAACAAACAACTCCTGCTCCCGCAGCTTCTCCATAACTGCCCTCAAATGCACTGCATGTTCCTGAGGACTCTTGGAATAAACCAGGATATCGTCGATGAAAATGATGACAGACACGTCCAGAAACTCCTGAAACACGCTGTTCCTCAATCTCATAAACGCTTCTGGTGCGTTAGTCAACCCAAACGGCATCACCACAAACTCATAATGCCAATACCTCGTCCTGAATGCAATCTTCCTCACATCTGCCTCATCTATCGATATCTGATGATAACCCGACGCTAGATCTACCTTGGAGAACCAANTATAGGGCTCCCCCTGCTCAGGCAAAGCCAACACTGGCGCAGTAGTCAACATCTCCTTCATGCTTGCAAAGCCTTACTCACACTCCTGTGACCAAACAAAAGGAACATCCTTCCCTGTCAACTTAGTCATAGAACGTGATTTGCTCGCAAAACCCTGCACAAACCTCCTGTAGTAACCTGCCAGACCAAGGAAACTCCTGATCTTTGTGGCATTCTGCGGTCTAGGCCAATCTCTGATAGCCTGGATCTTCTCCGGATCTACAGAAACCCCATCTGTAGACACAATATGACTCAGAAAACCCATCTCACGCTGCCAAAAACTGCACTTGTTCAACTTAACAAACAACTCCTGCTCCCGCAGCTTCTCCATAACTGCCCTCAAATGCACTGCATGTTCCTGAGGACTCTTGGAATAAACCAGGATATCGTCGATGAAAATGATGACAGACACGTCCAGAAACTCCTGAAACACGCTGTTCCTCAATCTCATAAACGCTTCTGGTGCGTTAGTCAACCCAAACGGCATCACCACAAACTCATAATGCCAATACCTCGTCCTGAATGCAATCTTCCTCACATCTGCCTCATCTATCGATATCTGATGATAACCCGACGCTAGATCTACCTTGGAGAACCAAGTAGCACCTCTCAACTGATCCAACAACTCATCGATCCTAGGAAGAGGGTTCTTGTTCTTCACAGTGACCCGGTTCAAACCTCTGTAGTCAATTCACAGCCGGAAACTCTCATCCTTCTTCTTGACAAATAACACCGGCGCTCCTCACGGTGATACACTAGGACAGATGAATCTCTTACTCAACAAATCCTCTANTGCTTGCAAAGCCTTACTCACACTCCTGTGACCAAACAAAAGGAACATCCTTCCCTGTCAACTTAGTCATAGAACGTGATTTGCTCGCAAAACCCTGCACAAACCTCCTGTAGTAACCTGCCAGACCAAGGAAACTCCTGATCTTTGTGGCATTCTGCGGTCTAGGCCAATCTCTGATAGCCTGGATCTTCTCCGGATCTACAGAAACCCCATCTGTAGACACAATATGACTCAGAAAACCCATCTCACGCTGCCAAAAACTGCACTTGTTCAACTTAACAAACAACTCCTGCTCCCGCAGCTTCTCCATAACTGCCCTCAAATGCACTGCATGTTCCTGAGGACTCTTGGAATAAACCAGGATATCGTCGATGAAAATGATGACAGACACGTCCAGAAACTCCTGAAACACGCTGTTCCTCAATCTCATAAACGCTTCTGGTGCGTTAGTCAACCCAAACGGCATCACCACAAACTCATAATGCCAATACCTCGTCCTGAATGCAATCTTCCTCACATCTGCCTCATCTATCGATATCTGATGATAACCCGACGCTAGATCTACCTTGGAGAACCAAGTAGCACCTCTCAACTGATCCAACAACTCATCGATCCTAGGAAGAGGGTTCTTGTTCTTCACAGTGACCCGGTTCAAACCTCTGTAGTCAATTCACAGCCGGAAACTCTCATCCTTCTTCTTGACAAATAACACCGGCGCTCCTCACGGTGATACACTAGGACAGATGAATCTCTTACTCAACAAATCCTCTAGCTGCTTTTTCAGCTCTGCCATCTCTGCTGGAGCCATTTTGTAAGGATCCTTGGATAACGGCGTCGTCCCCGGTTCCAGTTCAATCGTGAAAGGATCTGACCGAGATGGTGGTAATCCCTACAATGACTGAAACATGTCCTCAAATTCCTCAACAACCTGAATACCGCTAACCGTAGACTTCCCCACTGACTCTGGCATTGATATAGTAACCAAATAAGCCTCACGACCCTTCTCGATCATCTTCCCAGCCTGAATGGCCGATATCACGAGACTCTCCGACGTCGGTCTGATACCCTGAAAGACCAACTTCCCTCCTGGACGCTCAAACTCCACTCTACCCTGATGGCAATCTAAATGCACCAAATGCCGATGCAACCAATCCATCCCGAGAATAACATCATACAACTCCACTAGACTGATAAGAAAATCCGCTGGCCACGACTCTCCTGTGATCTGAATATCAATTCCTCTGGCTCGTCCAATAACCCTCAGAAACTTGCCTCTCGCAACTCTGACAACTCCTGAACGCTCTCCAGAATCCCCTCTGATTCCCGCGCTCTCTGCACACTCCAGAGTAATGAAGCTATGAGAAGCTCCAGAATCAAACATAACGTGGTACTTAAACCCGCCCACCAACAAGGTCCCTACACAAACCTCATTTGTTGAGAACCTAACACGTTATCACATGAAAACAGAAAATCTGAACCTACTGAAATTCACAAAGTTTAAGTACCAGAAATTATATCTGTAATCGCCCCGGCACTGGTTCCACGAGTCTCTGCAGTCGTGTAAACCTGTGGCGCCTGCTCAATCCGTGCAACCTGCTGCCCTCCCGGCTGCACCTGCTGCAACGCTGCCACTGCCACCAGCTGCAACTTGGGACACAAGGGCCTGATGTGCCCTGGCTCCTTACAATGATAGCATACATTAGCCGCTGCCGCCGGATCACTTCTTTTGGGACAACTAGCAATCTTGTGATCCTTGCTCCCACACTTGAAACAACTCGCACCACTCGGCGTCTGCATAGCCTCCCACCTCCTCTTGGTTCCCTGCGCAGGCTTGCCGCTCTTGCTAGAACCTCCATGATGCTGAGCCTTACTAGGCTGAACTGCTAGACTAATCGCCACTGACTGTGCCCGGATATCCTCCTCAATCTCTGCCGCAGTCTCAACCAGCTCTGCATGCATAGCATAGCTCCGCCCTCTACAATGAACCCTCAAGTCGTCACGTAGGGCCCCCATAAACCTCCTGATATGAGCCTCCTCAGACTCCATAGCCCAACCCCCATAACATAGAAGTCGACTGAACTCTAAGTCCAGCTCCCGCACTGACCGCGTCCCCTGAGATTACTGAAGGAACTGCACCTCCAACCGGTCCAGTGCCTCTCTCGGAAAGTACTTGTGGTTGAACTCCCCCACGAAGTCAACCCAAGTCATCTCCCTATGCACTCTCCTAGCAGCCACTGATCTTCACCACACCTCAGCATCACCAATCAAGTGGTGGACCCCTATGTCCATCCAAAACTCCTCAGGACATCTTAGAGTGCGAAAGTTACGTTCCACACTCATCCTCCACACATTTGCAGTAGTAGGGTCTGTACCACCCGAAAACCATGCAGTATTAATGCCATGCATCTCCTTGAGCATAGACAATTAAAGAATATGCCCTCTCACATCCGCAGCCACTGGCTGCCGCTCCTCCGCCACCACTGGTGGCACTACCTGAGCCGGAGTCGGTACCACTACTGGTAACCGCTCCAACACTTGTGCTAACAAGCCCGCAAGATCAACACCAGGGACTCCACCCATTGGGATTCCCACACCCGGAACCCTAACATCACCGGCCACTGGAGCATCAACACCGCCCCCTCCGGCCACACTCATGGAATCTTCCAGGACATCCTGCGACTCGCCAACACCCTCAGCTGTCACACTCTGGTCCGCAGTCTCACTAACCTCTGGGACTCTGCCCCTACGACGACCACGTCCTCGTCCATGACCACGTCCGCGTCCTCGACCACGACCAGCAACAGCACCCCCTCTAACCATCTGCACTACCATGAATATAAGGCTAAGCACACAATTAACATAACACAAAAACATAAACTCACCGTGGAATCGCACTGTAGGCTCGAAGAGGATGTTCTAGGAATCAATGCCACACACAGTTGACTAACTCACACAATCAATCAAGATATGCAATCCCAAACATCTACAACACAAAGCCTAGTGAACCCAAACCTAGAACCATAAGGGCTCTGATACCAAATTAAAACGACCCGACCCGTTTTTTTAAATAATAATAATAATAATAATAATAATAAATAAACTACAACTAGTGGTCCCATATCCACTAGCCACCTAACCACAATCACAACTAACAGCGGAATAACAATTACCAATAACCCATAAATATCCAATAGTAAATAACCAATATTAAACCATAACAATAATCCAATAATCAATCATCAGGAAACATGAAACCAGCAACCTAACAATGTTCTAATGACCCAACTCTAGCAACCTAGCAATGCCAGACAACATCCAATCGAGTCCCTAGAACATCCTCCTCTTCATTGCCTTGATTCCACGATCACACTTTGCCTTTACCTGCACCACAAACACATATTGAGATGCATGTGTGTAACTGAGGAAGGGTGTCGACCGACTCCAAGTGGTGTCGACCGACACTGACACGTGCTCGACAAAACCCGAAACCCTAGTGGTGTCGACCGACACCTCCATATGGTGTCGATCGACACTCGCTAAAGTTGTCGAGCCATCCTCGCGTTGGTGTCGACCGACACCCTAACTGGTGTTGATCGACACAAATGCCGAGCATCGATTCCCTTCGATCAAAAACTTCGAATCTCGCCTCCAAGCTCCTCCAATATGCTCCAAGCATTCCCAGAAGCAAAACCCAGCCACAACAGTCACGAAACAATCACATAAGCACAAAATCACAAAAAGCTAGAGATCTTAGCTTAGATAAGCCATGTTCATGCACTCACCTCTCTGCAGGAAGATTCTGACAAACACTGACGAAAACCACACTCCCAGCAACCTTCTAGCTTCTTCCTAGTTTCAAATCTCCCAAGAAAAGCCAACCAATCTCTCAAAAATCACCAAAAAGCTCAAGAACACACTTTCTCTTTGTTTTCTCTCAAAGCGGCGTGAGACAAAAACATAACACGACCCTAGGACGTTTTTGCCCTTTTAAACCTCGGTTCAATGGTTTCCTTAAACCAAACCGGTCCAAATCGATAATTAAATCGAACTGGTTAAACCAGAAATCACTGGTGTCGATCGACACCCTCCCCCAAAACGCACAGTTTTAGTTTGCGGGTGTTACACTTTTACAATATTATAATATGTTAAATTAATTTTTAGAATTTTTATTTTAGGTTTGGGTTTTCTATTTTACATTTAGTATATAGTTTTGAGGGGTTGGGATTTAGATCTGGAGTTTAGGGTTTAGAATTTAGTTATTTTATCCATAGAAAAAGGATATTTTAGAAAATAGACAACATGAAAAGGTATTTTTAAAAAGTGACATAAGAAAATGGTATTTTTGAAGGTATGATTATGTTTTTTAAGAATTCTAAAATAATAAAATGTTCATTCTAACTTTCATAAAATATAGAGAAAAAATTAAGAATATGTTTCCTAACATTTTCGGAGGTTGGTGCCGACCGACATCAAGGGGGTGTCGCTCGACACCATATTGTTTTAAGGTTGTCGGTTTTGTTCGTTCTCCGGTTTTGTGTGGTTTAGTGGTTTTGGAGAAACCCTTAAGTTCCCTATAAAACCTCAACACCATATTTTTTAGTGCTGTTGGAGCAGTCTCATGACTTAGAAGAAGAGGAGAAAGTTGTGGGTGCTCTCTTGGAAGGGATGAGAAAGAAGATGGTTTGGGAGCATAAGAGAGAAGAAGGGAGATCAATCTTCTTCATGTGTAAGGGGAAGGATGGGAGATTGGTGGTGGATTGGGAGACACAAGGAGGCTTTCTCATGGCTGTAATCCAAGTAAGTTGTGTTGTTTTAGTGTTAGATCGATTATAGAATCGATGGTTGTGGCGAATTAGGGATTTACAGCGAGAAGCAGCTTGAAGAGAGGTTCGGATAGTGATTTATGGGTTGGTGTCGTTCGATGCTATTGTGGTGTCGGTCGACACCAACACCTGCAGATGGACTGCGCGGACTGGTTTGAGATGACTACTTCGGGGAAACTTTTGGAAGATGAAACGGAGTCCGATTTGGCTGAAATTTGGTGGGACGCTTCGTGGTGCTATAAGCTTCATATCCAACGGTGGGTTTCTGAAAAGGACGGTTTGTTTGTGTTTTAATCAAATGTTTGTATTGTGGTCTGGCGTAGACGCATTTGTGGTAAGGTAGGGGTGTCGAGCGACACCAGCATATTGTTGTGTGTTTGGGTCCTAGGAGGACAGCTGGAGTTAGGTTTGGATGAGGGGAGATCGATGGAAGTGCTACTGGGCGTCAGTGTCGACTGACACTAGGAGAGTGTCAATCGACACCATGTGTGTTGGTTTGCAAGTAGTGAGATGAGTGACGACGAGGTGGAGGTGTCATTTGACACTAGAGGATTTGATAGTGAATTGGAGTATTCGTGGGGTTTGGGGTGTATTTGTGGGAGTAAAGCACCCCTCTCTTTCTCTCTATTGTCAACTCTTAGCTTTTTTTTGTGTGAGAGAAGTTTAGGTGTCAGGCATGCGCTCCAGGTGTCTTACTAAAATTAGTGTGAATTTACGGAAAAACGGCTTTTTCATACCTCCACAATAGTCTTGTGTTGAATTTATACATTTGATTTCAAAGTTAGGGTACGAAATTCAAATATCTATCAACATAATGTATGTTTACGCCAGATCAATAGTCAAATGTATAAATTCAACACAAGACTATTGTGGAGGTATGAAAAAGCCGTTTTTCCGTGAATTTACTTAGATGTTCATTTATGTATCAACATTCAGTTACGAATATTACAAAATAAATAATATATATATATATATAGATACTGATTTTTGTCAACATATACATAACAATTTTGAACTAATAATTATGATGTACCTAAGTATGAAAGCCTTGAACCTCAAGCTTTCTTTTTATCAAACAACAACTAAATGATGGATTATGTATATTTTGTTTTATATTTTTAGTTATAAAATTAACATATAAAAATGATGTTATAATTAAAATTTTAAAATCCAAAACTTAATTAAGATCTTCTAGAATGTATCATCCTAAAAAAATATCAATCAAACATGCACAAAAAGAGTGAAGTAAGTCAACGTTTGTGTCTTTAAAAAACTTGAAGTAAAGCACCTCTCTCTCTCACACACACACTCTCTCCCTCTCCCTCTCTCTCTCTCTCTCCCTCTCTCTCTCTCTCTCTCCCCCTCTCTCTCTCTATTGTCAACTCGAACTCTTAGCTTTTTTTTTGGTGTGAGAGAAGTTTAGATGTCAGGCATGCGCTCCGAGTGTCTTACTAAAATTAGTGTGAATTTACTTAGATGTTCATTTATGTATCAAATATCAGTTACGACTGTTACAAAATAAATAATATCTATATATAGATACTGATTTTTGTCAACATAGTCTTAAAACTTTTGAAATAATAATTATGATGTACCCATATATTAAAGTGTGTCTTTAAAAAACTTGAAGTAAGACACCCCTCTCTCTCTCTCTCACTCGCCATACTGAAACCACCATCACCATCATCTTCCTTCACTTCTCTTCATTCACCCAACACTCCAAACCCCAAACCTAACAAAACAATGAGTTTTCGCAACCCGAATCCAGTGAGCACATCGATTACCGATTCAGATCCTATAAGTGTTGTCATAAACAGAAAAATCATACTCACCGCCACAATCATCTTATTCATTATCCTTTTTAGGATCTTTCTTCACCGTTACTCTCACCGCTCCAATCTCACTCGTCACGTCGCCGACTCTTCCACCACTGCCGTCGTCACCACTCACGGTGGCCTTAACCCTTTTGTCATCAAATCTCGTATTGAATTCACATTCTCTACCGCAACCGCACAAACTGCTACGGAATGTGGGGTTTGCCTCTCAGAGCTCGAGGATAATGAAATATGTTGGGTTTTGCCAAACTGCAACTATACGTTTCACATTGACTTTACTGATATGTGGTTTCATTCTCATTCCACGTGTCCTCTCTGCCGATCACTCGTGGAGCCTTTCGTCGGAGGAGTTAAAATGATGGCAAAGAAGTCTCGATCTCCCGGTGAGGACCGACGTTCATGACCTGATTTGTTGAACGTGTGTTTATTGTGACTGCCACGTGGACTTATATCAATGGTCTCAATTTATGTATGTTCTTTCTTTTTCTTATATTATTAGACTTTTTAGGAGTTTAAGATGCATCCAAGTAAAAGAAAATACTTTCTCGATTTCTTCTAAGACATATTAATTACTCTAGTTACGAGATCTAGTTTTGACGCATTAAACGTTTGCTTTGTTTGTCAACACATTTTTCAATGTCTCTTGTACAGAAGTGATAATGCATGGTTCTATCAACATAGATTTTTTTGGTTGATTAGTAGTAATGAATTAGTATCTCCTAAACGAGTAGATAGCACTTGTATAGATTTTTTTGGTTGATTAGTAGTAATCAATTAGTATCTTCATCAAAACGATTCAAAAACACATATTTATGACATTATAAGTATGCTCGTCTATTTTTCATAATTGTTGTTAATTTCTTTTGATTTTTTTAAATCTAATATATATAAGGGGTAGTTTAGGAATAGTTGACATTTATTTATAAAATGCATAAATAGACAAATGTTTAAATATTTATCCTTTATTTCTAATATTTCTTTAAACTATTAGATGAATAGTAACAATTTTTTTTATATTTATTAGAAATCTAAGTATAGTAAAACAAACCAAAACAATTTCTCCATTAATGTTTATGCATTGGAGATATTCATTTGTTGGTGCGATAGAAGTTTAGGTCTAGGGTATGCGCTCCGGATGTTACACCTAAAAGCGCTAAGATGCATGTCATGCACCTAATCTTTCCTTCACTTGTATTCTTTTATATTGTTTAGTCTTAGCTTTTTATTGGTGCGATAGAAAAGTTTTGGTGTCTTAAAAAACGTGAAGCAAAACACCTCTCTCTCTCTCTCACCAACAAAAAGTTTATGAATAGTTGACATTTATTCATAAAATGCTTAATTATTTATCTTTCATTTCTAAGTTTTTCTTTAAACTATTAGATGAATAGTAACAAAAGTTTTTTGATATAAGTTCTATTAGAAATCTAAGCAAGTAAAACAAACCAAAATAATCTCTCCATTAATGTTTATGCATCGGAGATATTTATTTGTTGGTGCAAGAGAAGTTTAGGTGTAGGGTATTCGCTCTGGGTGTTACACCTAAAAGCGCTAAGGTGTATACCATGCACCTAATCTTTCGTTCATTTGTATTCTTTTATATTCTCTAGTCTTAGTTTTTTGTTGGTACAAGAGAAGTTTAGATGCACGACATGCGTTCCGGGTGTCTCGCTAAAATCAGTGTGAATTTTCTGTGATATTCATTTATGTATCAAATCTCATTTACGACGGTTACAAAATAAAAAATATCAATATATAGACGTTGATTTTTCTCAACATAGACATATAAATTTTAAATAAATAATTTTGACAACCCTTATTATTAGGATGCACCTAAACATTATAGCCTTACCCCAAGCCTTCTTTTTATCAATCAACAAATAAATGATGAATCATGTATATTTTATTTTATATTTTTAGTTTTAAGAATAATTGAAAGTTATATAAAAAATGATGTAGCAATTTAAATTTTAAAATACAAAACTTAATTAAAGTCTTATAGAATGTAGCATTCTCAAAAAAAATATCAACCAAACAAGGACAAAAAAGCGAAGTGAGTCCACATTGGTGTCTTAAAAGAATGTGAAGCAAAACACCTCTCTCTCGCTAAAATCAATGTGAATTTACTGTGATATTCATTTATGTATCAAATATCAATTACCACGGTTACAAAATATAGAATTTTAATATATAGACGTTGATTTTTGTCAACATAGACATATAAATTTTAAATAAATAATTTTGACAACCCTTATTATTAGGATGCACCTAAACATTATAGTATTACCCCAAGCCTTCTTTTTATCAATCAACAAATAAATAATGAATCATGTATATTTTATTTATTTTTTTTGTTTTAAGATTAATTGAAAGTTATATAAAAAATGATTTAACAATTAAAAATTTAAAATACAAAACTTAATTAAAGTCTTATAGAATGTAGCATCTCAAAAAAATATCAACCAAACAAGGACAAAAAGTAAACACCTCTCTCTCTCTCTCTATCTATTGTCAACTCTGAGCTTTTTTTTGGTGTGAGAGAAGTTTAGGTGTTAGGCATGCGCTCCAAGTGTCCTACCAAAATTAGTGTGAATTTACTTAGATATTCATTTATGTATCAAATATCAGTTACGACTCTTACAAAATAAATAATATCTATATATAGATACTGATTTTTGTCAACATAGACTTAAAAATTTCGAAAAAATAATTATGATGTACCTATATATTAAAGCCTTGAACCTCAAGCTTTCTTTTTATCAATCAACGACTAAATGATGGATTATATATATTTTATTTTATATTTTTAGTTATAAAATTAATTGAAACTTATATAAAAAATGATGATATAATTAAAATTTTAAAATCCAAAACTTAATTAAGGAATTCTAGAATGTAGCATCCTCAAAAAAATATCAATCAAACATGCAAAAAAGAGTGAAGTAAGTCAACGTTTGTGTATTTAAAAAACTTGAAGTAAGACACCCCTCTCTCTCTCTCACGCTCTCTCACTCGCCATACTAAAACCACCATCACTATCATCTTCCTTCACTTCTCTTCATTCACCCAACACTCCAAACCCCAAACCCAAAACAATGAGTTTTCGCAACCCGAATCGAGTGAGCACATCTAGTACCGATTCGGATCCTATAAGTTTTGTCATAAACAGCAAAATCATACTCACCGCCACAATCATCTTATTCATTATCCTTTTATTATCTTTCTTATCCGTTACTCTCACGGCTCCAATCTCAGTCGTCATGTCGCCGACTCTTCCACCACCGCCATCGTCACCACTCACGGTGGCCTTAACCATTCCGTTATCAAATCTCTTACTGAATTCACATTCTCTACCGCAACCGCACAAACTGCTACGGAATGTGGGGTTTGCCTCTCAGAGCTCGAGGATAACGAAATATGTCGGGTTTTGCCAAACTGCAACCATACGTTTCACATTGACTGTATTGATATGTGGTTTCATTCTCATTCCACGTGTCCTCTCTGCCGATCACTCGTGGAGCCTTTCGTCGGAGGAGTTAAAATGATGGCAGAGGAAGTCTCGGTCTCCCGGTGAGGACCGACGTTCATGACCTGATTTGTTGAACGTGTGTTTATTGTGACTGCCACGTGGACGTATATCAATGGTCTCAATTTATGTATGTTCTTTCTTTTTCTTATATTATTAGACTTTTTAGGAGTTTAAGATGCATGCAAGTAAAAGAAAATACTTTCTCGATTTCTTCTAAGACATATTAATTACTCTAGTTACGAGATCTAGTTTTGACGCATTAAACGTTTGCTTTGCTTGTCAACACATTTTTCAATGTCTCTTGTACAGAAGTGATAATGCATGGTTCTATCTACATAGATTTTTTTGGTTGATTAGTAATAATGATTTAGTATCTCCTAAACGAGTAGATAGCACTTGTATAGATTTTTTTGGTTGATTAGTAGTAATCAATTAGTATCTCCATCAAATTTATTTCACCAAAACGATTCAAAAACACATATTTATGACATTATAAGTATGCTCGTCTATTTTTCATAATTGTTGTTAATTTCTTTTGTTTTTTTTAAAAAAATGTAATATATATAAGGGGTAGTTTAGGAATAGTTGACATTTATTTATAAAATGCATAAATTGACAAATGTTTAAATATTTATCCTTTATTTCTAATTTTTCTTTAAACTATTAGATGAATAGTAACAGATCTATTTTGATATTTATTAGAAATCTAAGTAATGTAAAACAAACCAAAATAATTTCTCCATTAATGTTTATGCATTGGAGATATTCATTTGTTGGTGCGAGAGATGTTTAGGTCTAGGGTATGTGCTCCGCATGTTACACCTAAAAGCGCTAAGGTGCATGTCATGCACCTAATCTTTCCTTCACTTATATTCTTTTATATTGTTTAGTCTTAGCTTTTTATTGGTGAGAAAGAGAAGTTTTGGTGTCTTAAAAAACGTGAAGCAAAACACCTCTCTCTCTTTCTCTCACCAACAAAAAGTTTAGGAATAGTTGACATTTATTCATAAAATGCATAAATGGACAAATGCTTAAATATTTATCTTTCATTTCTAAGTTTTTCTTTAAACTATTAGATGAATAGTAAAAAAAAGTTTATTGATATAAGTTCTATTAGAAATCTAAGCAAGTAAAACAAACCAAAATAATCTCTCCATTAATGTTTATGCATCGGAGATATTCATTTGTTGGTGCGAGAGAAGTTTAGGTGTAGGGTATTTCGCTCCGGGTGTTACACCTAAAAGCGCTAAGGTGTATACCATGCACCTAATCTTTCGTTCATTTATATTCTTTTATATTCTCTAGTCTTAGCTTTTTGTTGGTACAAGAGAAGTTTAGATGCACGGCATGCGCTCCGGGTGTCTCGCTAAAATCAGTGTGAATTTTCTGTGATATTCATTTATGTATCAAATCTCATTTACGACGGTTACAAAATAAAAAATATCAATATATAGACGTTGATTTTTCTCAACATAGACATATAAATTTTAAATAAATAATTTTGACAACCCTTATTATTAGGATGCACCTAAACATTATAGCCTTACCCCAAGCCTTCTTTTTATCAATCAACAAATAAATGATGAATCATGTATATTTTATTTTATAGTTTTAGTTTTAAGAATAATTGAAAGTTATATAAAAAATGATGTAACAATTAAAATTTTAAAATACAAAACTTAATTAAAGTCTTATAGAATGTAGCATTCTCAAAAAAATATTAACCAAACAAGGACAAAAAAGTGAAGTGAGTTAACGTTGGTGTCTTAAAAGAATGTGAAGCAAAACACCTCTCTCTCGCTGAAATCAATGTGAATTTACTGTGATATTCATTTCTGTATCAAATATCAATTACGACGGTTACAAAATAAAGAATATCAATATATAGACGTTGATTTTTGTCAACATAGACATATAACTTTTAAACTAATAATTTTGACAACCCTTATTATTAGGATGCACCTAAACATTATAGCCTTACCCCCAAGCCTTCTTTTTATCAATCAACAAATAAATGATGAATCATGTATATTTATTTTATATTTTTAGTTTTAAGATTAATTGAAAGTTATATAAAAAATGATTTAACAATTAAAAATTAAAAATACAAAACTTAATTAAAGTCTTATAGAATGTAGCATCTCAAACAAATATCAATCAAACAAGGACAAAAAGTGAACACCTCTCTCTCTCTCTCTCTCTCTCTCTCTCTATTGTCAACTCTTAGCTTTTTTTTTTTTGGTGTGAGAGAAGTTTAGGTGTCAGGCATGCGCTCCGAGTGTCTTACCAAAATTAGTGTGAATTTACTTAGATGTTCATTTATGTATCAAATATATGTTACGACTGTTACAAAATAAATAATATCTATATATAGATACTGATTTTTGTCAACATAGACTTAAAAATTTCGAAAAAATAATTATGATGTACCTATATATTAAAGCCTTGAACCTCAAGCTTTCTTTTTATCAATCAACGACTAAATGGATTATATATATTTGATTTTATATTTTTAGTTATAAAATTAATTGAAACTTATATAAAATGATGATATAATGAAAATTTTAAAATCCAAAACTTAATTAAGGAATTCTAGAATGTAGCATCCTCAAAAAAATATCAATCAAACATGCAAAAAATAGTGACGTAAGTCAACATTTGTGTCTTTAAAAAACTTGAAGTAAGACACCACTCTCTCTCTCTCTCTCACTCTCTCTCACTCGCCATACTAAAACCACCATCACTATCATCTTCCTTCACTTCTCTTCATTCACCCAACACTCCAAACCCCAAACCCAAAACAATGAGTTTTCGCAACCCGAATCCAGTGAGCACATCCAGTACCGATTCGGATCCTATAAGTTTTGTCATAAACAGCAAAATCATACTCACCGCCACAATCATCTTATTCATTATCCTTTTTATTATCTTTCTTCACCGTTACTCTCACCGCTCCAACCTCAGTCGTCACGTCGCCGATTCTTCCACCACCACCTTCGTCACCACTCACGGTGGCCTTAACCCTTCCGTCATCAAATCTCTTACTGAATTCACATTCTCTACCGCAACTGCACAAACTGCTACGGAATGTGGGGTTTGCCTCTCAGAGCTCGAGGATAACGAAATATGTCGGGTTTTGCCAAACTGCAACCATACGTTTCACATTGACTGTATTGATATGTGGTTTCATTCTCATTCCACGTGTCCTCTCTGCCGATCACTCGTGGAGCCTTTCGCCGGAGGAGTTAAATCGATGGCAGAGGAAGTCTCAGTCTCCCGGTGAGGACCAACGTTCATGACCTAATTTGTTGAACGTGTGTTTATTGTGACTGCCACGTGGACGTATATCAATGGTCTCAATTTATGTATGTTCTTTTTTTTTTCTTATATTATTAGACTTTTTAGGAGTATAAAATGCATGCAAGTTAAAGAAAATACTTTCTCGATTTCTTCTAAAACATATTAACTACTCTAGTTACGAGATCTAGTTTTGACGCATTAAACGTTTGCTTTGCTTGTCAACACATTTTTCAATGTGTCTTGTACAGAAGTGATAATGCATGGTTCTATCTACATAGATTTTTTTGGTTGATTAGTAATAATGAATTAGTATCTCCTAAACGAGTAGATAGCACTTGTATAGATTTTTTGGTTGATTAGTAGTAATCAATTAGTATCTCCATCAAAATTTTTCCATCAAAACAATTCAAAAACACATATTTATGACATTATAAGTATGCTCGTCTATTTTTCATAATTGTATTATCACTTGGACGTATATCAATGGTCTCAATTTATGTATGTTCTTTTTTTTCTTATATTATTAGACTTTTTAGAAGTTTAAGATGCATGCAAGTTAAAGAAAATAATTTCTCGATTTCTTCTAAAACATATTAATTACTCTAGTTACGAGATCTAGTTTTGATGCATTAAACGTTTGCTTTGCTTGTCAACACATTTTTCAATGTCTCTTGTACAGAAGTGATAATGCATGGTTCTATCTACATAGATTTTTTTGGTTATTTAGTAATAATGAATTAGTATCTCCTAAACGAGTAGATAACACTTGTATAGATTTTTTTGGTTGATTAGTAGTAATCAATTAGTATCTCCATCAAAAAATTTCCATCAAAACAATTCAAAAACACATATTTATGACATTATAAGTATGCTCGTCTTTTTTTCATAATTGTTTTTAATTTCTTTTAAATTTTTTTTGAAAATCTAATATATAAGTGTTAGTTTAGGAATAGTTGACATTTATTTATAAAATGCATAAATTGACAAATGTTTAAATATTTATCCTTTATTTCTAATTTTTCTTTAAACTATTAGATGAATAGTAACAGATCTATTTTCATATTTATTAGAAATCTAAGTAAAGTAAAACAAGCGAAAACAATTTCTCCATTAATGTTTATGCATTAGAGATATTTATTTTTTTGGTGCGAGAGAAGTTTAGGTCTAGGGTATGCGCTCCGGATGTTACACCTAAAAGCGCTAAGGTGCATGTTATGCAAATAATCTTTCCTTCACTTGTATTCTTTTATATTGTTTAGTCTTAGCTTTTTATTGGTGGGAAAGAGAAGTTTTGGTGTCTTAAAAAAACGTGAAGCAAAACACCTCCTCTCTCTCTCACCAACAAAAAGTTTATGAATAGTTGACATTTATTCATAAAATGCATAAATGGACAAATGTTTAAATATTTATCTCATTTCTAAGTTTTTCTTTAAACTATTAGATGAATAGTAACAAAAGTTTTTTGATATAAGTTTTATTAAAAATCTAAGCAAGTAAAACAAACCAAAATAATCTCTCCATTAATGTTTATGCATCGGAGATATTCATTTGTTGGTGCGAGAGAAGTTTAGGTGCAGGGTATTCGCTCCGGGTGTTACACCTAAAGCGCTAAGGTGTATACCATGCACCTAATCTTTCGTTCATTTGTATTATTTCATATTCTCTTGTCTTAGCTTTTTGTTGGTGCAAGAGAAGTTTAGATGCACGGCATGCGCTCCGGGTGTCTCGCTAAACTCAGTGTGAATTTACTGTGATATTCATTTATGTATCAAATCTCAATTAGGACGGTTACAAAATAAAGAATATCAATATATAGACGTTGATTTTTGTCAACATAGACATATAAATTTTAAATAAATAATTTTGACAACCATTATTATTACGATGCACCTAAACATTATAGTCTTACTCCAAGCTTTCTATTTATCAATCAACAAATAAATGATGAATGATGTATATTTTATTTTATATTTTTAGTTTTAAGATTAATTGAAAGTTATAAAAAAATGATGTAACAATTAAAAATTTAAAATACAAAACTTAATTAAAGTCTTATAGAATGTAGGATCCTCAAAAAAATATCAACCAAACAAGGATAAAAAGTGAACACCTCTCTCTCTCTCTCTCTCCATTGTCAGCTCTTACCTTTTTTGGTGTGAGAGAAGTTTAGGTGTTGGGCATTCGCTCCGGGTATCTTACTAAAATTATTGTGAATTTACTTAGGTGGAGGTATTGAATTAGATATTTTAAAAGATTTTGGAAGATTTTTAAAATCACTTATTATTCAAGTAGTAATTTCAATTTATTTTCTGAAATCCTATGTTATTCAACTTGGGATTTTTGTAGAATCATTTAGAATCATATACAATCACTTGTTATTCAATATACAATTTATGAAAATCATATCAAATCCATTGTTATTCAAAAATTAACAAATTATTTGTAAAATACTTCAGAAACAGATGAATTGGTTAAATAATTTATCATCATCGATCCTCTATGTTCTTCAATTTCGGAAGAACGGCGGACATGGTCTGTATCGTTTTGTTCTTCAGATTGCACATATGACGATAGATTCAGTTATTAGAAAGCTTGTGGAAAGGGAAATGGAAGCTGGGCTTGTGAGGAGAGTTTTCAGAGATGTGTAGAAACAATTACGATGGTATGGTACGAGCTAGTACAAATTGGTTAAGGGTCTGCTTTGGAGATTCTATTCAATCAATGACATGAAATAGGAAAGTAAGTTTCTGCTGTGGAAAATCATTGTGATTGTCAAGAGAGGAGTGGATGATTAAAAGAACGAAGAAGGAGAAGATGATGATGAAAACCTTCTCGGCCTTCTCCTTGAGCTCTTCAGCCATTGCCATAACTCCATAGCTGTTCTTCTTGTTAATTATCATCATCGGCGGCGGCGGCGATGTCATCCACCACCTGGTAGAGCATCCCAACGACGACAATGGTGAAGAAGAAGACTCACACCAACTAACAATGCCCATGAACATCAACTGCTTGATGATTGTGTATTTTTTTTCAATTGTTGCTACATGAAGAAGAAGACTCACTAGTAACGTCTGTTTTTTAACAACAGTTTCTCCAATCATCAACTTCACTTCTTCAGGATTAAGAAAACCTTCTCGGCTTTCTCTATTATGTAACATAATTTATGTTCATAAACTTGTCGATGATTGTGTATTGTTTTCACTTTTCACTATCTTTTAAAATCTCACCAAATCTCTCCAAAAAACCATTGAAATTCTTTTTAAAATCACAACAAATATTATGAAAATCCACCAAAATCATTAGATATCCTTCAAAGTCTCTCAAAATCTAAAATTTACCAAATCTTGTAAAATCCCTAATCAATACCCCCTCAGATGTTCATTTATGTATTAAATATCAGTTACCACTGTTACAAAATAATTAATATCTTTATATAGATACTGGTTTTTGTCAACATAGACATAAAATTTTTGAAATAATAATTATGATGTACCAATATATTAATGCCTTGAACCTCAAGCTTTCTTTTTATCAATCAACAACTAAATGATGAATTATGTATATTTTACTTTATATTTTTAGTTATAAAATTAATTGAAACTTATATAAAAAAATGATGTTATAATTAAAATTTTAAAATGAAAAACTTAATTAAGGTCTTCTAGAATGTAGTATCCTCAAAAAAACATCAATCAAACATGCACAAAAAAAGTGAAGTAAGTCAACATTTGTGTTTTTAAAAAACTTGAAGTAAAGTACCCCTCTCTCTCTCACTCTCTCTCACTCGCCATACTAAAACCACCACCATCATCATCTTCCTTCACTTCTCTTCATTCACCCAACACTCCAAACCCCAAACCCAAAACAATGAGTTTTCGCAATCCGAATCCAGTGAGCAAATCCAATACCGATTCGGATCCTATAAGTTCTGCAGCCAAGTTGGTTTTCCCCTCTAAGTGACACCCTAAACCCGAGTTCGATTCCCCAATACCACACTAAAAAAATTGTTTTTTTCCATTTCAACTGTTTAAAAAAAAATTTTGACCCCCACTCCCCCCCCCAAAAAAAAATTTCCTGGGTCTATATGAATTACCCAAGTTCGATTCCCCAATACCACACTAAAAATTTCCCAAGTTGGTCCGCCATTGTATCTACGTGAATTAGTTAGTAATCAGCAAGGGCGGATCCATGTTACTGTAAAACGGGGCAGTTGCCACTGTCAAAATTTTAGAATGTAGAGCTATTTATTACAATTTTAATTTATGCGCTTGCTAAAAATATATTCAATGCCCCTGTTAATTTATTTATTTTACTCATATTTGACTTTTGTGTTAGTAAAGCACTAAAGCCTAATTTCATGTAATAATATATATAAGCTCATTTAGTTGGTAAAAATGTATTACAAACTCATTTCTTTTTATTACATTACAAACTTAAAATTAAACGTGAGACATGCATGACTCTTCAGCTTCCTTTCTCTCTATCAAAGGCAAAATATCATCTTTTGATAATTTTCTTCTATGTTATTGTTTTATTTATTACGTGGATCAATCTTAGTAGAAATAAAATAAAATTCTAATAAAATTGACGTCAAGTGGTTATTTTTATTTTTATTTCAGGTTTTTTGTATTTTTTAGCTTCTCAAGTCAGAAATTTTGGTAAAGAGTTGGTATTATGTATAGTATGTTTATAAGATATAATTTTTAAATATTTTATTTCGTTTTTATAATTTAAAATTGTTACCACTAGTAAAATTATTTTCTAAATCCGCCACTGGTAATCAGTTAGTATCTCCTAAGATCTTACATAATATTTTATGCAGGTAAGCATAACAATTTTTTTGTTTTTTAATGAATCCAATTTATTTTTCTCATAACAAAATGAAAATTTTTGAAATTTGTGAAGGTCAACTGACCCCTTTTCATGTGAATAGGTCCGTCCAAGCGAGTAGATAACACTTTTCTCTAGTAGTAGAACTTTCTATATAAAAGTTTTAGTTATAAAGCTTGATTAATAAAATAAGAAAGAAACAGAGTTTGCGCTTAGAAAGCCAATTAGAAAATAAGTTTAACCAAATGTTTTTCGTTTGTGATAGACTTTGATCAACGAACGGTAGGGTTTGGTCAATCTAATGATTTACAATAAAATTCCGAATTTACGGTCACCTAACCATTACTTTCTAGATCTATCGTGTCGACGTCGGAACACCACACGTGGAAGATTCATACAGTTTAATAAATTTGTAGCATCGAATAATAAAATTAAAAAAAAAAACATTTTCAATAAATACAAATATAAAAAACACTATTTTTATTGTCACCTATATTATATACTTTCCCACCCAAAAAAAATTATATACAAATCTTGTTTCTCCAGATTTATATACACTACCAAACACAATTACAGAAACCACTTTACCATAAGAAAGAGTGAGATGATATAATGACATGTATGGCTCAGTTAGCATTGTAAGGTATACGCGTTTGTGGGATCCATGTGTTGCCACGTAAAAAATTCCCTGGAGCGAACTCCCTTGCGTCTCTAGGAGAGATCCGTCGGATACCTCTCCACTTAACCCGGCGAGCTTGACCCGAACCACGACCTCTGTTGCGGTACTCAGTGTAGTACAACGTGTTGAGTGCAAACGTCTCGTTCCATTTCAACCAACCTTCTGGGTCTATCACATCATCAATCTCTGTGTTCATTATGATTGTCCTCGAATACTCTTTCCATGGCCGTCCCAAAAATGCTCTGTTCCTGTATATACATATAGGTCCATATAAACAACGGTTATTTAATTAAAATCATATATGGTTAGAGCACTTGACTAAATATTAATAATAGTTACTTGGCTTTGACGGGAAGATATGACGCATCACCGATTATACGACTATTGTGGATAACAATTCCTGTCGTCTCACGCCGGTCTTTTCGTCCTTGGGCTGTGACGATACATTGTTGGTTATCCATGGGACGACGGATGACAAATACGCAGTTCTGAAAAACTGCCTTAGCATCACCAAAGATGAAATCAATGGTGCCTGAGATGCGGCAGTCACGGTAGAATTGACGATGGGTATGGACGTAAAGTGTGTCTTGGTAACCATTCATATGACAGTTGAAGAACACGGCAAAATCGGCCGAAACTCGAAGTGCGACTGCTTGATGGCGTGCTGCTCCTGCCGTGTTCTCGAACCCTACGTCCTTTGCCATGAAATAGTCCCCATTCACCGCTTCAAACACCATCAAAAATATATATATAAGAATCAACTCATTCACCTACTTACTACGAATTATTTTTTTAAAACGAAAGTTTATAAACCTTTTTGATAGTTTAGATTAGATCAATAATAGATAAATTATATTAACACCTATGTAAAATGTTATATATAATTTACCAACGGTGGCAGTGCGGAAGGTGCCAACTCGGTTTGGTAAGAAGGCAATGTCTCCAGTGATAATCGTCTTGGTTGGTCCGTCTCCGACAAACATGACGTTAAGCATTTTTTTGGTTACCTCTACTTTTTCCTTGTAGACACCTTGCTTTATGTGAATCACGAACTTCCTTTTGTTTTGCATTGGTACCATTGCCAATGCTTGTGCGATTGTCTTGAACTTACCACTCCCATCCTTTGCAACAACAACGTTCGCTCTGATTCCATTTGTAGGTCTACGTGCAAGAAGCCTCCGCGAATGCAGTGTCACCCATGGTGGGAACTCTCCTTCCTCTGATAAGTGTCGATCGTTTGGAGAATCAAATTTTCTAAGGGTATTTAATTTTCGAAGAGGATCCAACGGTCGAATTATGGAAGAATCTGAATTTTGAGGAGGACCTAATGGTTCATTCTCGGTAGAAGTCGATTTTTGAGGAAGTTTCTCGGAAGAATCCACTGGTTGATTCTCGGCTGATGTCGATTTTTGAGGAGAAGTTTGAGAAGATTCCAACGGCCGAGTCTCGGAAGAATCTAACGGTCTGTTATTTGATGGTGGATTCTCAGAAGAGTCCATTGTTGCTGGAGTATTTTCAGAATCCAAACTTGGAGGCGGATCTTGGGAAGAACCCAACGATTCGTCTTGCGAAGAACGCGAACCCAAAATGCCGGGTCTACCCCTTGACTGTTGGAGACATAAAAATCCAGTGTGTATCAGTATAACACATTTGTAGGAAAAATAAGTTAAAGAAAGTTATAAAACCCAACTCTATATTTTTTTTAATTCAAAGTTTTTATTTATTAAAAATAAAATGTAACCGAAAACCATTGAACTAAAAGAATGATATTGGAAATAAAGGTGGTTATATGATAAAGTGTGACGTGAATGTACGTACCCCAAGAAATGGAATTGGAATACGGAAAGCCTTCAATAAATTATCAAGATTTGAGGCAATCGCTAGTCCATTGCTAGTGAGATGCTGCCCTTTCCTCAGGACTCTCTCCATCATCATGGCCGCTTCGCTATCGATCCCTTCAAATCCATCAATGCACGTCTGTTGGTATGTGATTGATCCGCTAAGCCACACACAAAGATCCTCAACAAATTCTGGCAATCTAGTGAACAAAAATCCCCTAAATCTATCCCTTGTTTTTCGAAGATCATCAATTGCATCATCCATTAGCTCTCGACAAGTATTAAGTGCCTCCCTTGTGTGCATATCCGCATCCGCTCTTTTCTTTAGATCAATCAACCCCCTGTCGATTCCACTTCGAATCGACAAGATAGCCAGGTCGAACGCACCTCTTATTAGACTTCTTGGATCAGGCGACCTCACAGTTGCGAGACCCGATGTGCAATCTTCTTTGTAATCGGTGGAGGCACATATAATACTCACTGCAGTCTTTGTTATCACCAGCTTGCTTTCACGGTGAATCTCTTCTGTTTTTCTACTCGGGATGCTGCCATCATCGGCCTCCACACTTATGACCATTCCTATAATGAGACCCGCAACGCCTAACAAGACATACGTCTTCATCTTGCTTGAATAATTCCATCCATTCCACATTCTTTCTTTTTTTCGTTTTGGTTTTTTTGGGATTTTTTAGAATATCAATTGCTAAATCTGAGTTGGTTTCCAAGTCCTACTTATATGTGGAAGAAGGGAGGAAAGTCACATATTTACCGTTAAAAAAACATGAGGCAGTAATTAGATTCTCAAAAAGATTTGAAATTTGTTTCCAGTGGTTTTTGCTTTACTTGCGGGGAAATTAAATATCCTTTTTTTACCATTGGAGGTGATTAATCACAAAATATATTGGATGTATAAAACATATCTTCAATTTTTTCCTTAGTTACTTTCTAAAATCCGGAGTACTACTTTACTTCTATTTTTTTATTGTCACACAAAGCTCTTTTCACCTCATATTCAAAAAAGTTATTTAGGGTTTGAGAAACAAAAAATAAAAGAGAACGTCCACGAAAACAAGATAATACAGTTATGGTAAAACTAACTAAAAGTAATTAAATGTAGGATGTAACGACATGATTAATCAACTAAATATGTCGTGTAATATGTGTTTTCATGATTTACTCTGTAACGCCTACGAAAACAATATAATAGCGCATATGCAAAGCCGCTCTATGATTAAGTAAAAGGAATATGAAAAGATATTCCCTTAGAAAATGTGTCAAATATTTAAGTTTTTAATACTTGCTTATTTATGCATACAAAAAATAGAGACACATTACACATGTATACATAGCACGATCACATTTTACATTACATAAGCTTCACCATAAACCAATTCTAAATACATAACAGACACACACACACTTGGATGTGATCTAAAGCTTATTTCAAGTCAAAACCCCTTACAACAAGCTTTCGCATCTGTGTCGGTCTGCACATTCCAAAGCAGAGATAGAAATTATCACACTTAATTACAAACTCACCATGCATCTTCAACATAACTTGAGGTTTACACCACTTATTTACGAAATTGCTTTATAAGCACCCCTCCATAGAGTTGGGCAGCCTCGTCGCAGTTAATAACTCGTCCTTTGGGCCTCTCAAACCGGTTGGGATTGCCAACAAAAGGACGGGCACCACCGAAGTATTGAATATGAGCAGTCGGGTGAGAGACAACAGGTTCTTTCATAGTTGACTCAGGTGAGTACATATAAAGAGCTCGACTACAACTAATAGTAGTAATACTAGTCGCCTCTTTTACGGTATAAGCTTTTGGACCACTATATTTGTAAGCATTTTGGCTAAAACGAGAAGGGAACTCGTCTTTAGGATCATATGGTTTAGTGGTTTGTTTAGGGGGCTTACCATACACCTTATCAACCATTTCAAAAGCCTTTTGAGCAATCCTTGTATTCCTATCGTTTTGAGCCATTGCCACTGAAGCACAAAGAAGAGAAGAGAGGAGTTTTGTAATTAGTGTATTATCCTCGTTTCTTTGCTTTTAGTTGATAAGGAAAAGAAGGCCAATGCCGTTTATATAGAACCAATATACTCTTTTTAACAAGAGCATTTCGTTACTTTTCTATCCACTTGTATTTTCTTATGAACACTCGTTTTATTTTATTTTTTATTTTTTTTTTGGTAAGAAAACACTCGTTTTCTTTTATTATATCCAGTATTTAATATGATGTTGTAAGTTCTAATATATTCCTTGTGAATAATATCTATCGATACGTGTAATCATCACAAAAGATGGAATCAAATTTAAATAATAATTCATATCAAAGAATTTAAATAATCATTATTCCCTCAATAATGTATATCTCCTCCAAAGGCCATGGGCGGTGCGACGGTCTCCCCTATCCGTTCTTTTCATTCCCATATATTTAGATATTTAACATATCATGATAAATTTATCAAGATTAAGTATGCATATTAGTTAGGACAAAATACACTATTTGAACTCAATTTTAATGACCATCGCTCTATAATTAAGAAATGGTTTGTTTCATTTGTTCTTTGTAATCATTTTTATATGAACTGACCATGGTTCTCCCTGAGGGAAATTTTTTCAAAACCATATATCAAAGTCTGCCGAAAATAAAATAATTAAAAATACATAAATTATAGAGAAATATCCTATAATAGCATTTTTCTAAGTTTTTCTTCTAACATTAGCACACATGCTCAAATTTTCCAAAACTAATATTTATATATTGAAATTATTATTTAATTTAAACAACAAAATTCATTTTCTCTAAAACAAAACTCACGAATTTTAGATCTCAAAGCTCCGATGAAGTTTGCGGTGAAGATTCCAAAAGTTTGTAATCTTTATTTTCGATCTCAGATCTTTTCGATTAATTGCCAAATCGATCGATTGATTCTAATACAATAAAAATCCACATCAAAAGAATCTTCATCACCAGATTTCGATCGAAGATCGAATTTTAATTAAACTAAACGGTGCTTCCGTCGTCTACATAGTGAGTGTGGCGGAGGAGAGTCTTCCAGCTACAATTACGGCGGATGAACGGGAGAAAGTATCGACGGTTCTGTTTGATATGGATGGTATCTTTGTAATAGTGAGAAACTTTTTAGACGTGTTGCCATATATGTTTTTGCTGAGATGGGAGTTGAAGTCATTGTAGATGATTTCATTCCTCTTACGGGAACAGGTAAAAAATCTTTGGCAAATCAATTTGTGAATCTGTTTTCATGTTAATGTGTGTTTAGATTGATTTTGTTGATTTCTTGGGTTGGGCACTGCAGAGCTGAAGCCATGTTTTTAGGAGGTGTTGCTTCAGTCAAAGGAGTATAAGGATTTGCTACAGATGCAGCTACAAAGAGATTCTTTGAGATATATCTCGATAAGGTGATGTTTATGCTACTAAATTAGAACACTTAGGAGGGGAATTTTCTTTACATTAGAAACTTGTTGATATTCTTGTGATTGATTGATACTCGATCTTTGGTGTATTTTTGATTTGTGTAATGTCTTGAGATAGAGGGGAAGAAAAGAGAGGAGAGAGTTGAAGATGAAGATGATGATGAAATTTAAGTTCAGGTCATGGAAGGTCTTCCTAAACTTCAAGAATGCCTTCCTAAAAGCTATGAAATCATTCAAAATTTGTTTTTAAATATCTTTATATGCATTTTACCTTCTTGTATCATATATTACTCCATTAATGATGTATAATGATTTGATATTGTTCACATATTGGTGTTTTATAATAAAGGTAGCAAATAGGAATATCCAGCATGATGTTTTAGGAAGACCCTCCTAAACGTCAATGACTCCTTCCTAAATTTCAAGGAGTCCTTCCTAAATTATAATTAGACTACCTATCTTATGTTTTGCACTAATGTAACACAAACTAATTTAACATGATCCTTAAGCATATGTGTTCAAAACATTGTAGACGTGAATTCACGTTTATGAATGTCATACTAAATGTTATGTAATCTTTCTTGAATATCTTGAATCCAAAAAAATGTGTTTAAAATATTTTTATTTTTATGTTTTGCCTCAATGTATCACAGATTTTCCCATCAATGTGGAGGTAATGAATTGTTTTTGTGCAAGTCCTAGATATAGGTAAAAAATTGGTGTTTAAAGAGACTTAAGTATTTTATGAAGGTCATCCTGAATTTCGAGGATGTCTTCCTAAACATTATGAATTTATTCATAAATTTATAAGAATGAGTATTTAAATATTTTATTTATGTTTTGCCTTAATATATCACAAATTACTCTATTTAATGAGAGATTTTTATTTTATTTTATTGTACATCCTGATATTTATCTATACATATAAGAGTAATGATTTGATTTTGTGTCATCCTAAATATTTACGAATGCTATCTTGAATTTTAAAAAATCGTCCTGAATTCTAAGATAGAAGTCTAGGTGTAGCCTATAGGAGTACTATACATTATTTTCATGAAGATCTTCCTGAATCGCAAAGAGTCATTCCTAAATCGCAAAGAGTCATTCTGAATATTATTGAATCTTTCCGATTCACCACTGAACACGAAACCTTGACACAATCTATCTGCCTAAGCACACCATCAATCCATCTGAACCGAGTTTCTTCAGTGGTGAATCGGATCTGTAGCACGGAGAAAGGGAAGACCCAAGATTATGAATTGAATCTTCTTCATTTCCTAAACAAATAAGCCATAATCTTCTTCACTTAAATCATCATGCTGATCTTCTCTGCTCTCACCACTACCACCACTCCCATCAGCCTTTCATTGGACCTACGCCATCGATCCCACATGTTTCTCCTTACTCTCATCGGTCTCAGTGTTCGTCGTCGCAAGATCCATCGCTACTTCGACTTTACCTGGAAATACAGACTCGCAATAATATTCTTAACGGAGACTCGTTAGATTGATTCGGCGTGGAAGTGAAACACCGGAGTTGATGTGGATGATTCTGGCGGAGATGAAGCGAAGGAGAAGAATGAAGAGAAAGAGAAGCAACTTTGTGAAGAAAAATATTTGATTTTGTGTATATAATGTTGTGCTAATTTTGGAAAATTTAAGAGTATGTGCTAGTTTTAAACTTAAAACTTAAATAAGTGCTATTTTTGAGAATCTCCCTAAATTATATTTTATTTTTATTTTCATCTGAAATTTAAAATATATATAAAGAACCTAAATTGTGCTTAGAAAAATTTACTGAATATCCTTTTACAGTGATTTTTTTTTAATATTTGCCAATTGTCTGTCATATTGTCAAGCTAAACGTTATAAATTTTTAATATTACTATAAAAATATTGATTTCTAAAATTTTAATGATCAAAATGAAATTTTAATAATGGTCAATAATATTTTCTTTTATTATAAAAAACAAGCAAATTATGTATTTTCGTATTACTCAACACTTTGCACATGATCTATATTGTACGTTAACGCACAAACAAACATAAAATATGTGACTTAACAATAATATTATTTATTGTTTCTTAACTTGATTTTTTTTTTCATTTTTGACGTTAATTAATACCAAAATAAGAAGACAAAAACGACCGGTGATGTGTCTGTATTTTCTAGGGTTTTAAGCATCATTTTTATATTTGTTTTGAGTCTTTTATTGAGTCAAAGTTTTGGAGTCTTTTTAGTCTTTTGTGAGTCTGTACAGGTTCTAGGTTACTTTGGAAGGAAACTGGGTGTTTTGGGGATGAAAACATGCATTTGGAGCCAATTTGGTAAAACTGATCATACTAGCAAGCATATGGAGCAAACGCAAAAAGAGCATCTAGGATCGACTGATCCTCACTCAGGATCGACCGGTCTGATACTCGAAGAAACTTTTCCAAAATTGTTTTAAACCGACTTTTAGGGTTTTATTTTAGTATTTAAGCTAGAGGCTCGACTTATAGAGGGATAACTTTTATTCGCCGCAGCCTCTGAGCACTTGTAAGCTTTGGGTTGGGAGAAGATCTCTAATCCTTTCTAACACTTTGGAGAAGAATGATGAACCCTTGTTTTCTTTTCTTTTGCAATTCAATTATGTCTTCTTCATCTTTGATTTGTTGTTCTTATTTCTCCATGTCTGAGTAGTTTTTAAATTGGGTTTCGAGTTTCAAAAGGGGTTTATGAGTCTCTAACGTAGGTGTTCTAGATTTGGAATTGATCTATTTTGTATTTCATCTATTGTTGATCTTAATGCATGCTTAAACTAGACTAGCTACCTAGTTTCCGATTTTAGGTTGAATTCATCGGGGCACCAAATGTGTTGTTGAATTGCTTGAAAAGATCATAGGTGAGCAAGGTGATCCTTAGCCGACGAGAGTTGAAGTTAAGGCACCTTTGTGAACTAATCAAATCTGAACGTGTTAATGATTGCTTGTTTTGCTAGATTCAAATGAGACTTTAGAACGGTGTATAATGAGTCTCTATCTAATCACCTAAGTTCGTAGTTATATTCTCTATTGATTCTCTGCGTCCAATATTTCTTTTTTGATTTAAGATAACTTGTTTAATTTCCGTTTTTGATAGTTACTTGCTTTACAATTTTTTCTATTATTTTAGCTATATTTGATCTTTATAATTTCATATTGCAATAGCTTGATCTCTGAGCATTCGATCCTAAAGTGTTATACTAGATGGTGGTTGTATACACATTAGCTTATTAACTGACCTTTGATGGAAAATATAAACTCGAGTTACTCAATGAACCCAACTGCTTTCTACTCGAATTTTCACGACTTAAGTAGAAAGAAAAGAAACAAATGACAGCGCCCATTGGCCATTGGAAATGTCAGGTTGAACCGAGAGACAATTTAATTATATGGTTTTACCGTTATAAGACTTATAGTGAGAGTCGGGGGGACGTGAGAGAAAAAGAAGGGGCCGTCTATGGCATTTATTTTTGAGAAAAATCAAGGCCACATATATTAGTGTCATATAGTTTATTCCTAAAATACAATTATAATTATAATAAAGGCTTATAAGTTAAGTACATTAAAATCTCAATGTATAAAGAAGAACTTCAAAAAAAAATATGAATTTCTAATATTTTAATTTATAAATGACAAGTCATTTAGCCAACACCAAATTATTTGTGAAAAGTAATTAGGAAAGAAAAAGTATGACACTCTTGAAAATGATAGAGTGGACAAAATTGATAAAAATATTCTTTTCGTCCGAGTACGTCATAAAAAAGGTTGAGTGATTTGATTGTTTTACCGATCAAGTTGATTTTGAAAGTTTGGTTAACGGTTTTGGAAATTAAATACAAAATGATTTTAAACTAAAATTTGTTTGTCAGTTTGTTTCTTTGTTTTGTTATAAAAGGATGGTGTATATTTTTGTAGACAATTTTGCTTTGTTTGAGTTGGGGTATTATATTTGAAGTCGTGTCTGATAATCGTTAACGTTTGCACAGCTCTGGTTATGATATGTCGGTCACATCATTTATGTTTGTTTATATTTGTCAGTTGTCACCATGCAAATTTATTTTTTTGTGTAAGTACTGGTATATTAGTTTTGTATTGATACATTAATTTAGTCTGGAACTTTTTTATTGAAAAAATACAGTAAAGCGTCTATAAATTAGTATTCATCTTTTTAGATGTTTTCAGGACCCCCAAAAAAGATTATAAGTATATGTTTCACCGGAATTTTTTAAAATATTTATCGTCATCGATCAAGATCCAGAAACATTTCTTATAGATAATTAAAAAGTAAATTATATTGTCTAAGAATATAAATATGATTTTTTTTCTTGTAAAATGAGGAGTTCTTTGTTGGGTAAAAAAAATTAGAAAAACATTGGATGTATGATGTATCATTCACTGAGAGGAATTGCCTTAAACCAAATCGTATTAATGATGTCTAATTCAGCAGCTTTTTCATTCGATTTCACTTTGTGTTTACACAGGGATTTGACTATAGGTCGAGATTTGTGGATCTAAACAACGACAAAAACTCATACTACAAAATGCATTTGACCCATGGCTCATTAGTCATCTACGAAGACAATTTCTTAGATTAATGTTTTAACTAAACTATTACATATTATGCATATGCGAGCCGGCCTGAAAGGAACTAGAGTACACACATTAATAGATTCGAGCCACAAAAATACGCATCGAGATGGGATCTCCACTAACAGAACTCAATCAATTAAAACTGCAATTAGTTTCTTAATTATCTATAATATTAAAAAGGAAGTATTTTTTAATAAGTAGACATAGATTAAGAGATTATTACATGAAATGCCACTTAAATAAGACTTAATCATCGAGCCAAACAGATACTAAATGAGTTAGGATTAGCAAAAAAATCAGAGCCTAACAGATATTATTTGGTATTTAAGTGTATATGTCATTTAAGCTAAACAAATAAAAATCGTAGCCAAACAAAATGGTTACACCATATTAAAGTGTCTATTTTCCTAAAAGCTAAATAAATCTTTCCACGTAATTACCATAAATACCAATAAAACTAAATAACAAGATAATTTTCTAATGTTTATGGAAATTGAAATTATTATACTATAACAGCCCAATCAACAAGATAATAATTACTTAATGTGTATGGAAATTGAATTAAAAATAATAATAATTACCTAATATTTATGGAAATTATTTAAGTTTGTTGCCATAAAAATCGGACTCTTAAATTCGAAAATATATGTAAATATATTTAAGTTTCTAATATATTTTAAGATATTTCTGGAAACAACTATTTAATTTTAATATAATGATAATTATTTATTTGGGTAAGAAGCAGTCCAAATTAATTTGTTACCACAAATAACGTGAAATGAAACAATAGTTACAAACAAGACGACAATGAAAAATATCTATAAAAGGAATGTGTTCTTTTCTGTTGATTTCAAAATGATTAATAAGAAAGTATTTCAAAAATCTATTCAAATTATAGATAAAAATAAATAATTATTTTAAATTTATGAAATATTTAATGTTTAGTTAAATAGGAGATCTACTAGATCCTAATTTCGTAAAAATTCTAATTTTACAATAAAATATTATGTTTAATTAAAATAAATGATGAATAGTATAAATTGAGATCTATAATAATTTTACATCGATTATGGATTGAAATTAATTGAAGATAATTTAAGTAATTAGTAACTGATATTACTTTTTCGATATTGTGAAAATTATAATAAGATTTATTTAGATTCTTTTGTTTTAGTCAGGAAACAAGTATTAAAACAAAATATGGTAAAATATATAGTGGCGAAAATTATGGACGAACAATTAGGAAATTTATGGAATGTTTTGGGCAAAAAATATCTTAACAATAAATGACAAATCACAAACAGATATTTAACTTATGTCATACCATTTTGCTATATATATAACGAAATATTTGTGTTTAAAGCCTAGAATATCCTTTTTTGTTTCTCAATTTCGATGGCACATATATTTTTTTGTTCTATTTGCTAATTGAAATAGAATCTAATTTTAAGTTTTTTTTTTAATTATTGATTTCAGTGTTCGAATGGACCATGGAGACAGTTGTTTTCCCACCTTGTATGTCAGTATCTCTTCAAAACTATGGTACTTTGATCTATTTATTTTTTAATTTTACTTAGTTTGTTGACTTCGTGGATTTATATTATGTTAAGTTTGATCTTTATTTTGCATGACATACTCTTTGATTGAAAGAGTTTATAAATTGATTTATTAAATCATCAAAAAAAGTTATCAGAATACTGAGAAGAGCAGGAAGAGCTGTTCATATAACATGGATCCTCAAACCAACTCATCGAGCTGTAATTTTTTTTGTAACATAATGATGTAATTTTGTGGTTAGTATTGAGGTTTAAGGAGATTTTTGTGTATTAATAATTTGTGTGCTTTGTTTTTGTAGACGGCAAACTTTGGTTCAATAATTTGGACTTGGGAATCAAACTCATAGGTATGTAATACACATAAACATTAAGATTCTCATTGTTGTTAATATTTAATGTTTTTTTAAAATTAACTAATAATTTGGGTGTGTTTATACAGGATTAAAGGTCAACATAGTCGAGAAGCCTATGAAACTGTCTTTTTTATGTTCAAAACGAAATTGTTTTTAATATGTGTTAATAAATCTTTATGTTCATAAAGAGAATAAATGACTAATAAACCTGAAAATTATGTACAATTCCAACTCATCCTTAAGACAATCATCACACAAGAAAAAAGTATGAAAACCATTTTAAATTGAATATTTTTTTTCAATTATGAATACATTTATTATATTTGTAATATATAATCTAACCATGATTTACTATTTCAAAAAGTAGTATATTCTTTATATAAATTTTGGATTTTAGATTCATCAGTATCTCAAAAATTCAACTATTATCGATTTTGAAAATATTAATTCAAAATATATACTATGTTGAAATTTTGTGGATTTTTGTTCATAAGTGAAAAAACACAATTTTTAACAGTTAAGAATAATTTTAATGGATTAATATCATAACTGCTATGATTCTAATAAATTATATGGTGAAAGGATTATTATTTCATTCTCACACTTTTATAGCAGACTAATATAATTTTATGTTATAGATCCTATACAACTAAATATATCTACACATAAAACCTACACATACGTGAGGATCCGAAACACTTACTTATTTCCTTATCTGATAAACTAAAATATATAATATGAAATGTGTAGATTATTATTAAAACCACAGTTATGAGATGGAAAATCATATCTGGGAAGGAGATATCACTTTTGTTTTACTATTTTTCTGCCCTGAAATAGATATACCGTATTTCTCTTACTATTTTTTTTAATGTAGTTATCTTTTCATATGCCAAAGACAAAACTGATAACTTTTTTAGTCTAAACAAAATTATAAACAAATCTAATACTTAACTGGTATGAGTGCAGATTATGAATGTTAACATTCCTAAAATAATATGTTTACAAACATAACTCCACACATATGTAATATATTATAAATCTAATAGCAAACTTAGTTTTTGAAAGCAAAGGAGATCTTTTTTCCCTGTATCTCTTTGTGATGTGCCTTGACAGACTATGCCATTTGATTGAGATAGCTGTTGATTTAAAGGAGTGGAAACCAATCAGTTTATCTAGAGGAGGTTCTAAATTATCACACATTTGTTTCGCGGATAATCTCATCTTTTTTGCTGAAGCATCGGTGGCTCAGATACGGATCAGTCAGAGAGTGATGGAGAGTTTTTGTGTTGCCTCTGGTTAAAAGGTGAGCTTGGAGAAGTCGAAAATCTTCTTTTCAAAGAATGTTAGTTGGGAGCTGGCTAAGTTGATTAGTGATGAGAGCGGCATACAATCAACACAAGACATGGGTAAATATCTTGGGATGCCGGTATTGCATAAACGCATTAATAAGGAGACCTTTGGGGAGGTTCTGGAAAGGGTGAACTCGCGGTTGTCAAGTTGGAAAGGACGCTTCCTAATCTTTGCGGGATGTTTAACTCTTACTAAAGCAGTTTTGTCGTCAATTTTGGTACATGCTATGAGCATAATCTCCTTGCCTAAGCATACACTTCATAAGTTGGATCAGATTTCAAAATCTTTCTTACCGGGAAGCACATCGGCTAAGAGGAAACAACACTTTGTTGCGTGGAGTAGAGTTTGTGCACCCAAGAGAGAGGGACGTATGGGGATTCGATCATTAATAAATATAAACAAGGCTCTGCTGGCTAAGATTGGCTGTCATTTACTTCATGACAAAGATAGTTTTTGGGTGAGGGTGTTGAGATCAAAATACAGAGCAGGAGATCTTAATGATATGTCATGGCTAGTTGTGAAGAGCCATTGGTCATCAACATGGCGCAATGTGGGTGTGGGGTTACGGGAAGTGGCGATTCCGGGTTTAAGTTGGATCCTAGGAGATAGGCGGGAGATAAGATTTTGGGTGGATAAATGGTTGTCAAATAAGCCACTTCTGGATATGGTGATTGGAGTGCTACCAGCGGGGTATGAGAATGTCCGATCTCGTGATGTTTGGTTCAATGGGATGGGGTGGAGAGCACAGTTGACTTTGGGATATGTATCGAATACGACAAAGCTACAACTTGGATTACTGGTTCTTGATAATGTGACTGGTGCTTCAGATCGGTTATCATGGGGAGAGAGTCCTGATGGCATGTTTTCTGTACGGTCTGCTTATGCTTTCCTCGAAATGATGTCCCCAGACAAGATATGAAGCTGTTTTTTACTCGGATATGGATGGTGAAAGTTCCAGAACGTATTTGCACCTTCCTATGGCTGGTTGGGAATCAGGCTTTGATGACAAATACAGAAATACATCGACGACACCTTTGTGATTCAGTCGTATGTCAGGTGTGTAAAGGTGGTTTTGAAAGTATAGTACATGTCCTACGGGACTGCTCGGCAATGTCAGGAGTATGGTGTCGTCTACTCTCTCCACGTCAAGTGGATTCTTTCTTTGGGACCTCGATTTTGGAATAGATGTTTACTTAGTTGAGTGAAAATGTGGAGTGGGATGGGAACTCCTGAGCGACGCAGTTTGCGGTGGCCGTATGGTGAGGCTGGAAATGGCGTTGTGGGAATGTTTTTGGGAGCATGGCACGATGTCGAGATAGAGTCCAATTTTTGAAGGATTTGGCGAAGGAAGTGTATGACTCGTTCTTAGTTGAGGCAGGTGGAGGGCAGAGGGCTGAACGAACGACGAGACTGGTTGCGTGGTCTCCACCGTGGGTCGGGTGGGTGAAGCTGAATATTGATGGAGCGTCGCATGGGAATCCGGGTTTGGCTACCGCTGGTGGTGTTTTAAGGGATGGGGATCAGACATGGATAGGAGGGTTCGCACTTATATAGGTATATGCTCTGAACTTTGGAGAGTGTATTATGGGTTGTATATTGCGTGGGAGAAGGATATCCCGCGTGTGGAGTTGGAAGTAGATTCAGAGATTATGGTGGGTTTTTTAACGATAGGGATTGGGAATTCTCATCCGCTGTCCTTCCTAGTACATATACGCTATGACTTTATTTCAACGGAGTGGACAGTCCGTATTGGTCACATGTATAAAGAAGCTAATCGTCTTGCAAATGGATTAGCTAACTATGCGTTTTCTCTTCCGTTAAGTTTTCACTCTTTTGCTTCAAGCCTGGAACCAGTTAGTTCTATTGTTCTAAAGGATTCAGTTAGATTTTCTATTCCACGTTCTGTTTGTTTGTAATTTTCTTTGTTTTTGAATAGATTTGGAGACATTGTCTCCCCTCGTCTATCAAAAAAAAAGTATCTATACTTTTTAGATTTAAGGAATTACCTCCAAAACGGGTCAAATATTTTTGTTCTGCTTGACGTCTCTAAAAATATTAGGCCCAGCTTGGTGCATATATGACATGCTTATTTAAGTCTTTTAATACATGCTTACTTATGTTTACAAAGATTCAAGATTCAAGACACATACATATATGTTTACATAGCACCGTAACATCCTCCTATTATACAAAGCTTCAACATATAGTACTTCTAAATACATAACAGACACAAAACACTTGTTTTTGATCTAAAGCTTATTCTAACTCAAAACCGTTACAAAAGCTTTAGCATATGTGTTGGTCTGCACTATTTTCTAAAGCAGAAATAAAGATCACCACACTTACTTACAAACTCACCATGCATCTTCAAACATAACTTGAAAATAGTTATTTTACACGGCTTATTTACGATTGCGAAATTCCTTTACAAGTACCCCTCCATAGAGTCTGACCGCCTCGTCGCAGGTAATAGCCCGTCCTTTCTGCCTCTCAGACCGGTTGGGATTGCCAACAAAAGGACGGGCACCGCCAAAGGATTTCATATGCTCCGGATAAGAAACAACAGGTTCTCTTATAGTTGACTCAGGTGGGAATAGATAAGGAAGGTACGTATCGAGCATTTCAAAGCCCTTTTGAGCGACCCATCTATTCTTATCATTTTGAGCCATTGCCATCGAAGCTGAAAGAAGAGAAGAAACTTTAAAGGTGTTTTTTTTTAGTGTGTTATCTTTGTGTCTTTCGTTCTAGTGTGTGATTTGGGATAGAAATCCCTTTAATCCTTTATATAGTATGTGCAAGTTCTGATTTGCCCATACTCCTCTATCCCCTCGGATATCGGAATTACAGAATTTGCCTTTACAAATAGCTTTTCATTACTTTATTTAGTGAAATTGTGATTAGGAATTATCCACTTGTATATTTCCATTTGAACACTCGTCTTCATTTTGTTTTATTCTATTTAATATAAAGTTCAAAGTCTGATATATTCCTTGTTGAAAATATGATACGTGTAAGCATCTCAAACATGGAATCAAATTTATCATTCCCTCACAAAGGTCAGGGACGGTTTGACAGTCAGCCTTTTTTTCCTTTTCTTGGACAAATCCTTTCATTCCATATATTAGATACTCATATAGTCATATTATAATATTTTTCTGAAGTGGTTAATAAAATATTATAATACAGCTTAAACGAACCAATTCTGAGTAATATAATTCTATACAGTTTTTTTTTTGTTTAACCATTTGAGAAAATGGATTATAACATTTTTTTTGTTTTTCGTTTAACAAAAAAATAATTTTTAATATTTCAATTTTGAGTAAACAGACAAAAAAATCAGAATTGTATTTCAATTTTTGAGTAAACAAACAAAAAACAAAAACAATCGTATTCCAATTTTGTTTAAACACAAAAACTGTATAAGATTTCAGTTCTGAGTTAATTTTATAATATTGTTAACCAAAAAAAATGTTACTTATTATAAAAATCAATAAATATGCATGTAGTTAGCATCAAATTGAATATTTGAACTCAATTGTGAAGACCATCGCCCTATAATTAATAGTTTTATTCCTTATGTTGTCACTTGTCAGCGGTAAATAATTACATCATTTCGGTGTGAACTACGTCTCATACAGTCATACAAACCGAAGGAAATCAAAGTCTGTCAAATAGAAAAACACTATTTGCCTACTTTTAAAAAATCTAATATATATTTTTTCAATAAAACCCACATATTTGTGCTTAAAGCAATCAATGTTCAACAGAAAAAAAAAAACCCTTCAAAACAGCTTTTTTAAAAATCTTCATGAAGCTAGACATAATGATATGAACTGAAGTTTTTTAATAACACTCACAACAACAACAAAAACAAAATCTATTCAAAAATAGGTTAATGATAAGACTTTCCTTTTTATGTCAAGAACATGTAACTATTGAAATGAAATACTCTAAATGATCGGAAGACAACGTTCCCTAATATCACAAACCACTCAAACAAGATGAAAAACAATTTGGCTAATTTTTTCTTTTTCTTTCCACCGTTTGTTTTACTGAAATAAGTATAAGACATATATGAATGTCTTTTACCTTCTTTCCTTTAACTGAGATCTTATGATTAATTGCACGTGTGGGTTTAAATAAAATTTAGGCTTTTTTCCGAAGATTTTAATTTTGTTTAATAAATGAATCTTTCCGCCTTTGTCTTAGAAAAAGTTTACAGGGATTCAAATATCTTGAATTATAAAATCGTTTTTTATTTTTTATTTTATTTTTGTTTTTTGTTAAAGCATAGATTTGGATTCGATCGGGACGAAGATTGATATCTTGCTCGAAGTTATATTATACCAAGTTCTTCAACAAAGAAAAATAATATATTGTACCAAGTTGAAACTTCTTTTATAGAGAGACTGATTCCTACAAAATTAAGGGTCCAAGAATTTAATGTTGTTTAATAATGAATCTTTCATCCTTTTCCTGTTAAAAAAAATAATATAGAAGGATTCAAATATCTCAAATTATATAATTAAGTTTTAGATTCAGGAGGAAGATTGGTATCTTGTTAAAACTTATAAGTTCTGTATATATATATATATATAAAGATAATGCTATATACCAAGTTAAAAATTTCTTTTATAGAGAGACTGATTTCTTTTGAATTTAACAATGTATCAAAAGCTATGGGTTTTTAAATTTAACAACTCACCGTCGTTCACTGGATCGTTGATATGATTTATTTCTAGTACATGGCGAGTTTTGTGTCAGTTCGTTTACAGTCTATTGCTTTCAGATTCTTCCTTATAAACCCTTGGTTTTGTTCATTTTCATTTTTTTTTTTTGAATAAAATTCATTTTCATTTTCGATGTATAGCTTCCAAGCTCTTATCATTCTCTGTCATAGCTTTCCTCCTATTTTTAAAAAAAAATGTTTATAAATAAAACATTAAACACAAACTTTTTTACATTAATGGTCAAAACGATAAATTATGTGTTTTATGTTAGGGGTTTATTATTCTTAAACCACAATCCTAAATCTATCATACCATGGAATTTATGTGAAACCCATATTTACTCACACATAAAGGTCCACCTCAAAAAAAAAAAAAGGGTTTAAAAGCAAGAAAAATCAGATCTGGTAAAAATCTCCAACCCGGAATTAATTAAGTGAAATCATTGGTTTTTTGAATTAAGGTATAAATAAGAATTATATCCTTACAAAAAATGGTTCATCATAATATCATTACGATAAGAATTATAATATCTAAAAACTGGCATCCTTTGGATATATTCTGAGAACAAAAAGTCTATGAAAAGAGATAAAGAGGAATGATAATAGAGTTGAATAAGATGCTAAAAGAGAAGAAATAATAGAGAATATAACGAATACCAAATCCTTGCCGACTTTTCTCTTTTTCTCCAAGCAGTGTCACTTTAACCTCCGGAAGCAGATCCCATATCCCTTCTCTCCCAAGATTTCTCGAGATTTTTTTCTACTCTAAGCATTACATGATATGTTAATTGATACATTACTTATGCACATTATAATATACATACTTCCATTACACATTATCATGCATATATGATATATATATATATATATATATATATATATTCCTCACAAATCATGTTAAAAGTCATAAATATATTGCTACCAGCTTGGTCTTGTCTTAGAAGAGTCTTCTTGGTTCTGGCCGGTACTTTTGTTTAGGCTTTAAGAAAATCAAGATCTTGTTCTCTCCAACTCATATAATGTATATACATACCTAATGTTCCGCCGAATCCATCAAAACCAGTACCCTTATTTAGTGCGAAGGGCCGGGCTCTTTAAAATCCTATCTCAATCGACCAGCTACAAATCTGCCAAACTAATACGGACCAAACTAGCGTATTGCAACATTCCTAAGAAAACCATGAACTTATTAACAAAATACGAACACCCTCGTATATATATTGAAAAGTATTAAATTATTTTGGTAATTTGATTTTCAATGTTACTTAACTTTGAATTTAAACTCTGACGAGTTTGTATAGATTTTCAAAATTCTCCAGCAATACATCAATAAACACATTCGAAGAATATTAACTTAAGTAGTACAATTTTATGAAAATCGTATTATTAATTTAATGTTAATATTATCATGTCCGAAAGACAATTACACCCTGATCAGGACTCTATCTATAAAAAATCCACTAACTTTGTTGTTTTTTCCAACCACCCGAAACAACAAAATCAATACATTTCTTAATCTCTCTCTCTCTCTCTCTCTCTCTCTCTCTCTCTCTCTCTCTCTCTCTCTTTTTACTTAGTCTTTCTACTACTATGGAACTTGCTCGAAAGGACCGGCATGCGATGATAGCAGGAGATGGGTTACAAAAGCACAACAGAAACACTTCCATGTCAAATCCTAATATTCCTTATCCTTGTAATACCAACCTCTCTTCTCTTTATACCCAAAATAGTTCTTACATCTACTACGGTCCACAAGTACGTACCGTCAAAGAGTCCATAACGTCTTCCACCAGTGCCACCTTTTTGGTATATCAATGTTCAACGAGCTAGTTCAAGCAGCAGTTTTTGCGTAAAAAATATGTTTCTTCTCTCTTGCTTAAACCAAAAGCAAGCAACAAGCCTCAACGTTCTAGTTAAGGTATGAAGAAGTTAGTCTGGCCAAAGATGTGAGGCTCCTTTACAGTTTTTTTTCTTTCTAAATTAGATATGGTGTGAGTGGATGCAGACCGGTTCAAACTTTACTCCCTTGAGAGTTTTGTTGTAATAATGTCAACTTGGATTTGTGTNACAATCGTATTCCAATTTTGTTTAAACACAAAAACTGTATAAGATTTCAGTTCTGAGTTAATTTTATAATATTGTTAACCAAAAAAAATGTTACTTATTATAAAAATCAATAAATATGCATGTAGTTAGCATCAAATTGAATATTTGAACTCAATTGTGAAGACCATCGCCCTATAATTAATAGTTTTATTCCTTATGTTGTCACTTGTCAGCGGTAAATAATTACATCATTTCGGTGTGAACTACGTCTCATACAGTCATACAAACCGAAGGAAATCAAAGTCTGTCAAATAGAAAAACACTATTTGCCTACTTTTAAAAAATCTAATATATATTTTTTCAATAAAACCCACATATTTGTGCTTAAAGCAATCAATGTTCAACAGAAAAAAAAAAACCCTTCAAAACAGCTTTTTTAAAAATCTTCATGAAGCTAGACATAATGATATGAACTGAAGTTTTTTAATAACACTCACAACAACAACAAAAACAAAATCTATTCAAAAATAGGTTAATGATAAGACTTTCCTTTTTATGTCAAGAACATGTAACTATTGAAATGAAATACTCTAAATGATCGGAAGACAACGTTCCCTAATATCACAAACCACTCAAACAAGATGAAAAACAATTTGGCTAATTTTTTCTTTTTCTTTCCACCGTTTGTTTTACTGAAATAAGTATAAGACATATATGAATGTCTTTTACCTTCTTTCCTTTAACTGAGATCTTATGATTAATTGCACGTGTGGGTTTAAATAAAATTTAGGCTTTTTTCCGAAGATTTTAATTTTGTTTAATAAATGAATCTTTCCGCCTTTGTCTTAGAAAAAGTTTACAGGGATTCAAATATCTTGAATTATAAAATCGTTTTTTATTTTTTATTTTATTTTTGTTTTTTGTTAAAGCATAGATTTGGATTCGATCGGGACGAAGATTGATATCTTGCTCGAAGTTATATTATACCAAGTTCTTCAACAAAGAAAAATAATATATTGTACCAAGTTGAAACTTCTTTTATAGAGAGACTGATTCCTACAAAATTAAGGGTCCAAGAATTTAATGTTGTTTAATAATGAATCTTTCATCCTTTTCCTGTTAAAAAAAATAATATAGAAGGATTCAAATATCTCAAATTATATAATTAAGTTTTAGATTCAGGAGGAAGATTGGTATCTTGTTAAAACTTATAAGTTCTGTATATATATATATATATAAAGATAATGCTATATACCAAGTTAAAAATTTCTTTTATAGAGAGACTGATTTCTTTTGAATTTAACAATGTATCAAAAGCTATGGGTTTTTAAATTTAACAACTCACCGTCGTTCACTGGATCGTTGATATGATTTATTTCTAGTACATGGCGAGTTTTGTGTCAGTTCGTTTACAGTCTATTGCTTTCAGATTCTTCCTTATAAACCCTTGGTTTTGTTCATTTTCATTTTTTTTTTTTGAATAAAATTCATTTTCATTTTCGATGTATAGCTTCCAAGCTCTTATCATTCTCTGTCATAGCTTTCCTCCTATTTTTAAAAAAAAATGTTTATAAATAAAACATTAAACACAAACTTTTTTACATTAATGGTCAAAACGATAAATTATGTGTTTTATGTTAGGGGTTTATTATTCTTAAACCACAATCCTAAATCTATCATACCATGGAATTTATGTGAAACCCATATTTACTCACACATAAAGGTCCACCTCAAAAAAAAAAAAAGGGTTTAAAAGCAAGAAAAATCAGATCTGGTAAAAATCTCCAACCCGGAATTAATTAAGTGAAATCATTGGTTTTTTGAATTAAGGTATAAATAAGAATTATATCCTTACAAAAAATGGTTCATCATAATATCATTACGATAAGAATTATAATATCTAAAAACTGGCATCCTTTGGATATATTCTGAGAACAAAAAGTCTATGAAAAGAGATAAAGAGGAATGATAATAGAGTTGAATAAGATGCTAAAAGAGAAGAAATAATAGAGAATATAACGAATACCAAATCCTTGCCGACTTTTCTCTTTTTCTCCAAGCAGTGTCACTTTAACCTCCGGAAGCAGATCCCATATCCCTTCTCTCCCAAGATTTCTCGAGATTTTTTTCTACTCTAAGCATTACATGATATGTTAATTGATACATTACTTATGCACATTATAATATACATACTTCCATTACACATTATCATGCATATATGATATATATATATATATATATATATATATATTCCTCACAAATCATGTTAAAAGTCATAAATATATTGCTACCAGCTTGGTCTTGTCTTAGAAGAGTCTTCTTGGTTCTGGCCGGTACTTTTGTTTAGGCTTTAAGAAAATCAAGATCTTGTTCTCTCCAACTCATATAATGTATATACATACCTAATGTTCCGCCGAATCCATCAAAACCAGTACCCTTATTTAGTGCGAAGGGCCGGGCTCTTTAAAATCCTATCTCAATCGACCAGCTACAAATCTGCCAAACTAATACGGACCAAACTAGCGTATTGCAACATTCCTAAGAAAACCATGAACTTATTAACAAAATACGAACACCCTCGTATATATATTGAAAAGTATTAAATTATTTTGGTAATTTGATTTTCAATGTTACTTAACTTTGAATTTAAACTCTGACGAGTTTGTATAGATTTTCAAAATTCTCCAGCAATACATCAATAAACACATTCGAAGAATATTAACTTAAGTAGTACAATTTTATGAAAATCGTATTATTAATTTAATGTTAATATTATCATGTCCGAAAGACAATTACACCCTGATCAGGACTCTATCTATAAAAAATCCACTAACTTTGTTGTTTTTTCCAACCACCCGAAACAACAAAATCAATACATTTCTTAATCTCTCTCTCTCTCTCTCTCTCTCTCTCTCTCTCTCTCTCTCTCTCTCTCTTTTTACTTAGTCTTTCTACTACTATGGAACTTGCTCGAAAGGACCGGCATGCGATGATAGCAGGAGATGGGTTACAAAAGCACAACAGAAACACTTCCATGTCAAATCCTAATATTCCTTATCCTTGTAATACCAACCTCTCTTCTCTTTATACCCAAAATAGTTCTTACATCTACTACGGTCCACAAGTACGTACCGTCAAAGAGTCCATAACGTCTTCCACCAGTGCCACCTTTTTGGTATATCAATGTTCAACGAGCTAGTTCAAGCAGCAGTTTTTGCGTAAAAAATATGTTTCTTCTCTCTTGCTTAAACCAAAAGCAAGCAACAAGCCTCAACGTTCTAGTTAAGGTATGAAGAAGTTAGTCTGGCCAAAGATGTGAGGCTCCTTTACAGTTTTTTTTCTTTCTAAATTAGATATGGTGTGAGTGGATGCAGACCGGTTCAAACTTTACTCCCTTGAGAGTTTTGTTGTAATAATGTCAACTTGGATTTGTGTCTGTTTGTAACATGTGAAATGTAACGTAATGTAACCTGATCATTATGTATTTATGTTTATATTTTAAATTAGTAAATTTTCGATTAGATAGGAACCTAACAAAATTACCTACACAAATAAGGAAAAATTCCAGTAACAAAAGTCACAAACTATATATGTATATAACGATTTCCAAATATCCACGAACAATACGAGTTTTCTAAGGAACTAAACTATACAACTTTATGTGTACAGACAGTCTAGTTGTATTTGTATACAAAAACAACTAGTGATCATACGTGTAACACTTGCAACTTACGACCGCTAATGACCGCTTATATTCTGTTAAAATGTTTGATGTGACATTACAGTTATTTTTTGAATGAGAAATTTTTTAAATACTGTAGTAATTGATATTTAAATATAAAAGTACAACATTCTCAGCGTACTTTTTTTTTCTTATTAACTGAATTTCAGTTTAAGTTGCTCTTTCTTATGGCTCTAAAGAAGAAGAATCTTTATAGGCATAAATTTGCTATCCGTTTACATTGATGGAATGATGATGATATGATGAAAGGAGCCGTTTGGGTCATGAAATTGGAAGAATAAAGGCAAAGAATCTCTTCTTTCATCCGTCTTGAGCATCATATAAACAAAGAGTGGTTACCAACTGCAATGTTGGTGAACCTAATCGGCAATTTTGAGATTCCAAATTGGAGAGTTTGGTGAAACGTTGCTCTAATATGCTTCTCTTGGTACGATTCTACCTGTTTTCGTTTGTAGTTTTTGATGTATTAGGGTTGTTTGATGTGATTAGTATTAGGTTTATCTGAATTAAGATTTGGTGTTAGAAAAATTAAGGTTCTTCGAATCAATAAGCAGTCTCTTTATTCGTTCTTAGTCATGATTGAAACGTTTCTTTGTTTTTGTTGGAAGATTGTATATGTTTTGGGTGTGTGTTAAGCTAAAGCTAAAGCCCTCGTTTCCTTGTTTTTGTTAGCAGATTGTAAAAGTTTTGGTTGTGTATTACTGTCATNCAAGTTCTTCAACAAAGAAAAATAATATATTGTACCAAGTTGAAACTTCTTTTATAGAGAGACTGATTCCTACAAAATTAAGGGTCCAAGAATTTAATGTTGTTTAATAATGAATCTTTCATCCTTTTCCTGTTAAAAAAAATAATATAGAAGGATTCAAATATCTCAAATTATATAATTAAGTTTTAGATTCAGGAGGAAGATTGGTATCTTGTTAAAACTTATAAGTTCTGTATATATATATATATATAAAGATAATGCTATATACCAAGTTAAAAATTTCTTTTATAGAGAGACTGATTTCTTTTGAATTTAACAATGTATCAAAAGCTATGGGTTTTTAAATTTAACAACTCACCGTCGTTCACTGGATCGTTGATATGATTTATTTCTAGTACATGGCGAGTTTTGTGTCAGTTCGTTTACAGTCTATTGCTTTCAGATTCTTCCTTATAAACCCTTGGTTTTGTTCATTTTCATTTTTTTTTTTTGAATAAAATTCATTTTCATTTTCGATGTATAGCTTCCAAGCTCTTATCATTCTCTGTCATAGCTTTCCTCCTATTTTTAAAAAAAAATGTTTATAAATAAAACATTAAACACAAACTTTTTTACATTAATGGTCAAAACGATAAATTATGTGTTTTATGTTAGGGGTTTATTATTCTTAAACCACAATCCTAAATCTATCATACCATGGAATTTATGTGAAACCCATATTTACTCACACATAAAGGTCCACCTCAAAAAAAAAAAAAGGGTTTAAAAGCAAGAAAAATCAGATCTGGTAAAAATCTCCAACCCGGAATTAATTAAGTGAAATCATTGGTTTTTTGAATTAAGGTATAAATAAGAATTATATCCTTACAAAAAATGGTTCATCATAATATCATTACGATAAGAATTATAATATCTAAAAACTGGCATCCTTTGGATATATTCTGAGAACAAAAAGTCTATGAAAAGAGATAAAGAGGAATGATAATAGAGTTGAATAAGATGCTAAAAGAGAAGAAATAATAGAGAATATAACGAATACCAAATCCTTGCCGACTTTTCTCTTTTTCTCCAAGCAGTGTCACTTTAACCTCCGGAAGCAGATCCCATATCCCTTCTCTCCCAAGATTTCTCGAGATTTTTTTCTACTCTAAGCATTACATGATATGTTAATTGATACATTACTTATGCACATTATAATATACATACTTCCATTACACATTATCATGCATATATGATATATATATATATATATATATATATATATTCCTCACAAATCATGTTAAAAGTCATAAATATATTGCTACCAGCTTGGTCTTGTCTTAGAAGAGTCTTCTTGGTTCTGGCCGGTACTTTTGTTTAGGCTTTAAGAAAATCAAGATCTTGTTCTCTCCAACTCATATAATGTATATACATACCTAATGTTCCGCCGAATCCATCAAAACCAGTACCCTTATTTAGTGCGAAGGGCCGGGCTCTTTAAAATCCTATCTCAATCGACCAGCTACAAATCTGCCAAACTAATACGGACCAAACTAGCGTATTGCAACATTCCTAAGAAAACCATGAACTTATTAACAAAATACGAACACCCTCGTATATATATTGAAAAGTATTAAATTATTTTGGTAATTTGATTTTCAATGTTACTTAACTTTGAATTTAAACTCTGACGAGTTTGTATAGATTTTCAAAATTCTCCAGCAATACATCAATAAACACATTCGAAGAATATTAACTTAAGTAGTACAATTTTATGAAAATCGTATTATTAATTTAATGTTAATATTATCATGTCCGAAAGACAATTACACCCTGATCAGGACTCTATCTATAAAAAATCCACTAACTTTGTTGTTTTTTCCAACCACCCGAAACAACAAAATCAATACATTTCTTAATCTCTCTCTCTCTCTCTCTCTCTCTCTCTCTCTCTCTCTCTCTCTCTCTCTTTTTACTTAGTCTTTCTACTACTATGGAACTTGCTCGAAAGGACCGGCATGCGATGATAGCAGGAGATGGGTTACAAAAGCACAACAGAAACACTTCCATGTCAAATCCTAATATTCCTTATCCTTGTAATACCAACCTCTCTTCTCTTTATACCCAAAATAGTTCTTACATCTACTACGGTCCACAAGTACGTACCGTCAAAGAGTCCATAACGTCTTCCACCAGTGCCACCTTTTTGGTATATCAATGTTCAACGAGCTAGTTCAAGCAGCAGTTTTTGCGTAAAAAATATGTTTCTTCTCTCTTGCTTAAACCAAAAGCAAGCAACAAGCCTCAACGTTCTAGTTAAGGTATGAAGAAGTTAGTCTGGCCAAAGATGTGAGGCTCCTTTACAGTTTTTTTTCTTTCTAAATTAGATATGGTGTGAGTGGATGCAGACCGGTTCAAACTTTACTCCCTTGAGAGTTTTGTTGTAATAATGTCAACTTGGATTTGTGTCTGTTTGTAACATGTGAAATGTAACGTAATGTAACCTGATCATTATGTATTTATGTTTATATTTTAAATTAGTAAATTTTCGATTAGATAGGAACCTAACAAAATTACCTACACAAATAAGGAAAAATTCCAGTAACAAAAGTCACAAACTATATATGTATATAACGATTTCCAAATATCCACGAACAATACGAGTTTTCTAAGGAACTAAACTATACAACTTTATGTGTACAGACAGTCTAGTTGTATTTGTATACAAAAACAACTAGTGATCATACGTGTAACACTTGCAACTTACGACCGCTAATGACCGCTTATATTCTGTTAAAATGTTTGATGTGACATTACAGTTATTTTTTGAATGAGAAATTTTTTAAATACTGTAGTAATTGATATTTAAATATAAAAGTACAACATTCTCAGCGTACTTTTTTTTTCTTATTAACTGAATTTCAGTTTAAGTTGCTCTTTCTTATGGCTCTAAAGAAGAAGAATCTTTATAGGCATAAATTTGCTATCCGTTTACATTGATGGAATGATGATGATATGATGAAAGGAGCCGTTTGGGTCATGAAATTGGAAGAATAAAGGCAAAGAATCTCTTCTTTCATCCGTCTTGAGCATCATATAAACAAAGAGTGGTTACCAACTGCAATGTTGGTGAACCTAATCGGCAATTTTGAGATTCCAAATTGGAGAGTTTGGTGAAACGTTGCTCTAATATGCTTCTCTTGGTACGATTCTACCTGTTTTCGTTTGTAGTTTTTGATGTATTAGGGTTGTTTGATGTGATTAGTATTAGGTTTATCTGAATTAAGATTTGGTGTTAGAAAAATTAAGGTTCTTCGAATCAATAAGCAGTCTCTTTATTCGTTCTTAGTCATGATTGAAACGTTTCTTTGTTTTTGTTGGAAGATTGTATATGTTTTGGGTGTGTGTTAAGCTAAAGCTAAAGCCCTCGTTTCCTTGTTTTTGTTAGCAGATTGTAAAAGTTTTGGTTGTGTATTACTGTCATATTTGAATTGAATTTGATATGTTTCTATGTTTGGATATGTTCTTGATCATAGTTTGTGTTTGTTCTTGATCAATCTTCATGGCTGTTTCTGTTTCTATACTTTGGGTTCTTCATTTAGTTTGTGTAACATGCTTCTGTAATCTAAGAAGATTAGTTGTATGTTTGTGTTCTTGAATGAGTGTATGTGTTCTTGAATGAGTTATGTTCTTTTAAACCTTGAATCTTGAATTAGAGTTATGGATCAATGATTAATTATTTTGATAGCTTTGAGTTTAACTTTAAATTCTCTGTGAAAGCTTTGTGGTGAGATGATGGTTTGCTGTTTTGCTGCAGATCAAAGGCGACGAAATTGGCTGATGCATATGGTTTGTGTTTGTGTTTTCGGTTTCAATCAGTTTTGGCAAGTTGACAAGTAAAAGAAGATGATAAGTTGACTTGTAAAAGATGGCATAAGGACAGGTTAAAGAAGGTGGCAAGTTGTATCTTCTTTTGGTTCATTTTGCTTTATTTTGTTCAGTTTGTTTCAGTATGACAAGTTAAACAAATTTGAATTTTCAAAA
>NC_025695.1:15880219-15911040 GCF_000633955.1 Camelina sativa | reverse complement strand
TAAAAGCAAGAAAAATCAGATCTGGTAAAAATCTCCAACCCGGAATTAATTAAGTGAAATCATTGGTTTTTTGAATTAAGGTATAAATAAGAATTATATCCTTACAAAAAATGGTTCATCATAATATCATTACGATAAGAATTATAATATCTAAAAACTGGCATCCTTTGGATATATTCTGAGAACAAAAAGTCTATGAAAAGAGATAAAGAGGAATGATAATAGAGTTGAATAAGATGCTAAAAGAGAAGAAATAATAGAGAATATAACGAATACCAAATCCTTGCCGACTTTTCTCTTTTTCTCCAAGCAGTGTCACTTTAACCTCCGGAAGCAGATCCCATATCCCTTCTCTCCCAAGATTTCTCGAGATTTTTTTCTACTCTAAGCATTACATGATATGTTAATTGATACATTACTTATGCACATTATAATATACATACTTCCATTACACATTATCATGCATATATGATATATATATATATATATATATATATATTCCTCACAAATCATGTTAAAAGTCATAAATATATTGCTACCAGCTTGGTCTTGTCTTAGAAGAGTCTTCTTGGTTCTGGCCGGTACTTTTGTTTAGGCTTTAAGAAAATCAAGATCTTGTTCTCTCCAACTCATATAATGTATATACATACCTAATGTTCCGCCGAATCCATCAAAACCAGTACCCTTATTTAGTGCGAAGGGCCGGGCTCTTTAAAATCCTATCTCAATCGACCAGCTACAAATCTGCCAAACTAATACGGACCAAACTAGCGTATTGCAACATTCCTAAGAAAACCATGAACTTATTAACAAAATACGAACACCCTCGTATATATATTGAAAAGTATTAAATTATTTTGGTAATTTGATTTTCAATGTTACTTAACTTTGAATTTAAACTCTGACGAGTTTGTATAGATTTTCAAAATTCTCCAGCAATACATCAATAAACACATTCGAAGAATATTAACTTAAGTAGTACAATTTTATGAAAATCGTATTATTAATTTAATGTTAATATTATCATGTCCGAAAGACAATTACACCCTGATCAGGACTCTATCTATAAAAAATCCACTAACTTTGTTGTTTTTTCCAACCACCCGAAACAACAAAATCAATACATTTCTTAATCTCTCTCTCTCTCTCTCTCTCTCTCTCTCTCTCTCTCTCTCTCTCTCTCTCTTTTTACTTAGTCTTTCTACTACTATGGAACTTGCTCGAAAGGACCGGCATGCGATGATAGCAGGAGATGGGTTACAAAAGCACAACAGAAACACTTCCATGTCAAATCCTAATATTCCTTATCCTTGTAATACCAACCTCTCTTCTCTTTATACCCAAAATAGTTCTTACATCTACTACGGTCCACAAGTACGTACCGTCAAAGAGTCCATAACGTCTTCCACCAGTGCCACCTTTTTGGTATATCAATGTTCAACGAGCTAGTTCAAGCAGCAGTTTTTGCGTAAAAAATATGTTTCTTCTCTCTTGCTTAAACCAAAAGCAAGCAACAAGCCTCAACGTTCTAGTTAAGGTATGAAGAAGTTAGTCTGGCCAAAGATGTGAGGCTCCTTTACAGTTTTTTTTCTTTCTAAATTAGATATGGTGTGAGTGGATGCAGACCGGTTCAAACTTTACTCCCTTGAGAGTTTTGTTGTAATAATGTCAACTTGGATTTGTGTCTGTTTGTAACATGTGAAATGTAACGTAATGTAACCTGATCATTATGTATTTATGTTTATATTTTAAATTAGTAAATTTTCGATTAGATAGGAACCTAACAAAATTACCTACACAAATAAGGAAAAATTCCAGTAACAAAAGTCACAAACTATATATGTATATAACGATTTCCAAATATCCACGAACAATACGAGTTTTCTAAGGAACTAAACTATACAACTTTATGTGTACAGACAGTCTAGTTGTATTTGTATACAAAAACAACTAGTGATCATACGTGTAACACTTGCAACTTACGACCGCTAATGACCGCTTATATTCTGTTAAAATGTTTGATGTGACATTACAGTTATTTTTTGAATGAGAAATTTTTTAAATACTGTAGTAATTGATATTTAAATATAAAAGTACAACATTCTCAGCGTACTTTTTTTTTCTTATTAACTGAATTTCAGTTTAAGTTGCTCTTTCTTATGGCTCTAAAGAAGAAGAATCTTTATAGGCATAAATTTGCTATCCGTTTACATTGATGGAATGATGATGATATGATGAAAGGAGCCGTTTGGGTCATGAAATTGGAAGAATAAAGGCAAAGAATCTCTTCTTTCATCCGTCTTGAGCATCATATAAACAAAGAGTGGTTACCAACTGCAATGTTGGTGAACCTAATCGGCAATTTTGAGATTCCAAATTGGAGAGTTTGGTGAAACGTTGCTCTAATATGCTTCTCTTGGTACGATTCTACCTGTTTTCGTTTGTAGTTTTTGATGTATTAGGGTTGTTTGATGTGATTAGTATTAGGTTTATCTGAATTAAGATTTGGTGTTAGAAAAATTAAGGTTCTTCGAATCAATAAGCAGTCTCTTTATTCGTTCTTAGTCATGATTGAAACGTTTCTTTGTTTTTGTTGGAAGATTGTATATGTTTTGGGTGTGTGTTAAGCTAAAGCTAAAGCCCTCGTTTCCTTGTTTTTGTTAGCAGATTGTAAAAGTTTTGGTTGTGTATTACTGTCATATTTGAATTGAATTTGATATGTTTCTATGTTTGGATATGTTCTTGATCATAGTTTGTGTTTGTTCTTGATCAATCTTCATGGCTGTTTCTGTTTCTATACTTTGGGTTCTTCATTTAGTTTGTGTAACATGCTTCTGTAATCTAAGAAGATTAGTTGTATGTTTGTGTTCTTGAATGAGTGTATGTGTTCTTGAATGAGTTATGTTCTTTTAAACCTTGAATCTTGAATTAGAGTTATGGATCAATGATTAATTATTTTGATAGCTTTGAGTTTAACTTTAAATTCTCTGTGAAAGCTTTGTGGTGAGATGATGGTTTGCTGTTTTGCTGCAGATCAAAGGCGACGAAATTGGCTGATGCATATGGTTTGTGTTTGTGTTTTCGGTTTCAATCAGTTTTGGCAAGTTGACAAGTAAAAGAAGATGATAAGTTGACTTGTAAAAGATGGCATAAGGACAGGTTAAAGAAGGTGGCAAGTTGTATCTTCTTTTGGTTCATTTTGCTTTATTTTGTTCAGTTTGTTTCAGTATGACAAGTTAAACAAATTTGAATTTTCAAAATAATATTTCAATTTTTTTAAGAAACTTTTTACCGTTGAAGTTTTTCACTATTGGAGATGATCTTAACTTCTCAGAAGGCGTATTTTCACTATTAAAAATATATATTTAATAGAAAAGAAAGAGAGAAATTAGAATAATGATCAGAACCGTATTTGAAACTAGATCACTCACTATAAACTCTTGGGGACATATGTGCATCTGTGATTGATTTAATTTATTTTTTATTTAAAATTTAATTCTTAATTATATCAAAAATATTAATATTTTTGTTCTCCTATACTGTTCGACACAAAAAAAAAAAGTTATCATATACTCTGAAGAGGTTCTATTGTTCTAAAGTGATGGAGATGCTCTAGTTGTGATTTTATTTTGACTTCGCAACATACATATTTTTTAGTTTAAGCTTCCATACTTGTATTAACTTTTACAGCATCCATTTTACAGAGATACTGTTTTGAGAAGCAAATGATATATAAGAGAAAAACAGTATGATTTTAATTGCATTTGCAAAAATATCACGATTGAGTTAATCTTTAGATGAAACGGGCAAATATACTAAGTACACATACTGTAGTATGCACATATATATGTATATATATATATAATCAAACTAGAGAGTTTTTTTAACTCAACTCACTTTGTAGATTTGACTATTTAGATACGTGCAGAATTAATTATCAAGTATAAGAGTCACGATCGATATTTGTCGTTAACTCGTTTTTTATATCGATAACAAAAAGAACTTTTCTATTCTTGGTGTATAGGACATGCATTATTGCGTGCTCATTGACGTGTTTCATTGCGCATGCCATACATGTTTTAATGTTTACATAATTACATTTAATAGAAAAGCATATCAGATTATATTACTAGTATTTAGAGTCCATTAGTGTATTATATACTTTTTAAAAAATAATTAGAAAAATATGCAATTTTTGTAAGAAATTTGAAGAATATGCACTTTTTTGTTTTGTGAGATAAAGAGTTTGTGAGAGAAAGTATAGGACAAAAACAAATAAAAAGATCAATATCCATGATTATGTATCATAAAAAAATGTTTTACTGGTGATCCCAGTTTTAGATTAAATAAGAGATGAAATATAAAAAAAAAAAAGAGAATAATCCCAATGTGTGGGACCCAATTTTTTTGAAGAATTGGATCAAAAAACTAATGCTTTATGGTCCATTTAAATTAAAAAAAAAAATCTCTCAAATAACACCAAATAACTTTTATTTTCAAATTTAGAACTCTAAAATTTTTAAAATAGGGTTTAAATTCTAAAAAATTAATTCTGAAATTAAACCCTAAACTCTAGATATTAAAATCATACCCCTCAAAATTATACATTAAGTGCAAAATAGAGAACCCAAACTTAAAAAAATATTTTAAAATATTGTAACGTGTCAAATAATGTTATTTTGTGATGTACCATCTGGGTTAAGTGTATAATCTGAGTTTAGAATACAATCAGAGTTTGGTGTAACATTTAGCTTGGTGTACCATATGGGTTTGGTATACCATATGCGTATGGTGTACCATATGGATCTGGTTTACCATCCGAATCTGGTGTACCATCCGAGTCTGGTGTACTATATGAGTCTGGTGTACCATCTGAGTCTAGTATATCATCTATGTCTAGTGTACCATATGGGTCTAGTGTACCATTTGGTTTTGGTGTACCATCTGGGTCAGGTGTACCGTCCGAATCTGGTGTACCATCCGAATCTGGTGTATCATCCGAGTCTAGTGTACTATATGAGTCTGGTGTACCATCTGATTCTAGTATATCATCTATGTCTCGTGTACCATATGAGTCTAGTGTACCATCTGGCTTTGGTGTACCATTTGGATCTGGTGTACCATATGAGTTTGGTGTACTATCTCAATCTTTATACCATCTAGGTTTGGTGTACCATCTAGGTCTATTGTACCATCTGAGTCTAGTATATCATCTGTCTGGTGTACCATCTGGATCTAGTGTATCATCTGGCTCTAGTGTACCATCTAGGTCTAGTATACCATATGAGTTTGGTGTACCATATGAATCTTGTGTATCATCTGGGTCTAGTATACTATCTAGGTTTGGTGTACAAATTTGTTTCTGAAACGAGACGTCCTTTATAACAGGGGGTTGAGAGCAAAAGGAAGGGTCTTCAGTTGTTGATGTAACGACCGTTCCAGCAAGTGCAGGGGAGGAGACGACCTGGGAAGCAGTGGCAGAGCTAGGAAATCATCATATCAGGGTCAAAAAAAATTATTAGGGTCAATTATGTGATTTAAAAATTTTACCAGGGTCAGTTGTGCTATTATACCAGGGTCAATTTGATTTTTTCCTTAAAATTTTATCTAAATTTAGAATTTCACCAGGGTCAATTGACCCACATGATTATACTTTGCCTCCGCCACTGCTAGGAAGATGTGGAGTTTAGGGGGTCTGGTGGGTCTGCAGACGGCAGAACAGAGGAAGGGTCCGCCATTGAAGAAATGAAGAGGAGAGACAAAGGGGATGTTCTCGACGGCGGCGAGAGACCACACCGTCGATGATATCAAATCTAGTTTTGGCCTTATTTTTCGCCGTTAGTTTTAACAAATTAGATCTAATTTTCGCCTCAGATCTCTATGTATTTTCTTCCGTTTGTTATTCAACTTTTTTATTCTTGGTGTATAGGAAATGCATTATTGCAATATTGCGTGCTCATTGACATGTTTCATTGCGCATGTCATACATGTTTTAATGTTTACATTATGACATTTAATATAAAAGCATATCAGATTATATTACTAGTATTTACGCCATAACATTATAGTTTCAGCTTAGAGTAGTTTCTTATATCACTTCATATGAATACATAACAGACCCAACAGTTGGTAGTGATCTAAACCTTATTTAAGTAACAAACACTTATGTCTTGGTTTGTACTTTTTCCGAAGGCAGAAATATAAACTATCATACTTGTTATCACTTAGTATATTGCATCGATATTTAGCTTGCATAGCTTGTGTTTTAACCCACTTAAGTACGAAACTCCTTTATAAGCACCCCTCCATACCGCTCGGCAGTGGCGAATCCAGAAAATTATTCTGCCGGGGCACATATTTTATACAATTAATAATTTAAATTTTAAAGAATAATTAATATTAAATAAAAATAATTTTACATACTTTAAATATATTTTAAAATATGAAATTCAAGAAAACATCAATTTTTTTCTTCTTTTTTCACATGACACCAATTTTTATTTGGTTTCTAAATATACTCTACTACATATATCATATAAAAACTACCAAAAAAACATATATCATATAAAATTATTAATTTAGTCAGTTATCTCATGTTATTTATCCGTAAAAGTATGATTTGAATTTACATTTCTAAAATATCACAAAACTTTAAATTCTATATAAAATTAAAAAAAACGAAGATAATAAAATGTTAACTAAGTTACTCATTTTATTAATATTTTTAATTTAACGTAATCTTTAGAGTTTAAAATGATGATTTTTTTTTTGAAAGTTAAAATGGAATTAGAAAGAAAAAATAAGAATTGAATGAACATAATTTGATTGACAATTAAATGGAATAAGAAAAATGCACTAATTATAACAAAGAATTTTTTAAAAAAACATGTAAGAAAGAGAAAAACACTAAAAAGGAAGCAATCAAAAGAAAACAAAAAGGTAAAGAAAATAAAAGAAGGAAGCTAAAATGTGGGGCAGCCAACCAGTCTCTCCAAACTTGTGGCACCTTGTAACCAAATGAGCTATAGGATAACAATAACCAATGATATCATAAATAAAATTTAAAAGTAGCGTGGGGCACATGCCCCACCCTATGACATTGTAGATCCGCCCCTGCTGGACGGCCTCGTCACAGCTAATAGCCCGTTCTTTCGGCCTCTCAAAGCGGTCAACATGGCCAACAAAAGGACGGGCGCCACTGAAGTATTGAATACGATCCGTAGGATGATAAACAATCGGTTTTACTATAGTTGACTCATATGAAGATTGATATATGACTCGGCGAGCAGTAATAGTACTAGGTGACTCTTTCACCGTATAAAATTTGGGACCACAATATTCGTAGGAATTTTGGTTAAAATGAATAGGAAACTCGTTTTCAGGAACATATGGTTTAGGGGTTATTTTTTGGGACTTACCATACACGTTATCGACTATTTCAAAAGCCTTTTGGGCGATGGTATCCCTATCATTTTAAGTCATTGCCATCAAATAACAAACTAGAAGAGAAGAAAGTTGTATTTTTCTTTGTCATTGCCATCAAATAACAAACTAGAAGAGAAGAAAGTTGTATTTTTCTTTGTGTGTTATCTTTGATTATTTGCTTTTAGCTTGCTTTGGTAAAGAAAGCTAATGGCCTCCCTTATATAAAAAATTTAGCAAATGAATATTCACTTTATTAGATTAGTAGTCTAGCTCTGTTGACTTATCTTTTTGGAATTATCCCTTGACTTTGCATATGAATAGCCACTTTTGTAATGGTTAATTGAACTGAAACTGAAACTTGACATTACAAGGGGAGACATTTTGCCGGAGACATATATTGTTTTTGTAAAGGAAGACAAGAAAATACAGTTTATGTGGAACGAACATTGAGTTACTTTGACCTACAAAAAGATAAGAACATTGAATCTTTATAGAGAATTAAGATAGTGTGTGGTGGGCGGTAGTGGTGACACCAGTTTGCTTCTCATGCATGGTACAACATATATATTGTTTAGTTCTGAAAAAAAATATACATTTTTGATTTATAATTTATCATCGATGGTAAATTCTACATGTTGAAAAATAAATTGTAAAAGTTTTGAGGAATAAAGAGAATAGCATTCTTTCTCTCTTCTTTTTCAAACATTGACACCAACTAAAGTATATATAGATCAAGGAATAACAATGTCGAGGAATAATAGAAGAGTTGAATAGGATGCTAAATGAGAAGAAATAATAGAGACCATAAACAATCGAGACCAAATCTTAAGAATGACGACCACTTGTCTTTTTTCCCAGTACGTATTGTATGTTAACCTTCCCAAAGCTGATTTCCTATGACTTCATATGCATACTTACATTACACGTTTCATGCATATATAGACTATAGACATATATGTTCTACACAAGATTCTTGTTGAAAATGTTGAGTCGAAGTAGCAGAAAGAAGAGATACGGTTCCTGATCAATACATTAGGGCACAAATGTTTCCTCTCCCATCTATCTACTATCTCAATACATAAATTACGAAGAAAAATAAAACTATAACCTTCATTTTGTTACATCTCCACGCATGCTTTTGCAAAGGGCACTCTTCTCCCTCCTCGTTTGAGTTTGTCCTAGCCGGCATTCCTAAGTCGACAAAGGAGACTCTGCCCTCTGACGCCATTGTTGCTATGGCTTGCCGGCGTCAGACTCTGTCCTCTCTTTGATGTTCCGCTTCCCCCAGTCAAATCTAATCTCGTTTCAGTTTAAGTGTTTGTTCAAACCCCATTTTCGGCTTCAAATCCAGCATTACTTCTGTCATGGCCTGTCTTCTCCTTTCACCTCTGTCATTATACCTACCGGGTTTTTAGGATCCACTTTTTGTACCAGATTCTCCTTCGGCAATGGCCCAAGCGTCACCGTTTCTCTACCCGTCTCTGCGTCAAAAATTCCTTCACTGAAATATCGGCGAATATTAAGGATAAACTTGATACACAAGTTATTAGGATATATTTGTATATATTTAGATTTCCTTTTGGTAGATATTGCCATATATTTTGGCTTTGTAACTTGTATAAATAAAGACCTTTAGGTCACATAATAAACAACACAAATCATTCATTCATCTCTTGTCATGGTATCAGAGCAGGTTTTGTAAAAACCCTAGCAACTTTATATCTTTTTAGAAGAAAGCCTCTCGGTCGCTTCTTCTTTCTTCATCTTTCTCTTCTTCCTCTGTTTTTCATCTAAAAAACAGAGCATCTCTCCCTTTAGCCTCTCGGCAATCATCAACTAATTTTCACATCCATGTCGATTACGACAACCGATCCCAAACACAAAACCATCTCTCCCTTTGATCTCACATCCGGTGATAACCCTGGTGCTATCATATCTCAACCGCTCCTCAATGGACAAAATTATGAAGAATGGGCTCTCAACTTTAGGATGGCGCTTAGTTCACGGAAGAAATTTGGCTTTCTTGATGGAAGCATCCCAAAACCAGCAAACGATTCTCCAACACTTGAAGACTGGACCACCAATAATCATCTTATCGTGGGTTGGATTAAGCTCACCATCGAACCTAAACTTCGACCTTCAATCTCCACACGCGAAGTAGCACGTGATCTATGGGAAATCATCAAAAAGAGGTTTTCAATCAAGAGTGGGGCTCGTCTGCAACAATTGCGCAACTCCTTAGCCACCTGCAAACAGAACGGCTCCTCCGTTGATGATTACTTTGGTCGTTTAACAAAACTCTGGGATGGCATTGCTGAATGCATGAATTCCAAACGGTGTGCATGTGGAAAGTGTGAGTGTGATCTCAACACTGCTCCTGACAAAGAACTTGAAGTTTTGAAGATTCATGACTTTCTCTCCGGACTTGATGATGCTGTTCATGGTGTCATCCGATCACAAATTTGTGCTATATTTCCACTCGCTGATCTCGACAGTGTCTATCAAACGATTGTTCAGAATGAAACAATCCGTCTTGGTGCTACAAAGGATGCTGAGTTACTGAGTTTTGCATCTCAATTATCTGCTTCTTCATCCGGCTAGTCATCACTTGCTCCATGCAACAGTTCAGCACCTTGTAACGCACCTCGCATCAACCGTGATCCCTCACGCATGTGTACAGCTTGTGGTCGATCTGGTCATGAAGCTTCATCCTATTTCAAGGTGGTTGAATATCCTGAGTGGTGGGAAGATCGATCACGCAACAAAAGCACTTCGCGTGGCCCTGTCTCTGCTCCGACGGGCCGTGGTCGTGGTTTTCCTCCTCGGGCAAATATCACTCAAATTCCTGCCGCTAATTCCGCTGCTGCTATCTCTACTCTCCCGCTCAATGAAGCTGATCTACAAGGCTTGAGTGGTCTCTCTGATGAACAATGGCGTATAGTTCAACGTGTGGAGTCTCACAACAACCCCTTAAATCGTCTAAGTGGTAAGACTATTGACACGGTTTGAGTCTCTTTGTCTTTCGTCGTGATGGTGTCTCGCTCCAAATCTTGGTTTATGTGGATGATTTGATCATATCTGGTAATTCTCCATCGGCTATACAACAGTTTAAAACTTATCTTTCTACTTGTTTTAAGATGAAAGATCTTGGACATGCTAAATATTTTCTGGGGTTGGAGATTGCGCGCAGTCCTGAGGGATTTTATCTTTGTCAACGCAAATACGCTATTGATATTGTGACAGAAGCTGGGTTATTAGGCTGCAAACCTGCTGGTTCGCCTATTGATCAAAATCATGGTTTAGCTCTTCCTGATGGTCCGGTTTTATCTAATCCGGTGGCCTACCGTCGCTTAGTAGGACGTCTTGTCTATCTCGCATCTACACGACCAGATCTTTCTTATGTTATCCATGTTTTGTCTCAATTCATGCAGAAACCAAAAGAAGCACAATGGCAAGCTGCTTTGAAAGTGGTACGGTATTTAAAAGGGACTCTTGGGAAAGGCATTCTCTTACATGCCAACTCTCCTCTTCATTTGAAAGGTTGGTGTGACTCTGATTATGCTGGTTGTCCCTTAACTCGAAAGTCACTCACTGGCTGGTTTGTTCAATTTGGGGAGTCTCCTATCTCTTGGAAAACTAAGAAACAAAAGACTACCTCAAGTTCTTCCGCTGAAGCTGAATATCGCGCCATGGCTACCATTTGTCGCGAGTTACGTTGTTTGAAATCTCTTCTCTTCGAGCTTGGTATCGATCATCAGGCACCCATCTCTCTATTTTCTGACAGTCAAGCGGCGTTGCATATAAGTTCTAATCTGGTTTTCCATGAACGCACAAAACACATTGAAATTGACTGTCATGTTGTTCGTGATTATATCGTGGATGGTATCGTCAAAGCCTCTCATGTCGACACTACGGATCAACTTGCTGATATTCTTACTAAAGCTTTAGGACAACGTGAATTTGATGTGTTTTTACACAAGTTGGGCATTCAAAATTTGCATGCTCCAACTTGAGGGGGGTATTAAGGATAAACTTGATACAAAAGTTATTAGGATATATTTGTATATATTTAGATTTCCTTTTGGTAGATATTGCCATATCTTTTGGCTTTGTAACTTGTATAAATACAGACCTTTAGGTCACATAATAAACAACACAAATCATTCATTCATCTCTTGTCAGAGAACCCTTCTCTCCCAATCCGTGCTCACCTCCTTTTGGTTGTGTCTTTGGCCATTTCTACTTCTCCGCAGGAGTCGGGTTTTGAGACCTCCTCCGGTGAGTTTCAGGAGAACCTTTCTCTCTCGATCTGCTGGGAAAAATCCTCAACCGCTTCTAACCCTTCTTCTGGCAAAATCCTCAACCGCTTCTAACCTCCGACTTTATTTCTTTGTTCTATTGAATCTTCCCCCTCACTTCTTATCCATCAATCTCTCCTCTCTTGCCAACCCGAAGATTACAGGCAAACCTGATGGTGTCGATTGATGCGTTCGTTGTCGTTCCTTTCACCAATCTCCATCGTGATGCAATTCCTCTCGGCTTCTTCTTCTTCTTCACCAAACAGATCATCAGATATTTCTCCTGCTCTTCCCTGCATGCATCATATACTTCTCTGACATGTCCATTTTGCATTCAGACTTGGTTCAGACTTTGCCCAAATTTGGCTGTGTTTGCTCATTGGAATTTCCTCTAGCGTCTTTGTAGGTTGCTTTCAGCTTAGAGCCATTGGTGATGGCTCACAGTTCATTTGGCTGCTCGTTTTGGCTTTTCGTTTTCAGCCACCACTCCCTTCCGCATTGTTTTGGCTGTTGGGGCCATTGCATTGGGGTTGCACATTTAAGCCTTTTATGTGAAGGATGTTCCACTGAGACTTCACCTTGTGGTATCGTCAACGGTTCAGTAATTTGGTGCTTTGTCTCCATTACGTTTACAACCGATTTTAGGATTGCTTTTCTGCGCAAGTGGCAGTTTCAAACTCAAACATTAGAGCATTTCTATTGCTTGTTGTTCCACGAGACGCCTTTCCACTTATTGTTTCTAATGTTGCCAAGGTTGGAGGACTCCTTGATGATGTTGTTTACCTAAGTGTTTGGATTCTATATTTCTATGTTTGGAGCTTGTAACAGTATTGTTGTTAGCTATTTTTGCTTGCTTATTGGGTTTGTCCGAGTGCGTCTATCCCCCATGTAACCGTCTTATTTGAATGAAGATTTTGGTGCACAAAGAAAACCTTCAATTTGTTAATATTTATATCAGTTCTGTCATGACATTAGCAAACAGGGGGATTTTCAAAAATACTCATTTTTCTATGCCACTTTTCAATATATAAAATGATTAAATTCTAAACCCTAAACCCTAAATACTGAGTCCTACCTCATAAAAACTATACCCTAAATATAAAATTGAGAACCCAAACCAAAAAAAACAATTCTAAAAATTAATTTAACATATTGTAATTGTGTAAAAGTGGGTAAAAATGAAAATGTTCAAAAAAATAGGTATTTTTGAAAAGGAGTATCTAGCCAAAAAAAAAGGTATTTATAACAAATTCTCTAGCAAATATTAAGATCATACAAAAATATTTCATAAATCATTTATAAATTCCCCCACTCCCCCTAATGAATCTTTCACTAATCAATTCCTCTTTTTGCCATGATTTATTACATATTATATTATACATGATTTTTATATCATTTAATTATTAATAAATTAAAAATAACAAACACGTTTGTAAATTATTATTCTTACATTTGATTATTTTAGCTAGCTTAGGGCTTTTATACATATACATTTTGTGAAACAATAATTTTTACATTACGAAAGACCTCCTGAGTTTTAGCTAGCTTAGGGCTTTTATACATATTAAACAGGTCATGTAGTTTAGGCCCATGATGATAAAGCAATTAGGGTTATAATCTCATTATAAGTCGTTCATATTTTGTTTTCGCCGCTGATCTTGACGAAGAGGATAGGAGGTCACAGGGATAAGAAATGGTGTCGATCAAGTTCCACTCACGCTCTCGTGCAAAGAGAAAGTGTCGTCACCGTTACAGTAAGTTTAAATGAAAATATTGTATCAAAATTGTCTTTCGTACGTAGGTCTTTTCATTTTGGTAATTTAGTGACCAGTGTATGTCCTCGGTACCACTGATTGAAGTCTTTTGGACTACTAATCTAGCTTGGTGATCCATGTGATAGTACTGAATTATTATGTATGAAGGGAATTATCTAGAAAGTATTTTATATTGGCTTTTCAGGTAAGAATACAATTGAAGTGATGGATCGGAAAATGGAAATTTTAATGAGAAGGCTGAAAATGTTAAAACGCTTGCTAAAAAAGTTATATCATGACGAGAACATGGACAAACACGTGTACCATGACATGTTCATGAAGGTGAAAGGAAAATTTTATAAGAACAAGCGCTTTCTTTTGGAAAGCATGCACAAGTTTAGCAGGGAGAGAAAGTTTGCTATAAGCTGTGAGAAGCCATTGGCTCAGGTAAGTAAATATGAAATCATGTTATATCAAGTCTTTTATTATTATTATTTGCTTTAATTAATTTGTTTTCGGTTGCTTATATTTTGAACACCTCATAGGAGCCTGAAGGAGAGAATGCTGCACCAGTATCAGCACCTTAACGAGCAGAGTAAGAAACCCATGCATCTTATTCCCATCTTTGTTAAGTAAAGAGGATGATCTCAACTAAAGAAGTAAAAGACCTCGACATTTTGGTGTTGAGGGGTGGTTTCTTGGTACTCATTGTGAGCCCGAAAGAAAGTGAAATGTGTTCCTCTTCTTGATTCATCGTTTGGATTGGTCAAAGACCTCCAGAACATTCGTCTGCATCGCCTTCACAAGTTTTCTTTCTTCATGAGCCGTTGACGAAAGAACTATCCTTGTAGAAGTAAGATATTCCTTTATCTTTAATGATCTGTCCCAGGATTCCTTTATCATGTTCTAGATCTGAATTAACATTTGTTTTGCGCCCACGCACTTTTGTTATCTTTTGTGTTGCGTTCCTGAATAAGAAATTATTGTCCCATCATTTCACCATTTTTCTATTATTCGATGAATTGTGAACCGAATAACTATTTTGGAATTTAGGGTTTTAAATTTTGAGTTACATTCTCATTCTTATAGAGTTAAATTTCTAAAAAAAAAATTTTTTTAGAAGTTATATATTATTATGGACATAAGCAGTATATAAAGTAAGTTTAACACAAAAAAGTATATGTTAATTGTTTATACCTTTGTAATATTTTAATAAAATACAATAACCATATATAATGTGTTTGTGTGTATAACAACACTAGGTTTTAACAGGGAACACCGCGAGATAATTCTTTTCTGTTTCATAATTATAATTTAATAAACTTAATTTGATATGTCTAATATTCTCATATTGATGGGTTAACAAAATAGTGAAATGATAATGTACATGTGATGTATTATCTAATTAATGATATTTTAAATTCATACTAGATTTTAATCCGTGGTACACCGCAGGACTATTTTTTTGTAATTTAAAAATTGAAAATACAAATTGTATAATTTTATTTTGATTGTTAATTTTAGGATTTAACCCGCATGACAACCTCTATTTACATAATTGTAATTTAATCAACTTAATTAGATATGTTTAAAATTTTTTTATGTATATAAAAAAAAATTAATTTCAATTAGAATTTAATCAGTTAATATATTTTCATTTGGAATTTAATCAATCAAAATTATTTTCATTTGGAATTTAATCAATCAAATTTAGTTGGTGTGAACTAAACATATGTTACTATGTATGTATTATAATACTAATAATCACAAGTTTGATGGTACAATTACATATTTTTGTATATAGTATTGTTGGTTTTTTAATATTGTGCATATGTTAAATTGGTAAATCTAGTATTTACACAGATTTAGTTTTCTTATCACAAAGTAACATTGCTGATATGTATTATTCAGGACTAAATTTGATTTAGTCAATTAATAAATTGTGTAATTGAACATAAAAAGTAAAACACACATAGTATAATAAAATCATACAATGGTCTTTAGATTAGTTTTCTGTATTTTTTTTATATCCATTTTTACATCAATTGCTCTAATATTTAAGAAAATTTGGAAGATGAGATCAAATCAAAAGAGGAGGATTGTACATATTTTTATTTTCCTGCAAGAAATTAAACAAAAATTATTAAAGATCTTAGATATTTGTTAAAATCAAATTAAAAAGAAAAACACACATAGGAAACTTATAAAAACAAAACATATATGATGAAGTTAATAAAAAAACTTTAAAATATATAGTAGCCTTATAAAAATCGTAAATTTAAAAAAATATATAAATTTTAATAATAAGAAATTTCATTATTATACGTACCCTTCAAAAAAAAAAAATATAATATATATGTTACTCATACTCTATAAAAGAAAATCGTTATAGACTTAAAATTCTGGAAGAAATAACCTTTGATTTGATGAAATATATTTTTTTATCTTATATTAAAAAACCAAATTTATTTTTCCTAAAACCAAGTCTTTAAAACAAAAGAAAAATCTATGAAAATGAATAAGATTTTTTAGAAAACAAAATATTTATGCTCATTATCCTTAAAAAAACTCATATGATGGACAAAAATATGGTGATGTATTCTATATCTCATAAAATAAAAAATAAGAAGTTTTGATATAGACAAAAAAGATGATGTTCATGTAAGAAAAATACTTAAAATTTATTATCACCATGATGTTCATGACCAAAATGATAGTCTTTTTGGTTTAGCTGGTAAAGAAATCTGTAGCATAATAATCAGGTGGACATTAGCAAAATTTTAATAAATTTTAGATCTAAAACCCAATTTGACCATTGTGAAAAAGCACATACCTTTTGACACCAATCCCACTCTTATTGCCATGATTACAATTGAGCTGCAAAAAAAAAACAATATGAAGTGTGTATTAGTGATGCAAATTGTGAAGAAATCTACTATTTTCTAGCATAGATGAATTGAAAAAAAAAAACTAATAACAAAGTACAAATGAGGTTATTTGGTAGATTGACGTTCATAGGTTATTTATAGTGTTAGTGTGATATCAAATTGAGTAAATATTGGTGAGCAATCAAAAAGATTTGATGAAATATTTCAAAATATTTAATATTTACATAAGGAAATATCTAATTAAATAGTCATGTGTGTTTTAGTTAGTTTTTATTTGCAGTATTTTAGGATTTTGTAGAGATATTATAGAAATATTTAGTTATTACGATTCTGATTATTATTATCTTTTTCATTAAAACATTTAAATATTTTAAGTTAAAAAGGAAAACATAAACTGATTTCCTAAAGATATTTTAGGAATAATTAAGTTTAGGAATATTTTAGTTATTGGAAGAGCTAATTTAGGAACTTACTTGATTTTATTTAGTTATTGTGATCGATTAGGAATATTCAATTAGTGTGATCGATTTTGATTTTCTATATTTAACTTAATGTTATTTTATGCAAAATTTGTAGGGATCAATTTTGTAAATATGTTTTTAAATAAGTTAAACTTAAAAGGTAGAACCCAAAATATACTTTTCAAAAATGTATATATAGATTAATATTGGTCCAAATCTGTCCACCATATAACCATGTCTAGTGATATTTTAAACTTTCTATGATGTAAATGTTTAGAATTTTAAATTTCTTATATTTGATATAAATAAATGGTTTGACTAAAGATCCAAATTACATCACATACAACCTTTTTAAATTTGGATGTTTGTTACTGAACTATTGTCTGAAATTTTAATCACATTGGAAAGTTGAACACATAACCTTTTTCATTGCTTGAGTAATACATGACCGTTTTTCAAAACTCGAATCACGATAAATGATGGAAAACAAATCTAGAGATTATTTCATTTTATGTATTATATGATGATTCAATAAAATTAACAAAGATGATAGAAAAAAAAATATAATTTTAAATCTTAACAAAAAATTTCTAAATATCTATGATATTAACAGTGGAAAATTATTTCCATATTTTAGATTTACATCTCTATCAAATTTTTTCTTCTAACGAATAGTTATGCTTTGTCTTCTAAAATGAAACAATTATTTATTTTCTGGTTTTGCACGAAACCCCTATAATTAATCTATAATTCACTCGAAACATTTAACGGAGAACTTAAGAAAAATAAAACTTGTTATGTTTTTGAACTTTTGAATTTAATTATGATTTTTTTTTTTTGTCAACAACAGATCAGCTCAAACGAGCTAATTGGTAGGAAAATCGTTTACAAACAATACTTGGTGCTGAGATGTACACGCTTGGCGTGCCAAAGAATCCGCCTTTAAATTAACATTTCTATGAATTAAAGATAAAGAAAAGGAAGAGAATTCCTCCCTATCAGTCTTGATGTCGTCAAGGTACGCCGAGAACGCTGGCCAGTCGGAAGGAGAAGACACTATCTTCACCAAGTCTGAGCAGTCAGTATAAAAAGTCACCTCTCTGAAGTCATGGCCGATCATGCAGCGCATCGCCCAAAGGAACGCTTCAACTTGAGTATGTAATGGAGATAGACTTCGCCTGAATGTAATTATGAATTTTGTTAGCTCATTTCACGAAAAAAATCAATTAATTAATCCGTTCTATATAATCATCATTCAGGATCGATTATTAGATTCTCATGAAGCTGATCAGAAGTTTTTGAAATCATCGGCAAAGATTTTAACTCGTCCACCATCTTTTTATTTTCAAGATCACATGTTGATTTCACGGAGATCGAAACTCTTTTTAAACACCTAGAATTATCAAGGATGTATCTCACAAGTTCCTTCTCTTTGTCTCCTCCTCCATATTCTCTCCATTCAAAGATTTCGAGATGAGTTAACATGCATTTAGGAACTGAACACGTACGGGTCCAAGAAAATGGCAAATTCTCAATTTCACCGGTGCTCTAGTTAAGATACAAGAGAAAGATTAAAACATCTACTTAAATTTTAGTTCACCGAAATTTGTATGCGCTTGATTGAAATAATTAAGGGAAAGAGTATGAACCAGGTCGATAAGAAGCAGTTTTAGTTTTGGAGAATTTTGAAGTAAAACTATAAGTGTTTCCAACCAGTCAAAACCATTTGGTTGTTGTACAATACTTAACCTGCCATGAATATATATAGTCACTACATAAGTGGTCGTTTGAAATATGACCACTAAACAAAAGTTATATTAAGAGAAATCAATACGTACCGTTGCTATGTTCAAAACTAAATCGAAAAACATGAGAGAACAGAGCATAAACTTGTCACCGGGGAGACATAACTATTATACTTGCTTTCTCAACGCGATGTGTATTTTCAATAGTGCAATAGTCTCCCGTATTATCATAGACGACGATTGTCTTTAGAGCAGGACAATCTATAACCAAAGACCCTCTAATATCTCCTCTACCATCATTCGTATCATACTCAGACACTAATATCTCTAACGAAGATACTTTCAAATTGAAAATATTCACGTTGTCTTCAAAATTTCGTTTCACATGTAATTGCATCTAAGTTTGATATGCATTTTACCAAATTGAGGGTAAATTTACAACAAAATATTATTTTCATTATTTTTTAAAAGGGAACTTATCACAAATGTATTTTGCTTAATTAATAATATTATTTATTTCTATGTTTTTAAGATCGAGTTTTCATTATTTTTTGCATTAACGACCATCATAAGCCATCATCTATTCTTTTTTGTTCTTCAATGGATTACCAATTGAAGTATATGAGTTAAATATAATTTTTTATTTTGAGATTATTTATCTATTCATCTCTTTAATTAATTATGGATATTCTTTTTTTATTTTTTCTAAAAAACATTTTATTAATAAAATTTAATTATCATTTTCATTATGATGCTACATGTTGCATTTTTAGAATAATTTATATCTATGAAAAAGTATAATTAAGGAAAGTAACAGTCACGGTTTTTGAACAGTTTTTATTTTTGTTATGAATCAAATTTTAACAGAAATATTCTCAAAATCATTATTTGTATATATTTCACTACTTCTTCAATCTTCAATTTCATTTTCATATTTCGTTGACTAATTTGTTCATCAATCGAATTGGAAGATTTGTTTCTCGAGAAAAAAATTGTAGATGAAACAACCCGTTTTTTTTTTTTTAATTACCAAAAAAAAAACAATCCGTTTTTTAAACCATAATTAATATAATTAAGCAAAATATAATAAATACAAAATATAATTAAGCATCTCATACTACTTAACTAAATCAATCCAAACCACAACTCATTATTAAACCAGCAACAAACATCATGCACAGCGGAAACATACTAATAATACCAAACCAATATATATCATTATTACAATAACATTCCTAGCCATTCTATCCAACAACCTAACTATGACTCTAACCAAGATTCCAACAACATAACCATACATAACCAACATCACACAAACGAGACCCTAGATCATTCTCCTCCTTATCGCCTTGATTCCACGTACACACTTTGCTTTTACCTGCACCGCAAACACAAATTGAGATGCATGAGTATTTAATAAACACTCAGTGAGGCAATCCTCTCATCTACTGGGCTATATACATAAGCAACTGAGATTCTATTATTAAATTCAAACAAACGAAACACAAACAACACATCAAACCAAGAAACCAGACTCGGTTACGTCTGGTGTCGACCGACACTAGGTCGGTGTCGACCGACGCTAAAACGTCACTGGTGTCGACCGACACCCCCTTCGCAGACACGATCTGCATGAAGCCGAACGACGAACCTCCGTTCCAAACCGCTTCCAATCCGTCCCAAACTCTTCCAAACCCTCAAGAACCTATGGGACGAAAACAACCAACCCACACAAGCAAAACACCACAAACACAAAGAAACAGCCAAAACAACAGAGATCTCAGGCTTAGATCAGTCATGGTCAAGCACTCACCTCTTCTGCAGGAAGTTTCTGACCCAAACTGACGAATCCAACACCTTAGAAAGCTTCCCCTTCGTTCTTAGCACCAGATCTCCACTCTACAGGAACAGATTTCACCAAAACAGCTTAGAATCTCCAAATCTCTCAAGAACACTCTCTCCTCTCTCTTTTCTCTCTAGAAACGGCAAAAACACTCCCCTCCACGACCTAGGTCGAGTTCTGCCTTAAATATCTTGGTTTGGAGACTCCACTTAAACCAAACCGCTCCAATTCGATAATTAAAACAATTTGGTCGGACCAGAAATTACTGGTGTTGATCGACACCCATCCCCAAAATCCACAATTTTGGTTCGCGGATGTTACAGTAGATCTTAATTGTAGAATATTTATATTTTATAGACCTTCTATAACTGATCTAAGAATTTTTACTCCGTGATATTAGCAATATTTCTTTTCCTTTTTTTTTGTTGATTGTGTCAATATTAGCTACTTCGTATATCTTATTACAGTAGGGGGCGATTAAGCTTCTTTCTGCTCTGCTCTTGGTGTAAGTGTTTTTTTCTACATTTTAAAGATTGACTTTTAGGGTTTACTTGTTATCGGATTTGGGAATTTTTGGTGTTACGATTTCGTCCATAGATTCGTACGTCTAATAATCTTATGGTTTTTTATTATGTTTGCTTCATAATTCGATCTGTGCCATGTTTATAAAATTATTGTAATAAGGCAGTCATCCGTAAGATCTGAAATCCTACACTTAATCCTTATTTCCGTAGTTTGGAGGCGAGAGATATGTCCGAGATCACTAATGAAACTTCCGGAGAGGGCACTTTGACTAACAACATTCAAGATTATGGTTAGTATTTTCTTTTTCTTTTTTTTTCTTTTGGGCAAACCGGTTAGTATTATCATTCTTTGATTATACAAGTATTTTCGTAGTGGATTTAAGTTACTCGAAAATTGTTATATAATTCCTAGGCTCAAGTCCCTCTAAACTATATGGGACATTTACATGGAAGATTGAGAAATTTACACAAATCAATGAGCGAGAGATCCGTAGCAATGCTTTTGAAATTGGTGGACACAGTTGGTATGTGAAATGACATATTCATAATAATTAAGGTTGAAACTTTGTAAATTTTGTAAGCTTTTTTGTTTTCTTTATTATTTACCTATGACAGGTATTTGTTAGTTTATCCACGAGGGTGTGGTGTTACCAACCATCTCTCTCTCTTTCTATGTGTTGCAAACTATGAGACAGGTTGGAGTCATTTAGCTCTGTTTACTGTAGCTGTAAAGCATAAAAATCCAAAGAAATCGAAGTCTTCAGGTTATTTTCTGTATCTATTAACTTTATTTGAATCAGTATGATAACGCAGACAAACTGAACACGTTTCTTCGCAGATACGTTTCACCAGTTTTGGAAGAAAGAGCATGATTGGGGATGGAAACAGTTTGTTGAGTTACCTAGATTACATGACGGGTTCATAGATAAGTTTGGTGATCTTGTATTTAAAGCTCAAGTTCAAGTAATTAGGTAAATGCCAAGATTTAAATTATGATATCTCTTGAGTGATATATGTATCTAACAACATATTATTCCATGCATGCCACCCTTAACATACAACCAATTTTTCTTAATTACTTGTAGAGAGTGTGTGAACCGACCTTTTCCTTGCATTAAAGGTCGGTATAGGAAGGAACTTGTTAGGGTTTATTTAAAATCTGTAGAGGAAAAGTTCCGGAGCTTTGTGGAAGAGAAAAGAAGCAAGTTTGTGAAGTTGTTTGACGACAGAAAGCGATGGAGGAGGTAATTTTTTTCATGTTTGTTTCCCTAAAAGTTTGATCGATGACTACAAGGAAATGACTTTTTTGTTAATTTTCGTGGTGTAGCTTATGTGCCTTTTGGTTAAAGATGAAACCAAATTCGAGGCTCGAGATGTCTCGAGAGAATAAGGATGTGATTCTAAAACTAGTTGTGAAACACTTCTTCATCAAGAACGAACTTACGGATGTAAAAGTGATGGATTTCTTGTTTTATGGGTTAAAGTCTCTTGAAGAGAATAAGAGCCATTTAGAAAGACTTGTAAAAGTGGTTGTGAAAGAATTGTTCCGCAGTAACCAAGTTGAGTCCGCTATGAAGAGTCTTGAAGAGTACACTAAGAATGACAGAGAAAATGATGACAAAGAACTCGCTTTGAGCACTCTTGATGAAGACGAAACTAAGACTGAGAGAACAACTGATGCCAAGAAGTTTCCAGCTGTAATTGCTAACGTGGAAAACGATATGTGTATTGTCAAAGAACCGATGTTACTTCTAAAGAGATTTGTTCTTGCGCCATTGCCTGAAATGGGTTCTCCAAACCTTGTGCAGGTTAGTTTTCAGCTCCTATATAGCTCCACATCATTTAGAAAAAATTACTTGTACATGATTTTAAAACTCTTAAAAAAAAAATTACTTGTACATGTTGATAATATTTTTATTTTTCTTTTCAAAAATTTCTTTAGCTTAGGAGTGCTGCAACACAGCATGATATGGAGACCGATGAGAAGCAATTAGCTGATTTTGGTAGATGGGCTTTGGAGGTATTTGTTCTTGACCATATTTCTGCAACAAAATTGAATTCGCATACGAAGACGCTATTGCATTGGAAAAGCAAGAAGAGCTTATTCATGAAGAAGAGATTATAAATAAAGTCAAAAAAAATGTTTTGTTGGGAAAAAAACATGAAAGAATTATTTTTTAAGTGTTTTTGTTCATTTATTTGTTGAATGTTCTGGATTTTAAGACATTTTAAGATAAGCTTTCTAGTCTTTAATTATGTGATAAAACCTAAGAAGAAAATGGTGGTTATGTTTTTTTTTTCTCCTTAACTCGTTAGATTCTTATACACTGACTAGCATATAGATTCTGTCTTTGATAGTCCACTAGTGTATCGTTTTAACTTTCTAAGCAGATTTAGTTTTAACTTAAAGTATGTGTTGATATGGTCTAATATGATAGTTGAGTTTTTCTGTAATATTGTTCGTTACATCTTTGTTAATTAACAAAACTAAATCAATGGTGGTTTACGTTTTTTTTTCCCCCGTAAACTCGTTAGATTCTTTTACATTGACTAATATAGATACTGTCTTTGATAGTCCACTAATGTATCTAAGCAGATTTAGTTTTAACTTTAAGTATGTGCTGATATGGTTAAATATGTATGATAGTTGAGTTTTTCTATAATGTTGTTCGTTACATTTTTGGTATATAAGGTTACGCACATTGGATGAGAGTCCTTGTGCTGAAATATCACAATTACACTTGGTTCCTTCGGTCAAAAAAGGTTATTGATACCATACAAGTCAGTCTTGAAGCAAAGTTTAGGCTTATTTTAATCTGTATTTTCTGTTGTTGATTAGTTTCAAACTTTCAATAAATGAAGAAGCATGAGAGTTGAAAACTAACAAAGAGCCCATAGTTTCTCTAGTTCAACCATAACTGAACTAAGACTAAAACACTCATCAGCGCTAAACTTAGAAATCGTAAGTTAGTGCTATACATATAGTTAGAAATTCAAGGTTTTGGTTCACTTTTGTCTTCACAACCTTCCTACTAGCTACTATATAGGAGGAGTAAAAGCTAAATTTATTGTTTGCATATTTATTAATTCTCTTTAAAATCTTCACTCACACGTCACAAACTGCAATCACTGAAGTGATTACTAAATTAATGAAAAGCTTTTGGGATATTTTAACATAAAACAAAATTATTTTCTTCTAATTATTTTATTAGTTTCTTCTTCTTTTTTTCTCCCAATTTTTGAGTTACCAAATAAAGGACATGTTCCATCTGTACCAAGCAACATTGCTTCCTTCATGCTTTGACCCTTAAAGTTCAAACGTTAACAAAAAAAACAAAATTCTCCATTTTCAATCTTCTTCTTCTCCAATGGGTTCAACATCCATTGATGAAGATCTCGTGGAAGAGAGAGAAGAACTCATGGTGTCTTACAGTGAGAACAACAGTCAACCTATGATTAAAAAAGCTCACTTTTTGAAACCCTGTGTCACCTCCATTGAAGGTATGCTTCGTCCAGCTTCTTGTCCTGAGTTAAAGGCTTCGTCTTTGTGTGTTTCCTTTCGTGGGTGGAGGTTGCCGAACAAAAAGTTTCAGTTTTGGGCTAAAAAAATGGCTGCTTTACACAAACCCACTTGGTTAAAATCTGGGATTTTTGAAGCAATCAAGGCATCCACTTACAAAATCCACAAAAACCAGTCTTTGATTCTCTCCCTAGCTCAGAACTGGTGTCCTGAGACCAATACCTTTGTGTTCCCTTGGGGTGAAGCAACCATAACCCTCGAAGATGTGAATGTGCTTTTGGGGTTTTCGGTTTTGGGTTCGTCTGTACTCGCTCCTCTTGAAAGCTCAGAGATGAGAGAAGCAGTGGAGAAACTGGAGGAACGAGAGGAGGAGAGTATGAGTCAGGATTCATGGATTTCAAGCTTTGTAGATGATGAAATGGAGCATGAAGCATTTCTAGTGTTATGGCTTTCGAAATTTGTGTTTCCAGACAAGTTAGGCCGTTCGGTTGTCAGTGATGTTTTCCCAATAGCTGTTCGTCTAGCCAGAGGTGAAAGGGTGGCTTTAGCTCCTGCTGTTCTCGCAAACCTATACCATGATTTGAGTCAAATCTGTGCTTTAGCCTCTACGAAAAACGTTTATCCCAATTCTCTGTTTAAGCTTGTCCAAGTATGGGTATGGGAGAGGTTCAAGATTATAAGACCAGAAGCTAAGGTGATACCTTGGGGTAAACCAAGAATTGCTCGATGGAGTGGTCTGAAACAGATATTTGGGGATGAGGGACTGATTCTTTTTGATGGTAATTTTGAGTGGCGTCCCTATACTGAACCTTTGGAGAATTGGAACCCACCTCGGTTTTACCTTGAAGATGCTAAGTGGGTGAGGATTGGTGAGAGTCTTGATGGTGATGATGATGAGTTTGTGTCGTTTGCTAGATGTGTGAGAGTTTCTAAGCTTGTTGGTATTGGTTTAGTAGAGAACTACTATCCAAACCGAGTAGCGATGCAATTCGGATTGGCGCAAGATCTTCCTGTTTTGGCTACTCATCACAGAAGAAACTCCACAAAACAAGAAGCATGGGATGATTACAACAAATCTCTTGATGGTTTAAGACTATACATTCCTTCTCGTCTTGCCACAGCTTCAGTTACTGCAAGATACCGAGACTGGTGGACAAAATCTGTTTCAGAGATGCGGAAAGAATCGACCGAAACTTTCAATGTAGGCAGTACAGTTGATCATTATGATGATAGTGATGTTGATATACTTCTTAAGGTATTGCCATTGAGCCAAATCCTTCAGAAGCAGAAAGCCAAGCAGTCGCCAAACAAGAGACGCAAGCGAGCTTGTGAGGATGATGAGAGTGCTGATACAGAAGATGATGATAACATGACCATTGATCAGAGGGTCAAATCTAGGAAGAAGTGTAGTGATCATGTAGAGAATACTGAAGGAGAAAGAAGTAGACTTGAAGTAGATAACAACAATGTTTCAGGCCTTCCTCAAAAGCTTGCTTATGGAGATGAGACTGTAGCAACACAAGCAACAGAGCAAAAGAATGATGAAAAGAACTCCTCAAATCCTTCTGATGAAGATGTTGTTACTGATGCTGAAAGATTGAAGCAGAGAAAGCTCGCAACCATCGCTCAGAGGATCAACTATAGAAAGCAGTGGGCCAATATGGAGAATACAGAAGGAAAAAGAAGTAGACTTGGAGTGGACAAAAATGTTTCAGGTCTTCCTCAAAAGCTTAATGATGAGACTGTAGCAACAAAAGAAACAGAGCAAAAGACTGAATCAGTAATCAAAACCCCTTCAAAGCCTTCCAATGGAGCAGCAACTGAGAAGCAAGAAGATGATGAGGAGAGATTGAAACAAAGAAAGCTTGCAATAGAGGAGCTAGAATTGAAGATGGAAGCTCGTATTTTGAAAGTAGAGAACACATTGGCCAAGATCAAACAATGGAAACTCACAAGAACTCACACCAAAACTCCTGTTTCTGCTTAAGATTGGCTTCTATGCAAAAAAAAAAAATGATAACTTTTGGTATTTTTAGTGGAATTAATCAAAAAAATTCGTATTTTTACTATTTACACTAAAGCCACTTCACGTTTCTTCTATCGTCTTCGTCTTCTTCTCCAATGACTGCTCTCTCACTCACACTCACACTCACACTCACCTCGTTACCATTCTCCTACGCGTTTTCCTCGACCACGTGCAAATCACGTGCCTCTCCTCCACGTATCACCGCTGTATCGTTGTTGGATTCTACCAGAAGATCGGAGCTTCGACAAGATCGCAGGCGATCAATTGAAGCAGCCATGTCTGGTGACATCCGCAGTTCCGATTTGTCGCAGGTGATGGAATTGGAAGATGAATCTGATTTCGAGAAGCTTCTCTCATCGGATAATCGGATCTCCGTAACTGGCTTCGGTTCTCTTCTCTCCGGTTCGTACACTTCCTTCCTTACGTTTTGTGCATTCATTTGAATCATTTCATTGATTTGGTTGCTTTAACAGAGAGACGCGCGAGGAGTACATTCCCAGATTTGGAGAACTTCAGAATCGCGAAACTGCAAGGATTCAGAAGAGTTTTCGCACACTCAGCTCCGATCTTCTTCGAGCGTGGCATCGCGAATCCTGTAACTAAGGTTCTCACTCGATCTCTTCTCATTCTCAGAATTGGTTCTGTATTGAAAAAATGGAGCTAGCTAGAAAAATGAATCATAGATTGTAGTTGTAGATATTGATTGTGATGAAATGAAACCAGGAGGTTTCAAGTTTGAGTGTAGAGCCATGTGAAGGAGAGAGCCTTGTGGTTACTGTCTTTGAGATCAAAAGCTCTGAGGTATAGTATACCTAAAGATAACTCAACTGCTTCACTCGTTTGATACAAAGTAATATGTATTCTTCTTGACGGTTTTGATACACCAAACACACAGATTCCGGCTTTTATACGAAGGGAGCTTGAATTCCGGTTTCTTGCTGTGAGTCACTAGTTCCTTTGTCTTCTTCTAGTAGTTCCTAGATATTCAGTGATAGATATGTCTCAATCTCATTGTGTTTCACACTGCTAATACGTTTTCCTTACACATATAGGTTGTTCCTGAAACATTGGAAGGCAAACCTTACGCCAATTCTGCGGTTCGTCTAGTCTATAAACGAATCTTTGTTCTCAGTGACGTTTCTTTTGTTTGTTTACTCTTTGCCAAGTCTGAGTTTTTAAGGCATGAACAGGTACTTTGTGGTCGATACAGTGATGAGGAGTTTCTCCAGATTAGATGCAAAGGTTGGTCAGGCCCTTCCAAGTCTATCTAAATGTATCAAATTTTGAAGCTATTTTAGAATATATTTGCCTCTTTTGTTTTCTGCAGGAGACAAAGAGATTTACTTTCAACATTATGGAAGATTCAACATCGAGAAGATATGGCGGGACGACATCTTACCTTGTCGTCTCTATCTAAGACACTGGTACACTCTCCTTACTTTATCTAACTTTGAAGCTAAATGATCAGTTTAACAGACCAGCAACCGTAACTTGTTTCAAATGAAAATGAGAGAAACATGTGTTGGCCCAAACAACGACTAATACTGTTTAACCAAAACTTAGTTCTTGAACTTTGGTAGTTGGATAGAAATCTCATAGCATTCCTCTATATTTGGATTAAAAAAATTTACATGTTGAAGATTCTCTTGTATTTGCAGTGTGTTGGCTGCTAAGAATCTTGGAGATGAAGCTTACAATAACTTTCTGGATCATACATTCTTGGGAGATCGAAAAACAACCATCAGAGAGTATTTAAGCAGCACAGGGTCTGGTATCATGGAAGAAGAACCACCGGAGGCTCTCAGGTCTAGATATGGAGGTTGATCAAAAACCAAAGATTTAAAGATGATTGTTCTTCTATCAAATTTGAAACTTTTAAAATAAATAAATAGACTGATAGGTGTTAATGTTTTAATATTGACAGCTTTAATTTAACTATTTTAAGGGAAGAAAAAAGTATGTTATAGTTGTCCCTAAAATCCGAGTTAAAAAGAAAAGAAAAAACATCAACAAACCCACATCGGAAGTTTTGAGAAAAAGGGTGTATCTTTGGGGCTATAAAAAGAAACGCGTTATCTCATTTTACGTAACCCGTTTCTGTCAGAGGTGAAGGATGATCCGTCAATGATCGTTTAGAGACGGCGGATCGTGCCGGCACAGAATTTGACGAACATTATAAAGGCGAGTGGGCCTTGCCTTACTTTGGTTGGGCCTGCCCGTCAATTTTTGGAAGCCTCGATCTAACAATCGAGGCTCTGCTTAAACCAAATTAATATGGAAACTTTGGAGAAACTTCACCTAACCGGTTCAACATAAGAAATTGAACCAGTCAGAACAACATTTGATGTCCCTTAATCATTTAGGCAAATTTACCATATTGCCATCAAATCGAACTGAAAACTGAGATCTAAACTATGAACTACTGTAATGGATCTTCATGAAACCAGTGAATATGCATCAAATTTAAGTGAAACCAGTTAGATCATCACAATAAAGGTATGAAAAATGTTCAACGGTGAGCAACAAGGATAATCACAACCAATAATTTTATTATGGGAGATTCTCAAAAATAGTACTAAAATAAGTTTTTGTTCCAAACTTAGCACATCTATAAAATTCCAAAAATAGCACTAATTAATCTTCTAAAATTAAATCTTAAATTCAAAATACTAAATCCTACCTCTCAAAACTATACCCTAAATGTGAAAATGAGAACCCAAACATAAAAAAAAAAATCTATAAATTAATTTTAAATATTTTAATGTGTTAAGTAATGCTATTTTTAAAAATTTATGGAATGTGTGTTATAATTGTCCATAAAACTTGATTTAGTGCTATTTTAGGGTATTTTTATTTTATTATTCCATTAATATCTATCTACATTTGAGGGAAAACAATGTAAACTCTGTGTATAAATATTTATAATGTACAGTTGACTTGATGAGGTGAGGGGAAGCTCATGAAGAGTGTGGATCACACTCGAGCTCAGTAATTAAGAGTTCCATCATCTTTTTATACATTGGCATATAATGATCATTTATCATTGTTCTGGAGAGCCTAATCTTTCTGTACAGTTCTCTTGGCGTCTCATATAACCTTACACGCTCCACCGTCGTCGTCGTCCCCACCACCATCACTTCATCACGTTCTGTTTCAGACTCTGTCTCAGTCACTGACACTATGTGCATTATCTTACCTGGCGGGTAAAACCGTTGGTCCTCTAACAAGTCCATTGAAGATGCTGAAACTGGACTCTGGTTCTGTCCTGTGGAGGAATCTGCCACGCCCGTAATTACAGTCTCTTCCTCTGTTATCTCCTTTGCTGCTGCTGCTTCTTCCTCCATGGCTTCACTGTCTCTTTCGTTCTCCTGTCGAGTTAACTCTTTGTCCAGTTCGTCCCATAGCTCGCCTTCTGTCACGTCTTCTTCTATTGAAGATGTTTCAGCAATGACTTGGTCGATTGAAATCAATGGCTCTTCTTCTTCATCATCTTCTTCTTCTTCTGCGTCTTCACGTTCCGATTCGCTGTTGCTAGATGAAGAACAATGGTCTGTTTTCTTGTGACTTTTACGATCAATCACTACGGTTTCAGCCAGTAAAGCTTCAGTGCTTCTTCTTTCGGGTATAAGAGCGGATGCTTCCGGCAAGTCTGTGACTTTAGAGTTAAGTTGGGAGCTAATAGCTCTACGGCGTGGTCCTATGCAAGACCATGATGAGAGAGTTGAACGGGTCTGCACAACGGCATGCGCTACATCTTGGGCACGCTTTAGCATAACCTGAACAATTTTTCACCATTAATCATTCATCAACATCATCATGAAAAAAAAAAATACTTGTTCACGAATCTATATATTTAGGCTTTGAATGGTTGTACAGTATGCTCCATAGCAGACTAAAATTGGACTAGTCTGCATTTAATTTACCATTCACCATTGCATACCAGTATGCATTGTTGCATACTAAAAATTTCCATACTAGTATGCATTTGAGCGTACAACTCCATACCATTGTAAATTCACTATTGGTCTGCATTTTTCATTCTGCTCCTCAAAAGCTCCATACTAATATAAATTCCATACTAATCTGCTCCATACCACAGTCCAATGTTTTCCATACCAAAATATTGGTATGCATTGTCCGGTTTACACCATACCGTACAACCATTCAAAGCCTTAGTTGTTCCACATACACACTTCACTCATAAAGCTGCAACCATTTTGGCTAATGATAATTGTATTGTTTTACAACATATTTTACCTGAGTGCCGCTTGAGACAGGCCGCAAAATCGCCCCAGCACCAGCCACTTTTGCTTTTGCACTAGCTATAGAGGGCAAAC